>NC_138063.1:44614095-45200997 GCF_964194185.1 Rhinolophus hipposideros
CCCACTTCTAGGTATTTATCCAAAGAAACCCAAACACTACTTCAAATGGATATGTGCATCCATATGTTTATTGCAGCATTATGAGGCATGATAAAAAAAAAACACAGTGAATCTTTAAATTAAAAAAAGGTATACATTAAAAGACACATTGCCATTAATCCTTCTCAAAATACTTCCCCTCTCTTCAAGCACATTTATCCCATCATTCTTGCCACTTTTTGAAGCAGTTCTGGAAGTCCTCTTTTGTGAGTGTCTTTAGTTGCACTGTCGTAGCTGCCTCGATGTCCTGAATCGATTCAAAACATTTACCTGTCGTGGTCATTTTGACTTTGGGGAAGAGCCAGAAATTACACAGTTGCATGGTGCTATATCTGATGAATAAGGTGGAGGGGAAGACACCATAATGTTTTTATTTGACAGAAATTGCTGTATACCAGAAGTGATGTGTGACACATCCGTTGTGATCACAAAGTATGGTGAATGCTGAGGCCAAGTGCCATCCAACAGAAAGGCAGGTATCTTCAATACAGAAGCAGTGTGTCGAATCTCAGTGACAGTGTGTGACAAGTTTCAACTTATTCTGTACAGTCAGTTGGCTGTGAGATACGGTTGAAGAGAAGGTGTGTTTTAAAGTGTGCCATAAATCATCTTCCATCAAGGTCCGTGTCACTTATTACTCTGGTATACAATCATTTCTGTCAAATAAAAACATTTTTTTTTTGGTAATGTCCTCATTCACCTTATTCACTGGATCTAGCACCATGTGACTTCTGGCTCTTCCCCAAAGTCAAAATGATTCAGGACATTGAGGCAGCCACAAGAGCACAACTAAAGACACTTACAAAAGAGGACTTCCGGAACTGCTTCAGAAAATGGTAAGAACAATGGGATAAGTATGTTTTAAGTGAAGGGGAGATTTTGACGAGGATTAATGGCACTGTGTCTTTTACTGTAAAAATATATTTTTTATGTAAACAATTACCGTATTGTTGATTACACCTTGAATTACAATAGCCAAGATACGGAGGCAACCTGGGCATCCATCAATGGATAAATGGATAAAGAAGAGATGGTACACATATACAGTGGAATATTATTCAGCCATAAAAAATGAAATATTGCCATCTGCAACAACATGGACTTAGAGAGTGTTCTGCTGAGTGGAGTAAGTCAGAGAAAGACAAATGTCATATGATTTCACTTATATGTGGAATCCAAAGAACAAAATAAATGAATAAACAAAACAGAAACAGACTCATACAGAGAATATTTTGATGGTTGCCAGATGGGAGAAGGGTTGGGTGGTGGGTGAAAAAGGGGAAGGGATTAAAAATTACAAATTGATAGTTACAAAATAGTCACGGGGTTGTAAATTATAGCATAAGGAATATAGACAATAATATTGCAATAACTATTTATGGTATCAGATGGGGACTAGATTTAAATGTCTAATCATTATGTTGTACACTGAAACTAACATAATATTGTATATCAACTGTAATTGAAAAATTAAAAATTATTTAAAAAATAAAAAATGTATGGGGGGAGGGAGATAAGGGTAATGGGGATCAAATATATGGTGATGGAATGAGAACTGACTCTGGGTGGTGAACACACAGTGGAATTTATAGATGATGTAATACAGAATTGTACACCTGAAATCTATGTAATTTCACTAACAATTGTCACCCCAATAAATAAATTTTTAAAAATGTAACAGAAAATAATAACTAAAACAATTTTTTAAAAGAAAAAATGTATAATATAACCCATGAGGATTGATGCTTGCAATAGAATTTTAGAAGTTTTACCATTCCCAAACAAGTTGAGTTGGATCTAGAACAGGCTAGAAATCTTATTAATTTTGTCAATTTGTTTGTCAACAGGAGTAGTATAAAAATATTTTTTTTATGCTTGAGGTTGCTAACCAAAATTATTAAAACATACCTGATGTGTGATAATGAGTCATCACTATCAGGTTAGATCAAAATGATACATCTAAGTGTCTCACCCTGAATTCTGGACTCGCAACATAATAATTAATCAAAACACTCTGAATGTATGTTCATACAGGATGATCTTGAAATTTAAAAGAGTAACTTAAAGTACAAAAGGTGGGAGAGAACAAACTGGAACTCTGAACAACAACAACAACAACAACAAATATATATATTAAAACCCAGAGCAACTTTCTACTTTAACTTATTTAAAGAAAAGAAAAAAAAAAGCATTTTGGCTTTCAAATAACTGGTAGCTTTAAGCATAGTTTAATAATAATAATAATAATAATAATAATAATAATAAAACATTAAAAGATACCACCATATTGAGGATTTATTTTACTATCCTTCTTTATGAATTTTGTGTGGCATAAAAATTTGGGGAAATTTATTAGGTAATTTTAAAATTTATTTTAATGGGAACTACACAAATTATTTACTATTATTTAAACTTATTAAAATAGCCATCAATAAACAGAAACATTATAACATAAATTTAAACACAAGTATTTATGTTTTATCTGCCCCTAAAATTCTATGATTTGAATGAATATAACTTTCAAATATTAAGACTATTGGCCAATTATTTCTGACTTTGAGGACGAAAACACTGATAAACACACATTGCTTACAACATAATTAAATGTCAGTAGTTCCCAAAGGATCCATGATGGACATTGAACTCATTCCCTGCTTGGTGCATATTAGGTATCAATAAGCCTAATTAAGAGTGTGAAAAGATCGGAGAATCTGAAAGAAGTAAGATACAGACAGCAAGAAATACCAGTGAGAGGTGCCTAGGAAAGGTTCCGAACTAAAAAGTGACAGAATGATGTCAAAGTTCAATCAAAAACAAAAGCAAGGAAGAGCAACCTTTTGAAGATGGTATCCTGACCTGAAATGTCAATCCTAATTTACATCATTCTGTAATTTCAGTTCATTCCTCTTATTTAGGGACTTGTTGAATATTTAAAAGTCATCTTTTAAAATTTGAAGCTACTTGGTAGGGTTACGTATTAAATTTTGATCAGTGACCTCCAAAAAGGGATTTGTATATAGCCTTCTAAGAGGGACATTAAAACCCAGTGAGAAAGGGTGCTGTTTACATTACCTGGAACTTCCCTCTCAAACCTTCAACTTTTTATCAATGTTTTAAGCTGGGAAAGTCAGTTCTCTTCTACCTCTGCGGTTAAATTTTTGACTAATCCAAAACATTCTTCCTAAAGGTGCCTTTTCCTTCTTCTCATTTAAGTATCATCCTGTGCAGCCTCCTACAACCTCATCATCAGTTTAAAACCCCTGTCACTTCCCAAGGATCTTAAATTGGTACTCCCAAGACCCGAGCTTTCCCACTAAAATATTTTGAATAGTGGTTGAAAGTCAGAGATATTAAGAAACTGGAATATCAAATAACCTAAAAACCATATGTTTGGAGTGCAATTATGCATGACTGCCATCTACTTATCAAACCCTGGTCAGAATTCAATAGACCCTTTCAGACACTTCATTTACTGTTTCTTGTCACCCTAATAAAAGCTGTATTGTTATAAAAGAATACATATTAACATATTGTTAAGCAATTTTTTACCCCTCATCCCACAAAACAATAGGATCATGCTGCTAGCATTACAGCAATAGATTCTAATTTTCTGATTACCTTCTTTAGTGGAACTTTTTTGACCCCTAAATCAGTTAAAGGAGGGTGTTTCTACAAATTTGCAATGGACACATGAACTGTACTTTAGTTAATATGAGAATTATAAGTATTCCCCGAAACACGCTATGTGAAGACATGGCAAGATTGTAGTTAATGCTTTAGTTTTATCTGGTTTCTTATAATTTCTGTGCTTCGTTTGGCCCCCAGAAAATGTTTATCATTGGAGACCAGTTTATTCTATAAACTTCAATAGACATTTAATCCATCAAACCTCTCTGCCCACCTGGGAAAGATTTGCAAAGATTTTCCTAGTGAAGTGGCTAAATCAAGAACCTTGGATAATTTGCTTAAACTGAAACAATTACACCCTTATAAGGAAGACAGCAAAAAAAACATAAAAATCAATCACCCTATATAATGTAACAGATTCCTGGCCAAATAAAGTCACTACAGTGAATTACAACACATGTGCATTATGCTGTGGACTCTTCAGGTCCCCATTAGAGAAAAAAGAAGGTGCTTTTGCCATGAGGACTGATGCCATTAGCAACTTTTCACCACATTCTTCCAAAATGACCTGATTCCTCCTGTACTTATGTGTTTCCTCTCTATCTAACTTATTTTCTCTCTCCCCCATTTGGCTCTGTCATCTCTACTGCTCTTTTTTAAATTTTTTATTTTTTCTATCATTAAAAATAAATTTATTGCAATCCTCTCCTGCCTACTCCTCTGCTGATTTGCTTCTTTCTTATTTTAATTTCAGATGCTGAAAATGCACTGAACACATGCACACACACTAACAGGTGCTTGTGCATGCACACACACATATGCATGCATGCACACACATACATATACATATGTGCACATATGCACATACAAACAGAGCTCCCAAAATGATTTGATATAAATGCAGGTGGTGGCTTTCAAGTCAAACATATTTTGTCCTAGATAGTAGGTAAGTCTTCACTGTAACAAATAATAAAGGAGATATTTTGTTATTGTGCTAAAATAGAAATAATCTGTCCTATAAACTGATACAGATTTATCTGTTTACCTGACAAAGCAGTATTTGTTTATATTCTCTACTCCTCCCAGAAAGACTTGGGAGGCTAACCTCATTACACTAGGGAATTTTTGTGGTGGTGAAGCTCTAACTACTACAACATGTTACTAAAAATAGCACTATAATTTGAACAACAATAATAATCCATATCATGAAGCTTTTGACCTGGGTAGACATGGATTCTTTTTGCTCATTTTTCAGAGCCTAGAACACCATATGTTACCCAATTTAGACTTTCAATTTCAAAATAACAATTACATTTCAATTCTTTAAATTCCATCTAACATATCATCTTTTGTAAAGATTTACAAAATTCAGTAAAATAATTGCAACCTTTTTTTTTTAGATTTTTTTTTGGGGGGGGGAAGGGGAACAGAACTTTATTGGGGAATAGTGTGTACTTCCAGGATTTTTTTTCCAAGTCAAGTTGTTGTCCTTTCAGTCTTAGTTGTGGAGGGCGCAGCTCAGCTCCAGGTCCAGTTGCCTTTGCTAGTTGCAGGGTCACAGCCCAGGAGTCGAACCCACAACCTTGTGGTTGAGAGGACACGCTCCAACCAACTGAGCCATCCGGGAGGCAGCTCAGCTCAAGGTACCATGTTCAACCTTAGTTGCAGGGGGCAGAGCCCACCATCCGTTGCGGGCGGGACTCGAGGAATTGAACTGGCAACCTTGTGGTTAAGAGCCTTTTGGCCCATGTGGAAATCGAACCGGCAGCCTTCGGAGTTAAGAGCAGGGAGCTCCAACTGCCTGTGCCACCAGGCCTGCCTGCAATTTCTTCTTAGTGATGTAGGTATGTTGGATCTGCTAGCAGTTTCTGAGTGTGGGCCTGGATCGTGTCTCGTGAAGCCGAAAAATGGAAACACAGACCGAGAAAGGCAAAATGTTTTTAAACAGAGGATAGTTTATTAGAGGCAGGAGAAGAGGTTGCAGCTCCTGAGTGGGAGGGGGTGCCGAATGGGGGGTGCCCCATGACTGAGGCAAAAGCTCTTACTTTTATACCTTCCCTTGCCTGCTTGGGGAAGGGGAGCTGTTTGAAGAAGGGAATTTGTTTGAAGAAGGGAACTGGTGCCTTCTAATGAAATTCGTTTACCAGGTTTGTTCTGCTTGCCCATCCTAAAGGAATTAGCAAAGTAACCCACTCTTTATCTATCAGATCAGCTCCATTTGTCAGGCCAAAATGACTTTTATTATTAACTTCAAGGCCTTGTTACATTTTGTCCTGGAACAAAGGAGTAATTTCAAAACCTGAAGTTTTAGGATATGACTGTCTTTGTTTATTCCACCAGGGACCTCCCTGTCTACCTAGGGACATGCTAGCTAACCTGTATCATTAACTGTATTAAATGGGTTTAGACCTATAAGTTCATCAAAAACAGTCTTTGAAAACTTATTAATACTTTTCAGAATTTTCATTATTCCTCAAATACTCAGGCCTCTAAGTATTGAAGATAAAGAAATATAACCTCAAATCTGCAAGGGATGTGATTGCAGTAGGTGGCATGAAGTTTATCCCCATTTATTCACATTTGCAGAAATACCACACATGATCAGATTGTTGAGTGCATTTGCAGTTCACAAATTCAAACCAGAGATAATCCGTTTTAAAGTTGATTTAGGTACCCAAATCTAAGCAAGCCAAAATAGAGAAGCAAGACATTGGTCAAAGGAATCTGATATTGTTTCACTGTATTTCAAATCAATGCCTTCAATGCCCAGTAGGACATTAAAATATCTAGACAGGTGGATATCTAGATAGATAGAAAGCTATATAGAGATAGATAGATCTGTGGAATACAAGAATAATAGGTTAAGTAAAAAAACTGACTAGCATAGCAATAAAAGGTCATATTACTCTGATTTTTAACTAAAATTAACACCAGGATAATAAATATTCTCTTGTGAATTTTTGAGTCTAGCATACACATAATTATAAATGACTATTAAAAGACTTTGGGCCTGTGCTTCCCAGTTTCTTCCTCTTACATCATGCTAGTCTAGAAAGTACTCTAGTAAGCCTCACCAATTTAGTGAAATCTCGCCATCTTGTTTTTATTTATATCTTTGCAGTGATTATAAATAAAGGTGAGAAATGAAGTCATTATTTTTGAGTAAAATGCTGAGCACATTAATTTACAACTCATATGAGTATCTCTTTCAGAAAATCACAAGTAGCGTCAATAGCATGGGATGTGAAATTGTCGTAGTAAAACACCAGAGCCTTGCTTTGTCTATATCTATCTCATTCAGGGATAAAATTACTAGTGTTATATGTTTATGACAATCACTAAAAATAGTATTCCACAGTGATTTTTATACAACAGAATTTCAAAATCGCTTATTTCTCCCAACATAACTATATTAGAGTAAATAAACTAGGCCAATTCTTATCTTATTGGCTAAGTCAATTATTAACGGATAATTAGGTATATGGCAAGGGCTTTAAGGACATCAAAATACAATCCAAAGGTAGACATCTACTGAGTTGATGCAAGATGTCATTTTCACTATCAGATATCTGATTTGGGTAATATCCAAAATATAAAGAAGTCATATAGCTCAATAACAACAACAACAACAACAAACACAACAACAGCAAATCAATCTGATTAAAAATGGATAGAGGAACTGAATAGACATTTTTCCAAAGATATACAAATGGCCAAAGTGTACACGAAAAGATGATCAACATCACTAATTATTAGGGAAATGCAAATCAAAATCAAAATGAAATATCACTCACATGTGTTAGAATGGCTATCATCAAAAAGACAAGAGATAACAAGTGTTGGGAAGAGTATGGAGGAAAGGAAACATTTGTACCGTTAGTAAGAATGTAAATTGAAACAGCCACTGTGGAAAACATTATGGAAGTCCCTTGAAAAATTAAAAATAGAATTGCCCTTCCTTTACTTCTCTAAGAGCAGAAACTGGATGACACTCTTGCATATATATTCGCTGTGTGGTGTTTTGGAGCATGGGTCTTGATTAGTAACATCCTAGATGATCTGAATTACCTAATATTATCATATGTAGCTTTAAAAATATAGCAAATAAATTTAAAAAATAAGAGAAAGTGGAAAAGTCATTTCCTCTAACTTCAAAGGGGAAAGAAAATCTCTGAAACAAATGAAGATGAATGTTTTACTCCAGGTTTTTTCACTATCTGGACCAGCCTCACCTCCTTCTCCTACTATACCCTAGACTCTAACTTCAGTGGATTACTTAACAGATGTCTGAATCCTCTGCAGAAGGAGGTCTTATTATTCTACTCAGGTTACTCCTTTCAATGCAGGTAACATCCTAGTGATCCTTCATAGCAAAGCTCATACATTGCCTCTGGAAATGTTTGCCTACTACTTCACTCCCTCTCATGTGAATCAACAGATTTACTACTTTTTTCCCTTTGCTTCCACAGCATCTGTTCATACCACTTTTATAACAAGCCTCCCATTGCTTCAGGGTCAAGTTTGTACACCCACCTCTTCTGCTGAGCAGACTGCTGCAAAGACCTAACTACCCCTCTCTTTCTTAGTCAAACACAGTAGGCATCTATTGAATGTGAGTTGCATTAAACAAAAGTCACAGTCAGAGAGAGTGCAATCTCTGCTCTTTATCACTTTTGAATGCATTTTATAAGATATAGAACGTCACAGCCATTTAATGTAAGTACGTATGAAGCAGCAGCACCGTGACTTCCTTTTCTGTTAGAATCTTCTCCCACCAACTGATTATGGCACTTAGTGCAATGCTAGGATTGGGTAACTTCCAGAAGCCAGCTCAACAAATGTCCATTCTATCAGGCTGCCAGACCTCATTCTTAGTATGCTGTTACAGAACACAAACAGGTCAGGATGTGCCCCACAGGATCTGCCCCTAGAAGATTCTACTTACTCTCTGGAGCAATATGTCACTGAACCTTGCTAGGTCCTCTATGTTCCTGAAGGATTTTCCCCTTCTCCTCCTCCAATAACTTTAGTTTCCCTTCATCCAGTTCTAGTGTGAATTTCAAATTTATACTGTCAGCTAAATCACATATAAATGCTGGCTAAAATGTAACCAAGGAAGATAAATATATAGGTGATCTTGGGAGAAAGGAAAGGAAATCTCCAGGTGCTAGAAATAAAACAGGAACTCAAAGACAGAGCAATCATTTTGTCACCTGATCTAATGGGGGCTATAGAAATACTGGCTCTAAAATTAGTCTTCAGCTCCTGGGGGGCGGGGGAAATGCATGGCCTGGAGGCCTTGAGAGACAGGTAGCTGGCACTTATATCCCCACATATAGTCAAGGACCTGGAGTGATGACCCCCCTATATAAACAGGGAGGCAGAAACCCTCTTAGTGATTATCTTTCAGGGAAATGTAAAAAACTTTCTGCTCAGGGCTCTTGGTATTCATTGTATTATCAGAAACAAAACTCCAAATCTGAAATGTATGTAAGTGTAGAGGAACATTTAGCTATCTAGATGTGTAAGATTCCCAAGTTCAGATATCAACACAAATACTGCTACCAATTTAACTCACTGAAATCTTAGCAAAAACAAAGGTAATACTATTTTTGAGAAGCAGTCCCATAATCCAGGATACATTAATTCCCATAGTGAAGCAAACGACACCACTAAAGAGGTATTTTCAATTTTAAAAAAAAGGTATAAAACAGACAGGAAATGAACAACCAGAGTATATCGCAAGCAACAACAACAACAACACACACACACACACACACACACACACAAAAGAGAGAGACAGAGAGAGAGAGAAAAGAAGAATTGGCATCCTCAAAAAACTGATGCAATAAGATATCTGAAAGAAAATTTAAAATATTTAGAAAATTGACAACATTATAAAAACTGATTTAACAATAACAAAAATTGGAAAGATAATGAAAAGTAGCCAAAAAATCCCATATATATATATATAAATGAAAAGCACATCTTGAAGTAATTTGCAGATCGAAGAAAAAAAGACAATGTAAATTAGAATCTGCTAAGAATCAAATGACAATGAAAACACTATGTATCAAAATTGTAGAATACAGCCAAAGCAGTACTTAGAATAGATGTGTTGTTTAATTGTAGATATTAGGGGGGAAAATGAACTAAGCATTCAACTCAAAAAGCCAGATAATAACAACATAAAGCCTAAATAGGCAGAAGAAAGAAACTTAGCAGGATTTAATGTAACATAAAATAAAAAAATAAAGATGTGGGATAAAAAACGTTTTAAAATAAAAAGATTAAGAAAAAATAGACAAACCTCTGAGATATTTCCCAATATAAAGGGAGAGAAGCCATAAATAAATAATATTAGCAGTGAATATGAGGAAAGATAAAAATGTAAATGAAACATTAGACACTGTAAGGAACAACTTTATGTTAATAAACATGAAAAGTTAAAAATACAGAAAAATTGCCAAAAGTATAAAATTATATAGTATAAGAAATAAAAACTCATAACCACTAAATAATTTGAATTTTACCCACCAGAAGATCCCTGACCAAGGCAATTTTAAAGATAAGATTATATGAATAATCTACAAAAATAATAATGTTAATGCTAAACATAAACTCTTCTGGGAAATATAAAGTAAGAGATGATTCACAACTCAATTCATGAAGTAATATATACTTTAACAAAATATCAGACAAGCCAATCATGAAAAAGAAAGTATAGGCTAAACCTACTTTTAAACATAAATGCAAACATCCTAAATTAAGCATTAGCAAATCAAATCAAGCAATACACTTCATTTTATTTAATTTTTTAAAATTTTTCAATTACAGTTGAATACAGTATTATATTAGTTTCAACTGTAAACTTAGTAATTAGACATTTATATAACTTACAAAGTGATCACTCTGATAAATCCAATACCTATCTGACACCTACATAATTATTACAATACTAGTACTACTATATTCCTCATACTATATATATTTTACATTTCCATAGCTATTTTATAACTACCAGTTTGTATCTCTTAATTCTCTCCTACCTTCACCCATCTCTCCACCCGCACATCCAGCAATCATCAAAATACTCTCTATATCTACAAGCTTGTTTCTATTTTGTTCATTCCTTTATCCTGTTCTCTAGATTCTACATATAAGTGAAATCATATGACATCTGTCTTTCTCTGTCTGACTTACTCCACTCAGTACAATAGATTCTACGTCTATCCCTGTTGTTGCCAATGGCAAGATTTCATTTTTTATGGCTGAATAATATTCCATTGCATATATGTACCACCTCTTCTTTATCCATTCATTAATTGATGGACACCCAGGTTGCCTCCACATCTTGGCTATTTTAAATAATGCTTCAATGAACATATGGATGTCCCTTCAAAGTAGTGTTTTGTGTTCCTCCAGATAAATACCCAGAAGTGAGATTACTGAGTTCTTTTATGTCTCTTGTTATAACCTTTGTTTTAAAGTCGTAAGTTCAAGTTAGTCGTAAGTTCAACAAAACTGATTATTATATTCCAGGGTGTTATTTTGCATATGGATATCGTTATGGATTTCTGGAGTTACATTTTTAACTCATAAGCATCAATAAAAGAATTAAAAACATTTATATAGTATGGAATTAGTACTACCCATGTGTAATGTGCATCCTTATTTTTCCCTCACAAATTTGGGCAAAAAAGTGCACATTTTACCTGGCAAAATACAGTAATGGGGCCTTAAACAAGACAGTAGAGGTTTTTTTTCTCTTGCTTAATCCTGACGTAGTTAATGTTGAACTCAAATTACAGCTCTATAAATTCATCAGGGACAAAGATCCTTCTTTCATTCTGTACATTCACTTGCCTTCTCAGAGGTAACTCATGATCCCAAAATGGGGACTGCAGATCCAAACATCATATCAATGTTCCAAGCATCAGAAAGAAAGACAGGAGAAATGCAAAAGGGTACACTTATAATAGGAGTCATTTTGTCCTTTAAAGAAGTTCTTGAAGTCCAAACCAACTACTTCTATATACATCTCTATGGCCATCCCTATAGGTAAGGAAGGCTGCAAAATGTAGTGTTTTTAGCTGGGTATATTCTATCCCCATTTTAAAGAAAGAAGCAATTGTGTAGATAGCAATCTCTGATACACCAATATACAAAAAAAAAAAAAAAAAGGAAATTAGAAGTATAATGGTAAAGAAGAAACATATTTATTATTATTTGTCAAGGACATGGTTTTCTACATAGAAAACCCAAGAGAATCTATAGATAAACTTACAACCAATAAAAGAGATCAACAAGGTTATAAAAACAACATTAATACAGAAAAAATGAAGAGTTCCTATAAACCAGACACTTTCCTGTACAAATGCAGTTTCATAGCAATATTACATACACATACAGATACATAGTGGTAGGGAAAAAATCAAATAAAAGATGTATAAAGAATTATAAAATGTTAAAGATATAAAAGACTTAATTAAATGATGAAATAAACTATTCCTACATGGGAAAACTCAATATTTTAAACATGTCAGTCCTCCAAAAAGTTAATCTATAAATCTATAAAAATCCAATCAAAATTCCAAAAATATTTATATGGAATAAACAAAATTTATATGGAAGAACAAAATGCCCAGTACAATTATTAAGTAAACTAAAGCAGACACACCTGCTATAATAAATACAAACATATTATAAAGCTGGAATAGTTATCATAGTGTCATAGTGATACAAGAATAATCAAATAGACACATAAAACAAAGGGTACAGATGTAAACCCCTATTCATGTTGGAAAAATTGACATAAGATAGAGACAGCATTGCACAATGTGGAAGCAACAGACCATTTAATAAATCATGTCAGGATAATGGTTATCTACATAAGGAATAAATAAACTTAGATAGAAATCTAATCATCACAGCATAAAAAAAATTATTTTAAAAGAAAACATTGAATGTATTTATGGCCTCAGGATAGTGAAGTATATTTTAAAGAAGGCACAAAAAACATAAACTTATAAAGAAAGGTGAATACATTTTATTACATTATAATTTAAAACTTCTGTTCATCAGAAGAAAGTTTTAAAATATGAAGGCAATTTATAGACTGGAAGAATGTATTTGCAACACACATAACTGACAAAGAATTGATATCCCAGTTATTATCATAAATGCTTAATAACCAATACGAAAAAGACAAATGACCTAGTATAATAATGGGCAAAGAGACAATTTACATCAAAGCATATCTTAAATTCTAGTGAAGAGGGAAAAACAAATAAAAGCTCTTTAAAGATGTTCTTTTATATTTATCAGTTAGGCAAATATTTAAAAGGCTACTATCAAATGTTGACAAGAACATAGGGAAATAGTAATTCATGTATTTGGCTGTTGGGAGTATAAATTGGAGAATAATTTGGTAAAATATAAGTTAAGATATAGATATATTCAACCCAGTGATGCCACTTCTAGTTATATCCTAGAAAGACTCTCAAATGTGTACAAGAAGACCTGTAAGAATATTAATTGCAGCATTTTACAAGAACAAAAAATGTAAAACTTTGGAAAATTTAAAAGTTTTTTATTTTTTTTTACTGTCCAATTCCTGGGAGAATAAATAAATTATTGTATATTAATCAGTGGGATCTTAGATAGCATTTTAAAACAAGCCAACTCTACATATGTCATCATGAATAAATTTTAAAAATATAGCTTCCTAGAATGGGCAATACATGAATATAATTCATATTAATTTGTTAGTGATGTCTCAGGCCCACTTCCTTTCTCAAGAAAGCAAGCACTGAGGACTTCTAAGGAACAGAGGAAAATGGTCCCTGAAAGAGCAAATAAAGGCCGTAAGTTTCCAAAAAACTAAAAATTGTTTAAAATAAAGTCAAACTATAACTTAGAACTGCCTGTTATTCTCTTACTTCATTTAATGTGAGGAAACGGTCTGAAGTGACAGTCTAGCTCCCATTTCTCCATGTCCACTGTGTGTACCACACCTAGTCCTTCCTTTATAAAAGTGAAACATTACATATCCTCACACTGGAGGCCTCTTACTTTACAACTTCCCCACAGCAGATAGTGGTGTCTTCAAGTCAGGAGTTCACAAGTAAATCCTATATTTTCAGCAGTTTCTACAATAGAAAAAAATTAAGTCAAATGTTCTCACTGTTGATTTTAGTAATTGAATTTAGTAATCATGTTTTTTTCAATTAATAGTCAAATTCAATCAAATATGCTGGGTTTTTTGTAGCAATGTACATAAATTATACAAAGAAAAAAATCCCTTTCTCTGTAATAAAATAAGTGTAAGTCAAAGTCTGGTTTGAGATATTTTCAATTATAAAATATATTATTAACTACGTAAACTGGTTATTTAATAAATCGATGTTTGTTAAAATACTAAAGAAAATAGAAATATAGTTTGAATGAACAAAGTAAATTGCAGAATGATATATATATATACAACTATTTTTATGTATAAGGTTAAATATACATAATACTATATTTTGTTTATGAATGCTTACACATGTAGCAAAAATAAAAAAAACTCGTAAACCTCAGAATAGTGATTACCTCAAAGAAAAGAGACAGAGAAACAAAATGCTTTACCTCAAAAAAATACCGAAAACATCTAAGCGAGATAAAAGATAGCATGCAAAATCTCATATAAATACAAGGATGTCTGTTATTGTATATCATTCTTTATCTCTTTGTATGTTTTAAGTAGCTATTTTTTTAAAAAAGGAGTGAAAAAACATTTGTTCATCATAAAATTTTTGAAAAATATGAAATAATCATTAAGAAGAAAATGATCACTCTCAGTGTTTGGCTATATTTCCTTCCAGGCAGTTTCTATGAATGTTTTACATAGTTAAGAACGTATTTTACCATCACTTTATTATTGTTTTTTGTTTACTTCATACAATGTCATAAGCATTCCTCGTGTTGTCATAATGGTGGCACAATGTCACCTTAAAAGTTGTACAATAATTTGTCCAGCCTTTCTATATTTTGGTTTTCTCTAATTTCTCATTTGGTTTTCTCTAATTTCTATTGATTATGAAAAAATTGATGAAAAAAAATGTCTTTGTACTGAGCATCTCTGTATTTCTGATTACTCTGAAAGATTTTCTAATTTTTTAAGAAGGTTTAAAACCTGTAAGAACTTCAAAGTTACTCGTGGTAAGTATGGCAGAGCTTCTAAACAAATCTTAATTTTAAGAATATGTACATAACTGTACTATTTTGGACAAAACTCAAGGTAGCTCCTCGCTAAGGGGTCAATGTGTGTGCTACAGGACCTGTACCTGCTTTTGTCTCTTCTGAAACTCTAAGTAGCTCATTGATTACCAGCTGGCTAATAATAAATAGCTGGAAAATATTTTGTCTCCATGAGGGAATCTGGGCAATGGGTGGGTCCCCCAGATACCATTTTCCTCTCCAGGACAAATTGCACATACCCCAGGAGTGTGGCCCTATAGGAGCCATGAAGTGTCATGCGTGGTGTTGTGATTATGAAATGTTAATATGTAAGATTAGAAGAGATCTGGGAAATGCAAGAAATAGACCTTACAAAAAGCAAGCATATAGGCCAACAAAAAGAAAATCATATAATTATTTAATACTATTTAACATTTATTATTTTTAAAAATCTCAGCATGAGAACCGCATAATGCATAGAAACTCTAAATATCATTTCTCTGCAGTGCAGAAAATTTAGTAACTTTAGAAAAAAAATTTTAAAAACATTTTTCCCTTTGAATATAGGTCTATTAAAGAAATGAGTGGAAAATGTTATCAATGCACATTTATATTTTTATTTTTTTATTTTTTTTTAAAAAATTGGTTGTTTTGCTTGAATACGTTAGCTGAAAGCCAGGGTTGCAGCAGCTTGCTTTCTTTTCAGGTTTTTTTTTTTTTTTTTAATTTATTGGGGTGACAGTTGTTAGTAAAATTACATGGATTTCAGGTGTAAAATTCTGTATTACATTATCTATAAATCCCATTGTGTGTCCAACATCCAGAGTCAGTTCTCCTTCCATCACCATATATTTGATCCCCCTTACCCTCATCTCCCTCCCCCCATCCCCCTTACCCTCTGGTAATCACTATTGTCTGTGTCTATGAGTTTTTGTTGCTCATTTGTTTGTCTTGTTCTTTTGTTGTTTTTGGTTTATATACCACATGTCACTGAAATCATATGGTTCTCTGCTTTTTCTGTCTGACTTATTTCACTTAGCATTATACTCTCAAGATCCATCCATGTTGTCACAAATGTTCCTATATCATCTTTCCTTAATGCTGAATAGTATTCATGGTGTATATATACCACAACTTCTTTATCCATTCATCTATCGAAGGACATTTTGGTTGTTTCCATGTCTTGGCCACCGTAAACAAAGCTGCAATGAACATTGGAGCATATGTGTCGTTATGGATAAATGTTTTCAGAATTTTTGGGTAGATACCCAAGAGAGGGATTGTTGCGTCATATGGTAATTCTATTCGTAATTTTTTGAGGAAGCTCCACACTGCCTTCCATAATGGCTGCACCAGTCTGCATTCCCACCAACAGTGTATGAGGGCTCCTTTTTCTCCACAGCCTCTCCAACACTTGTTACTATTTGTCTTGTTGATGATAGCCATTCTGACTGGGGTGAGGTGATATCTCATTGTGGTTTTTATTTGCATTTCTCTGATGATTAGTGATGTTGAGCATTTTTTCATATATCTATTTGCCATTTGGATGTCCTCTTTGGAGAAATGTCTCTTCAGGTCCTCTGTCCTATTTTTAATTGGTTGTTTGTTTGTTTTTTGTTGTTGAGTTTCATGAGTTCCTTACACATTTTGGACATTAGCCCCTTATCGGAGGCACTGTTTGCAAAAATCTCGCATTCAGTAGGTTGCCTATTTATTTTGTCGATGGTTTCTTTTGCTGTGCAGAAGCTTTTAAGTTTCATATAGTCCCATTTGTTTATTTTAGCTTTTACTTCCACTGCCTTTGGAGTCAAATTTATAAAATGCTCTTTGAACCGAAGGTCCATAAGTTTAGTACCTATGTTTTCTTCTATGCAGTTTATTGTGTCAGGTCTTGTGCTTAAGTCTTTGATCCATTTTGAATTAATTTTGGTACATGGTGACAGATAGCAGTCCAGTTTCATTCTTTTGCACATGGCTATCCATTTCTCCCAGCACCATTTATTGAAGGGCTGTCTTTATGCCATTGTGTGTTTTTAGCTTCTTTGTCAAAAATTATCTGTCCATATTTATGTGGTTTTATTTCTGGTTTCTCAATTCTATTCCATTGGTCTATGTGTCTGTTTTGCTGCCAAAACCATGTTGTTTTGATTAATGCTGTCCCGTAGTACAAGTTAAATTAAGGGAGTGTGACACCTCCAGTATTGGTCTTTTTTCTTAAGATTGCTTTGGCTATTCGGGGTCTTTTGTGGTTCCAAACAAATCTGATCATTTTTCGTTCCATTTCTTTAAAAAATGCCATTGGGATTTTGATGGGGATTGCATTAAATCTGTATATTGCTTTGGGTAATATGGCCATTTTAACTATGTTGATTCTTCCAATCCATGAGCATGGAATGCCTTTCCATTTCTTTGTGTCTTCTTCAATTTCTTTCAAAAATGTCTTATAGTTTTCATCATATAGGTCCTTCACGTCCTTGGTTAAGTTTATTCCTAGGTATTTTATTCTTTTTGCTGCAACTGCAAAAGGAATTGTTTTTTGTATTTCTTTTTCTGAGATTTCATTGTTAGTATATAGGAATGCAATGGACATTTGTACGTTGATTTTGTAGGCAGCAACTTCACTGTATTTATTGATTTGTTCTAATATTTTTTTGGTAAAATCTTTAGGGTTTTCTATATATAGCATCATGTCATCTGCAAAGAGTGACAATTTAACTTCTTCATTCCCAATTTGGATGCCTTTTATTTCCTTCTCTTGCCTGATTGCTCTAGCAAGGACTTCCAACACTATGTTGAAAAGCAGAGGTGATAGGGGACAGCCCTGTCGTATTCCTGAATGTAGAGCAAAGGACTTCAGTTTTTCGCCATTAATTATGAGATTATCTGAGGACTTGTCGTATATGGCCTTTATTATGTTGAGGTATTTTCCTTTTATACCCATTTAATTAAGTGTTTTAATCATAAATGGATGTTGTATCTTGTTAAAGGCTTTTCCTGCATCAATTGATATAATCATATGATTTTGTCCCTTATTTTGTTTATGTGATGTATCACATTGATGGATTTGCGGATGTTGAACCATCCTTGTGCCCTGGGGATGAACCCCACTTGGTCATGATGAATAATCATTTTAATGTATTCAATTTGCTAGAATTTTGTTTAGGATTTTTGCGTCTGTATTCATCAGAGATATTGGTCTGTATTTTTCTACATTTATATTTTTTTAGCAAACCTTTTAACAAATATAAGTCCTACATTTCAAAACATGAAAATAAGGAGATAAAAATGTTCTTTCTTTTAAGCTTATACAGCAGGAAAAAAAACAGATAAAAATATAAAACATATGTCCCTATTTTTTAAGAATAACATCTTTTTTGGGCTTTTTATGTATTTCTATTACTTTTATGTTTTGTTTTGTTTTGTTTTTGTAATGGAATGTGGATGCCATCCAACTGCATTAGAGCTAACTCTAGTGGTAAGTGGATAAAAAGTCTTTGAAGAGCCTTCCTCTTATAGCTTTGCAGGAATGATGATTTTTTATTATGTCTAAAGATTGATTTAGCAAAGCCAGGAGAGATGAATAGGAAAGTGTTGGGGATCAGGGGCATAGAACTCTTCAGGGATTCCTCATTTTCCAGCAGCCCACAAGCAAGCCTTGGCAATCAACCCCCCAGGAGACAACCATACCAACTGTCACAGCAGCCAACTACACCTTCCTATGGTACAGCAATCATTAGCTTTTCATTTCAAAAGCACTTTACATACAATAACCAATTAACAGGAGTCATGAGCATAAATATCAGTAAGCAAGCAGAGCAGGAACACAGTTATATGCAATCCCTAGCGAACAGGTGTTTACACATTTGGAATTTACAATCTAATTTCAGTAAATGCCATACTTTGAAACAAAATTTAAAGGTCATTACTATGACCTTATAATGACATGGAATTTTATTATCATTAAGAATAGGCACATAATAAATTCTGAATGAAACTTATAGGAAATTCATTCTCTGTCCTCCTCCAAAAGGAAAGAAAGGAAAAACAAACATTATTTAGATAAACCCTGTTTTTCAGTCAATAACAGATGGAAATCCTTGAAAGAGCATTCTTCTAAAATCTCAGTCTCCCCAACTAAGATCTATGAAAGCAACATCTTAAGGAATGAAGTAGCAGATTATTTTGCTCCCATTATGTGTGATTCCTATTGTGATTGAATTCATTTACGTTTACGTTATTATTTACTTTTGGCAAAGTGAGTTACACTTATTGGTGCCATAAGTAATGACAATACTATCTGTCTTGTTTATTATGGGCAAAATTAGTTTAATCATTAGCTTGAGCAGAAAATAAACTGCAAAGAAAAAAAATTATGTGTCTGAAAATATTTAATTTCTCTGACTCTATTAATACAGATGAAATTTTAGTACTTTCCATTGCTACAGTAACCAGACACTCAAGATGAGACACCTTACCTAGCTTGTTCATTCCTTCTACATAACAAAGCTGGGCACTGTTCTAATAGGGTGTTACTGAAACAGAGCTTCAATTGATTGTATAGTAAGCATATTATTAAAATTAGTTTAATATGCTAATTGTTATATATGTAAAAATAGATATTGCTACATCAGTTTTATCTGCCCTGCTTTTCTCAAACCTCTCAAAAAAATAAGAAGGGAAATGGCATGTGACTATGTAATACACCTACAACAAAAGTAAAATTTATCTTTAGCATCCCCTTCAAGTTTTGGACCTTTACTCACCTTTGCTAAATAGATTTTCTTCTTTGTGTATTACATTTCTCATAACCAGTATTGGGAAAAACAATAAGATTAACTTGTAAATATTTTGTAGCAATAATTACAGTGATGATCTGGAAAAACCTTAAGCCAGCAATAATCTAGTATAGTAAGTTGAATATCTAGCCCAGAATTAAAAGGCCTAGCATAAAAACTATGTGATCAAGGGGAAAGGTACATATTTTGGGATCAGGTAAATTTGACTACAACCTAAGCTTCAGGTTTGAAAACCTGAATCTCTTTCTTAGATTCAGTTTCTTCATCTGTAAAATAACAGTATTACAAGACTTTAAGAATTAAGTTATCTAATTATGTGAAAGGGTCAAGTAAAGTATATGGCATATAGAAGCCAGGGAATATATAGGAATGAAGGATGATTGAGTGGATCATTAGAAGATAGATGATGGATGGATGGATAGATAGATAGATAAACTTTCCTATATTAACCATTCCCTTCTTGTGACAACTTTAGACCATCGGATCTTCACAGTTATCTGTTGTCTTCAACAAAACAGGGGAGCTTTATCTGAAATTGGTGCCCAATCCTGGTAACCTTAGAAGATCTGAGGCAGGAGAACAAGGAGGAATAAAGGCAATCATAGAAAATCACCTCCTCCCCGCTACTCATGATGACAAGTAAAACATTACCAATCACCAAAGGCCCAGACTTAAAATACTATTCTCATCTCCGACTAGTAATAAACATCATGGAAATTTCTCTAGTATAAGAAATTCACCCACCCTATTACAGTATGCTATACCTATTAGGTGTTGAAAGGTGTAGTAGTTAAAAGCCTGAGCCCTAAACACAGCCAGGGTTTAAATCTTGGATCTGCTACCAACAAACTCGCCTTAGGCAAGTTGCCACTTACTACTTGTGGGACCTTACATAATTTACATAACCTTTCTGTGCCTCAATTTCCTCATTTGGACAATGGGGTTTGTCATAGTACTTATTTCATAGAATTTTTTGTGACAACTTAAGACCAAGTGAGTCAATATATTTAAAACCATCTCCTTTCCTATATGTTTTCAAGTTCAGTAGAAACATGTAGATTTAGCACTTTTAGTCTTTTTCAGGGATTTTACAGAAAAATGTTATATATGAACCACTTTGGTGGGTTATGAAATTTCAGCAGTTAGAAATATCTTCCTGCATCTTCAGGAAATAATTGGACACTAGATCTCACAAATCCTGTGAAGTGTCAGTAGTCTTTTAAATCAATGGGGCTATCTATGGTATTCATGTTAGGGGAAAGCAAATGAGTTGCAGGAAAAACACAAAAACCATCAGGATATTATATTAAGTGTTCTGTACAAGAGGATGGGATGTCCCAGAAATATAATAAAGAAGAAGACGCAGGGATCAAACCTATTCTGCATTTGACTTGAGCCTATGGTCCGTAAAGAAATGGTGGGGCCACCGTCAGAGTCATGCTGAACTCTTTCTATCCTACTTACTTTGGCTGCCAAATGTCTCTGAAATTTCTGTGTATCCCCCACCACCTTTGCTTTGCTTTGGCCCTCCTCATCTCTTCCTTCAGTTCTTACATCTTAAGTGGTCTTCCTCCTAGACTCTCTCTCCATCTTCCACATACTACTAAACAGATCTTTTTAAGATCTATTTCTGGTCATGCCACTCCTCAGTCTATTAGCCATCAGTTATGCCTCATGGTCCTTATAAGAAGTCTGAACTTCTCAGCAAGAAATATAAAGTCACCATCGCCTACCCCCACCTACTTATCCAGCCTAATCTCTCACCTACCTCTTCCTCTCAACTTGAATTTTGCTCTCGTTCTCCACTGAACATGACATGTATTCTCTCATTTCTGGCCCATTATTTCAAAGTATCTGGAATTACCATCCTCCTGCAAAATGTAGTGATGGATGGTGTAAATCTTCTTTTGCCCTGAGAATTGCAATTTATCTTTTTCTTTCTTTATCTTAGACAATAAAAGAAAAGCTTATGAGAAAATGTTCACAACAGCAAAATGTTCATTGAATTACTCTGAGGTTTATTTAGACATGTTCTTATGTATCCCTAGTACTATTTTCTAATCATTCTTGAAAATTATTTCCTAAACTATGACACTCATTTTGAGTTACATGAAGGGTGTATATTTGTATATATGACAACTTATGGAATCTACATACTCATATTATGCTATCAGGATGAATGTAACAGCTGTTTCCCATGTTGAAGCAAAATGTTGTACAATTACAATACAGAGAAATTGGTAAAATAAACTTGAGAACTGTAACTGAGGGCTCACCATGCTTCTAATTATGTGCTCAGTTATCTAGTACATTATCTCACAGTTTAAAAAGTTAATTTCCTTTCTCTGTAAGTGCTCTGACTAGAATAGTATTATTTTTGCATTGATTTTCTTCTTCCTTCATGCTGAAAATTTAATAGAATGTAGCTTTCCTTTTGAGTCCACGAGGAGGGATTTAGGTTCGTTTTCAAAGAACTGACACCTACCAGAAGCAACCCTCATTGACTTCTGTAGCTATCAAACAAATGACAGGTCTGCTGGAGACAACTGGGGTTATGCCTAGAGCCAACAAGTGTACTCTCTCAAACTTCAGGATTAGCAATTCACTCAGAGCATTAAATGGTTGACACATACGCACACACACTCACACATACATTTACACACACTCATACATACTCACTCACCAAAGAACACTTCTTGCTTGTCTCTTACCACCACTTGGCTCTACACTCATTGCAACTCTGTAGATCCTCTCTATTCCTCTATCCAAGACTCTCTCTCCTTCTGCAATCTAATATGTGACCAAAGATCCCTCTACATCTTCAACCTCTTCCTCACTCCCCTCTTAGATTAATATAATCTTAGCTGTCCCCTGAGGGCACTGCTTCCCCTACACCCTCCAAATTGGAGGCTGTTTTTTCTCTTACGTCCCACCATACTCATGACAAAGAGTTGGGTCAGGGTCTCCTTTACTCTCCATTGCTTATTCCAGATTATTATACACCCCCTCTAGTGCAGTCCCTGCCCCTGTATGCTCACCATTTGGCAATAGTATCTCTCCTTTGTCTTCAAAGTAATTTGTTAAGATCCTGGCCATGCTCCCTCATTCACTGAAGACTATAGCTCCTTTCATCATCTCAAGCAACTTAATGTCCACTAAGATGACATTTCTTACATTCTTACCTCAATTCTTTGACCTCTTTATTTCTAATTATTTTCTTCTGCTTTACTTCAGCAACCCACTTACAAAATCACTACGTGAGCACACCACAACCAAACGCTCTCCAAAATTAATAGTCTGATCATAACTTCCTTTTGTTCTGCCTCTTTTGCTCATATGCATTTCCTTTAGCAGTCCTCAGCCACTTGGAGCCCTTCACTTTCTTTCCTCAGCCCTACAAGTCTTCATTTCTCTCTTCATTAAATTAAGATGGCATGGAGCTTTTCAGTTTCTCATCTTCTTGCCCTTTCTTCCTTTCAGCAGTAGACCACTCCTACCTTTTTAGGGAATTTGGCTGCCGTAGGTTGCATTTCTTCTCCCCTATCTATTATAGTATCCCCTTCTCAGTATTCCCTACCAACTTCTCCTTCTCTAACTTGCTATACAGTTCCTCTCTTTCCCCGCCTACTCATTCTCCACACACAGGAAGAGTGATTATATACTACGTCTACTTCCCGTGCTCAAATGCCTTCAGTGTCCTTTCAAAGTCCATTACATTTAGAATAAAATATAAAATCCTGATGTGGGCTGCTACAGCCCCAAATAATATGGCCCTTGACTCCATCTGTAGAGTCAGCTTTCCTCCATGCTTACTACATCCCAACACACTGACCTTCCTGCTGGTCCTGAAACAAGTTGAGCCCTTTCCATCCATCCCAAGCTTTGTTACTCCCTCTGCCTATCTACAGCACAGTTTTGCCCAAGCTTTACTTAAATGACCCCATCAAGTCCATCAAGTCTTTGCTCAGTTATCAATATTATACAGAAACCTTTCCTTCATCTTCACCTTAATCTCATTTGTTATTCTTACATGCCTCCCCTGACCTTTTTTGAAACAATTATTGCCATGTTTAATTATATATTTTATTGATAAGATAATCTGCTTAATGCTTTTAAAGTATGAGGGAGAGGCTATATCTGTTTTGTTTATCACATATCTTCAGTGTTTAGAACACAGAAGATGCTCAATTATGCTATGAATGAAGGAATAATAAAGATGTTTATGTACTTGTTCAATGATACTAGGAGCAGCCAAACTGCTTCCACAGCTTAGGGGACATGAAAACAATTTGCATTCTCTTTATATTACTTTCAAACAAGTATTGACATTTCCTACTCTATACCCAACAGGGGAAAAAGCTCAGAAATTTTAACAGGTTATGAATAACAATGTGTTAAATGTGGAGTTTGGAGTCAAACACATCGACTTTGTATTCCAGAGTCCAGAGAAGCTAGCTATGTGACCCTGGACAAATTCCCTAAACCCTCTAAGGCCCAATTTCCTCATTTGAAATATAAGGGCAATGGTACTAGCTTACAGAGTTGTTATAGAGAAAATGAGATATAATGGAGGTAATAGCCCACTGCCTAGCACTTAATAGGCACCCCACTGAGGTTAGTTCCTGCCTGATCCCAATTTCTACATAATTTATGTTAATATTGCCGTTTCGGATGTGCTATGAGATTGTTTCATTAAGTTAATAAAATAAACCTACACTCACTATTACAGGGCTTCATAATCATTTTAAAGTTTCTTCATCTTCTAGTTATTTTAGAGAATTTCCAGGAGGTATCTCATGAGTGTTCAGGAAGAGGAATTAATTCTTAATTATATTCTCCTCTCTAACTTGGATTTGGGCCTCTGTCTCTGACACTGACAACTAAGGCCCTCTTGTTGCAGCCATCCCCCTGGTACTGATTGATCGCCAACTAGTACCCACAGAAAATGCACTGTGCTGAGCTCAACTGCATGGAGGAGATTCCCATGTACCAAGACATGATGCTGTGCTCTTTCCTGATGCTAACTCTGGTACTCTCCCTATTAACGTCACTGGGTTATTTTTTATTCTGAAGCTGCTCCAACTACAAAGTGAGAAATTCTTCACATCCCCAATTTTGTGCTACTCTCTCCTTGCGTCTTTTAGATTTTTGTAACTATAGCTCTTTTCTTTTACAACAACCCCTTTTTCTCTACAGTTCAATCACAATTCCATAAAAGCCTTTGTTGTAGGGTGAATTCTTGTGTCTCCCAAAATTCATGTGCTAAAATCCTAACTCCCAATGGGATGGTATTAGGAAGTGAGGCCTTTGGGAGATGATTAGATCGCAAGGGTGAAGTTCTCATGAATGGGATTAGTGCCCTTACAAAGAGTCCTCAGACAGCTCTCCCACCCCAACTGCCAGGTGAGGATGCAGCAATAAACCAGAAAGCAAGCCCTCAGACATAGAATCTGCCAGTAGCTTGATTTTGGACTCCCCAGTCTCCAGGACTATAAAAACTAAATGTTTGCTGTTTAAACCACAAAGTCTATGGTATTTTTGTTCTAGCAGCCTGCGTGGACTAAGACAGACTTGTGTTAGTCTGCTGGTAACAAAATACCACAGACGGGGTGGCTTACACAACAGAAACTTATTTTTTCATAGTTCTGGAGTCTAGATATCCAAGGTCAAAGTGCCAGGAGAGTTGGTTTTTGGTGAGATCTCTCTCCTCAGTTGGAGACAGTGCCTCTTCATTGTGTCCTCATGGGGACTTTTCTCTGTGTGCACAAGTTCTGTAAAGATACCAGTCCTATGGGATTAAGATTCCACCCATATGAAGTCATTTAACTTTAGTTACCCTCCTTAAAGGCCCTATCTTCAAATACAGTCACTTTGGGGGTTAGAGCTTTAATGTATACATTCAAGGGACAGAGGACACAATTTAGTCCGTAACAAGCCAGGGAATAAGAAAAACAGACACTGGGTCATACATAAAATGTCCCATACCCTCAAATGATCAAAAATCATTCTTAGAACCAATTTACACTCTCTCAATTTCTTTTTCTTTAGGATGACTTATCTCCTCTTGCAATTTCTTGTTCTTAATTTGATAAATAAACCTTTGATAAATTGGAAACAAACCTCCTTATTTTCAATTTGATAAATTGGCTTCTGTGACCTACTTCACCCATCCCTATATATGCCCAGACATATCTGAATCAGCTTGATTTCCTACGCTCTCTCTCCCCTCTTCTCTCTCTCTCTCTCTCCCCTCTTCTCTCTCTCTCTCTCTCTCTCTCTCTCTCTCTCTCTCTCTCTCTCTCTCTCTCTCTCTCTCATACACACACACATACACACAAACAAACACACTTTTGCTTTCAATGTTACAAAAATAAACACCCAAGGCGATAATGATCCAGGGACTTTCTAGCTTCTGAATGTCTTGCAGATGCCATAGAAAATGAAAGTTTTACAATAATAATAATAATAATAATGATAATAATAATAAATCGCTCTTTGAATTATCAGATGTTCATTTTGTGCATTTTCTCAATTATGTGGCCTAAAACATTTAGTAATTCACTACCCAATGACCTAATTTATTACAGAAATTTTAAGCCATGGGAAGAACAGAACATGCCAACTGCCAATCCCTCTGATAACATGACACTGTTATTTTTCTGTACTGGCTATTTGACTTTTAAATTAAGAGTATTCACAGCATAAAAGAGAAAAATATAGCTTTGCACATGCATAAATTTGTGTCTTAAGAGGTTAGATACTACTGCGAATGAGAGAAAAATCCAAAACTTTGGTACTCAGAGATCAGTCATATTCACACAAAGCAAAGCTTTGTTCCCTAACTTACCTTATTTTTACATAAACCTTTGTTACTTGTCATAAAGGAGACCAAGCTAAAATGTCTAACTTATTCAGTGATTATTAATTGAGTCTTCTATGTCCGAATTTCTGTGCTACATAAGGGGATACAGATATAAATAAGCCATAACCCCTACCCTCAAGAGTCTTGCTGTCTAGTGAATGTTCACTGAAATTTATTGGCTTTACTGAAACATAAACTATTATCCTCCTAATGTGGCTATCTTGAACATGAACTATTTATTTTGTACAGTGCTTTGCAACTTAGCAAGAATTTTCATGTAATTATCTCACTTTATCCTCCCAATAAGACCCATTGGGTGTCATTAACCCCAGTTTGGAAATTTAAAAACAAATTTAGCATTAAAAAGTTTAAGTGAATTATCCAAGGTCACAGAACAAGTGTATAAACTCAGCCCTTCTCTTAAACTCAAGTACTGTCATCAAAAATTTATAAGCACTTGACTAATTTGTGTTCAGAACGGTCTTTAAGGCTGTATGTTTTTCTTTATAATTTTATAAATTATAATTGTCTGCCAATGTCAAAGTGTTCTTTTTATGGCAAAGGTCACTTCAACAATGTCAATGAAATAGAAACAGAATGCAGATGCTTAAATAAAATCAAGTTATTATCAGTTTGCCCATTCTAACTTAGTTCTATTTATTTAGACTAAAATAGTATAAATATTAACAAAAGTTGATTTTGGGGGTCCTAGATCATATTACAATGTTTCAGCATAACCCAAAAAGACATTTTGAAAGTAAGAGTATTTTTCCCTCTTCATTATAACAGTGTGCAAAACTCAGCTTCAATAATTATTTTTTAGATTTACATTAAGTGACCTGTGGAGAAATTTTTACTCTTTGTTAAACTCATTTGTGTCAAAATGTCTGCTGAGAGTTTGATGAGGAGGGTTCTATATTTAAATAGTGCTTTCTCATTTTACACAGCAAGGCTTTACTTCTGGAGATACAGTGGAAACTAGCCCAAGTGCACAGGCAGCTTATTGGCAATAATATGTCAAGTGCATCCAGCTGCTAGTCCGAAACCTGAAGGCAGAGGTTTCACACTTCGCCACATATTGGCCACTGAGAAGCTTTAAAAATTCTGATGCCAGGTCCCACCCACAGAATTCTGATTGAATTGGTCTGGGATGCAGTCGGTTATTTGGAACTTTTGAAAGCTCTCCAAGTGATTGAAAGTGCAGTCAAGCTTGAAAATCATTGTCTTGAGACAGTCAGAAGGTGGTTCCTGGACCAAAGGAAACTGGGTACATGTTAATCTGGAGCCCCATCCCAAACCTGTTGAATCAGAAATCTCAGGAGTCGGCCCAGGGTAAGGTTGAGGAACCACTGTCCTTAAGGGAAAATAAGATAGCAACAGGTTATAGACACTATCAGGATCAAAATACTTCTTTAAACAAACAATAGGTTTTATTGAATCTCAGGAATTTGAGAAGAGTAAGTATTTGAGGAAAATATTATAGTATTTGCCATCATTTTACAATAAGCAACACTCTGAAAGGGAACTCCCTTGCCTTGATCCCTTTCCATTTCAAGTGCAATAGGGAAACAGAAGTTTGGTACTGGAGGACAAGCCCTAGAAACTGTGGGTAAGAGAATCAGTGTTTACTGAATGAAGGGTAGTCACTGTATATGTCTCATGAATAGGTGTCTGCTACCGTGTCCACAATTTCACTCTGCTGACTTTTTTGGCCAATGACCAAAAAATGGAAATGTCTTCCTCAAACAGAAAGCAAGTAGATATTGTTGGAGTAATAATCATCTTGCTACATTCCCCTCTAGGCAGTAAGTATGAATTTTCTTTAATTTTTAAGACTAAAAAGCACAGTATGATAAAAACATAATAATTTTTCAAATACTAAAAAATATTTTTATTTTTTTTCCATATTGGGTGGTGCCTTATTGTCTCTTGACCCAAACTAGTTGGTATTTTCAGACACCTTTTACCAAGAGATTACATCACACTAAACACAAAAAGCCCTCATTGCCATTGAATATTTTGCCAATTCTCTCAAGCAAAAGAACTGTTATTTAATGAAAGAAAGGCTTTTTAAATACTCTGAATTTTTTATTTTGTTGAAAGAAAACAAAAGAAAAAGAACATCCCTATATCTGCATTGAAATGCAAACCCCGTTTGTATTTTTTTCCAGATACTTATTTCTTTGCCAGGGAATGTCTGAGAGATTAAGAATCCCTCTTATTACAGAGATGCCTGCTGTTGTTTCTATCTACTTGCAGTGAGTACATCCTTAGCAGCTTCTCAAAAGGATCACACAAGCAGCTCTCTGAGACACTTTCTTTAAAGAGCCAGGACTTTCCAAAATGTCTAAAAATATACAACAACAAAACTTTTAAAGACACTTTTAAACAGAAGATCACATTTTAAAACCCATTTCATTGGCTTCTAGTCCTAGAATATGGTTAGCTAAAATAACACATAGCTACCCGTCCCCTAAAATCAGATAGAAACACTAGATTTAAGAAAATAATGGTAAATAAATATTATATATACACAGCTGAGCTGAAAGGAAGGGGAGTTGTTTTGAACTCTTCTGTTTTTCTTTTTTTGTTTTTTGTTTGTTTTTTTTTCTCTCATAACACAGATCCAATCCAGGAAACTGTGCTGCCTATACCTTCTTACCACTTCTATGACTACCATACTGGTTTGGTTTCATCATCTCGTTCCTGGATTACTTCAGTACCCTCTCAACAGATCTCCCTACTTCTACCCTTATCTCCTACAATCTATTTTCAATGAAGACATAGCCAAAGCAGTCTTCTTAGAACATAAGTCAGATCATGTCATTACTCTCTTCAAAGCTCAGACTAAAAAGCCAGAATCTATAAAATAGCTTTCAAGCTCTACATGATCTGTCCTCTCCCATTATCTCTGGTTTTATCTCCTGGGACTTTCCCTCTTAACTAATCATCTCTACTAATACTGCCTTCCATGTTACTTCTGGAATGCATGAAGTGTGTTAATTCACACATGGAGGCCTTTACTTTGCTGTTTCTTCTGTCTGAAACACTCTTCCCCTAGGAAGCTGCTTGGCTCACAGAATTTCCTTTAAGACTTTGCTCATATTTTACCTTTCCATGAAACTTACTATGAAAATACTACTTCATACTCTCACTTGCCTCCCTTCCTCCACTATCCTGATCCTTTTATTTGACTCTTCTTATTTCCCCCATTTCACTTATCACTTTTTAAGATTCTATGTAATATGCTTTTTATCATATATTTACCTTTTTCTGTCTATTACTGGAATATAAACTTCTAAAGCTGGAAATACTTGTCTATTCATAGATATAACTCAAGTTCTGGAAATATTGTAGATACTCAATAAAAATCTGTTAAATAAGTGAATAAAATCCCCAAGTACCAGAAATGAAAAGTAATTTAAAGTCAAAATTGTAAATTTATGAGTAGGTACACTGATAGCTTGGGAGGGATATCAGATGATATCCCTCACAATATATACCCTAGGGGCAAGGAGTTGGGGCTTTAACACAACGCTAAAATGAAGACAATTGCCTCAAATCTATGAAATAATCTGAGACTGATATCCTTTACCAGTGTCCTAGAAAGCCTGGCCCCTCAGAGGGGACTAGGAAGCCCCATCACCCAAAGAAGCAAATCTCTGTCCAAGACTCTGATCAAAAGAAAAAAGTATAACATCAAATCTGACTTGACACCTTAGGAGGTGTCATAAGTGGTGTGAAAATCCTGAAACCAAGAAACTCATTTTTCTAAATGGTCCTAGAATGGTGAGGCTCTTCATATATGCACCTAAAGCAAACATAAGACTGCTTCTGAGAAACAATTTCATAACACTCAGGAATGATGAAAAATAATAACCCCAGTTGGAAAAATTCACAATGCAAAAATCATAAACTACTCAAGAAAATAAATTATTATGAGAAAGTTAGTAGACACACAGAAAAGAGGATTAACACAACCAAGGAGTTAACATAATATACTAATCTGGGAAACACTATAAAATACTTTTAAAATAAAATAAAGATATTAAAGATGGAATAGAAAATATAATTAAAAATCATGCCATGAAAAAAGTATATGTAAATTTTAGAAAAGAAAATTTGTCATTAAATTAAAACTAAATATAGTGGGTTAAACAGAATAAACTACTTAAAAGAGAATCAAATTGATAAAGCACATCAGGTCATCTGTAGAATAAGTAAATCTACACCTAAAGAAACAGCTATATGTAAAACCTAAACTATAAAACTCTGGGAAGAAAACATAAGGGTAAATCTTTTTGACATTGATTTGGGCAATGAATTCTTAGACATGACACCAAAATTACAAGCAACAAAAGAAAAAAAAAAAAAGACAAACTTAACTTCATGAAAATTAAAAACCTTCATGCATCAAATGACACTTTTAAGAAAGTTAAAAGACAACCTACAGGATGAAAGAAAATATTTGTAAATCATATATCTGATAAGGGTCTAGTATCCAGAATACATAAAACAAACAATCTAAGTTAAAAATAGGCAAAGAACATGAACAGACACTTCTTTAAAGATATGTACAAATGGCCAAGCACATGAAAAGATGCTCTACCTCATTAGTTTTTAGGGAAATGCAAATCAAAATCAAAATCAAATATCATTTCACATCCAGTAGGAGGGATATAATTTTTTTTTAAGTAAAAGAATTACAAGTGTTGATGAGGATGTGGAAAAATTGGAACCCTCATACATTCCTGTTAGAAATGGACAATGGTGCAGCCACTGAGGAAAATACTTTGGCAGTTCCTCAAAAAGTCAAACATAAAATTACTCTATGACCTGGCAATTCCACTCATTATATATATATATATATATATATATATATATATATATATATATATATATATATATATATATATATATATAGCAAACAGATACTTGTGCACAAATGTTTATAGCAACACTATTCACAATAACCAAAAGGTGAAAACATCCTAAATGTCTAACAAGGGATGCGTAGATAAACAAAATGTGATTGTATACAAAGGAATTATTCTGTCATAAAATGAATTGCAATACGGATACATGCTACAGCATGGATAAACCTTGAAAAATGTGCTAAGTAAAAACTTCCAGATACAAAAAATGGAATTATACATAATGTATAATTCCATTTATACAAAATATCCAGAATAGGTAAATCCATAGAGACAAAAAGCAGATATGTGGTTGCCAGGGGATGGGGACCAAGTTATTCAATCCTTATTGAATAATGATTCCTTATTCAATAATACTTATTGAAGATGATTCCTTATTCAATCATCTATCAAAGAACAGTTGGTTGTTTCTATGTCTTGGCCACTGTGAATAATACTGCAACGAACATAGGGGTACTTATATCTCTATGGATAAATATTTTTATTATTTTTTTGTCTATATACCCAGAAGAGGGGTTGCTGGGTTGTAAAGTAATTCTATTCTTAATTTTTTGAGAAAAAAATTAATCATAAGTGGTTAATTTTATGTCTTGGGAATTTCAGCTCAATATTTAAAAATCAATATACCAAAATTAATGTTATAAACAACTAATTAGAAAATGTAATTTTTAAAGATTCCCACACACTACCAACAAATAAGACATCAATAAGAAATAAATCCTACAAAAGATATTCCACACTTTTATGGAACAAAAAAAATTATAAAATTTTATTAAAGAAAAAAGATAAATAAATAAATAAATAGATAGATAGATAAATCGTGGTCACAAATATGGAGACTCTATATAATAGTTCCTCCAGATTTCATTCATAAATTTAGTGTAATTCTTCCTATCCATGAGCATGGTACATGCTTCCATTTATTTGTGTCTTCCTCAGTTTTTTTCTTCAATGTCTTACAATTTTCCACTACAGGATTTTTACCTCCTTGGTTAAATTTATTCCAAGTTGGGTTTTTTGTTGTTGTTTTTTGTTTGTTTATTTGTTTTTGATGCAATTGTAAATGAGATTGTTTTCTTAATTTCTCTTTTTAGTAATTCATTAGTGGCATATAAAAATGGAACTTATATCTGAATATTAGCTTCGTATCCTGCTACTTTACTAAATTCATTTATCAGTTCTAATAGTTTTTTTGGTGGAATATTTGGTGTTATTTCTCTATAGTATGTCATCTGCAAATAATGACAGTTTTTTACTTCTTCCTTTCCAATTTAGATGCCTTTTATTTCTTTTTCTTGTCTGATTGTTGTGGCTAGAACTACCCATACTATGTTGAGTAAAAGTGGTGAAAAGCAGACATCCTTGCCTTGTTTCTGATCTTAAAGAAAACATTTTTTATCTTTTCACCGTTGAGTATGATGTTAGCTGTGGGTTTGTCATATATGGCCTTTATTATGTTGAGATATGTTCCCTCTATTCCCATTCTGCTGAGAGTTTTTATTACAAATAGATGCTGGATTTTGTCAAATGCTTTTTCTGCATTTATTGCTATGATCATATGATTTTTATCTTTCATTTTATTTATGTGGTATATCACATTAATTGATTTGCAGATACTGAACTAACCTTGCATCTCAGTAATAAATCCAACTTCATCGTGGTGTATGATCTTTTTAATGTATTGCTGAATTCAGTTTGCTAATATTTTGTTCAGGATATTTGTATCTATGTTCATGAGGTTATTGACATATTTTTTTTTTCTTATAATGTCTTTGTTTGGTTTTGGAATTAAGGTAATGGTGGCTTCATAAAATGAGCTTGGGAGCCTTCCCTCCTCTTGAATTTTTTAAATAATTTGAGAAGAATAGGTGTGAATTCTTCTTTCAATGTTTGGTAAAATTCACCTGTGGAGTCATCTGGTCCAGAACTTTTGTTTGGGGGCGTTCTTTCACAACTAATTCAATTTTGTTAATAGTAATCTGTCTGTTCAGATTTCCTGTTTCTTTCTGATTCATCCCTTGAAGATTGTATATTTCTAGGAATGTATCCATTTCTTCCAGATCGTCCAATTTATTGCCATATAATTGTAGTATTTCTTCTAATCCTTGGTATTTCTCTGGTGTTCATCGTCACTTCTTTCCTACCATTTTTATTTTATTTATTTGGGTCCTCTCTCTTTTTTCCTTATGAGTGTGGTTAAAGGTATATCAATTTTATCTGTTCTAAGAACCAGTTGTTGGTTTCATTGATCTTTTGTATTCTTTTTATTAGACTCTATTTCCTTTATTTCCATTCAGATCTTTATTATTTTTTTCTACTCACATTTGTCTTGGTTTGATGTTTTCTTTATAGTTTTTTTAAGTGTAAGGTGAGATTTTTTCATTTGAGATTTTTCTTATTTCTTGATGTAGACCTCAATTGTTATGAATTTCTCTCTTAAGACTGCTTTCACTGTGTGCTATAGATGTCAGTCGTATTTTCATTTTCATTTTTTTCAAGTTATATTTTGATTTCTTCCTTGAGCTCATTGTTAGCCCATTCGTTTTTCAGTAGCATGATATTTCGCTTCCATGTGTTTGTGTGTTTTTCAGTTTTTTTTATTATAATTGATTTCTAGTTTCATACCATTGTGGTCAGAGAAGATGCTTGATACAATTTCAATCTTCTTAAATTTATTGAAACTTGTTTTGTGGCCTAACATGTGGTCTACCTTGGAAAATATTCCATGTGCCCTTGAAAAGAATGCACTATGTATTATTATAATAAAATAAGAGCAGATCTTATATTAATTTTTGCTCCAAAAGACGCATTAGAGATGATGGTCCAACTAGGTCTTATTTTGGGGGGAATATGGTATATTCTGCTGCTTTGAGGTGGAATGATCTAAAAATGTGAATTAAATCCATTTGGCCTAGTGTATTATTAAAGCCACTGTTTTCTTGTTGATTTTCTGTTTGAAAGATCCATTGGATAATACAGTGTTGAACCCCCTGTTATAAATAAATTTCTGCTGATCTCTCTTTTTATGTTGGTAAATATTTGCTTTATGCATTAGGTGCTCCTATGTTGGATTTATAGATGTTTACTAGGATTATATCCTACTGTTGGATTGATCCCTTTAACATTATATAATGTCCTTATTATAGTGTTTACTTAAAGACTATTTTGCTGGTATAGGTATTGTTCCACCCACTTTTTTCATTTCCATTTGCAGGAAATATTTTTTTCTATCCCTTTACTTTCAGTCTATGTGTGTCTTTCAATCTGAAGTGTGTCAGCATATGTATAGGTCTGATTTTTTTATCCATTCAGGTGTTTCTCCAAAAATAAGACCTAACTAGAAAATAAGCCCTAGCATGATTTTTTAGGATGACATCCCCTGAACATAAGCTCTAATGCATCTTTAGGAGCAAAAATTAATGTAAGACTTGGTCTTGTTTTCAGAAAAACATGCTACCCTATATCTTTTGATTTGAGCATTTAATCCAATTACATTTAGTTATTATTGATAGGTACATAGTTAATGCCATTTTATTATTCATATTTATGTCCATTTCCTGCCTTCTTTTCTTAAAGAACTCCCTTTAACATCAATAGTAATATGGGCTTGATAGTGATGAATTCCTTTGGCCTTTTCTGGTCTAGGAAGTTCTTTATCTCTCCTTCAATTTTAAATGATTGCCTGGATAGAGTAGTCTTAGTTGTAGGTCCTTGTTTTCATCACCTTGAATATTTCATTCCAATCCCTTCTGGCCTGCAAATTTTTTGTTGAGAAATCAGCGGAAAGTCTTATTGGAGTTCCTTTGTAAGAAACTAGTTGCCTTTCTCTCGCTGCTTTTAAAAATCTTTCTTTGGCTTTCTTTTTTTTTCTTTTCTTTATATATATGTATATATATATATATATATATATATATATATATATATATATATATATATATTTTATTAGTTCAACTGTACAAAGCAATGTAATAGTTAGACATTTAAACCCCTCGTAAAATGATAGCCCATCCCCCAAGCTACTACCCTCTGACAACTGATACAGCTGTTACAATACCATTGACTATCTTCATTATTTGTACTCCACATTCCATGAGTATATATTTGTATATATTTAGTTATAGTTGACACTCAATATTATTCTACTTCAACTTCAGGTGTATAGTGCATTGGACACAAATCATGAAGTGACCCCCCCTTGTAAGTCCAGTGCCCATCTGGCATCTTACATGATCTTTACAACATGGTCAATTATATACCCCATGCTGTATTAACTACCAATGTGTATTTTTTTTACAGTTATGAAAATTTTATTTTTTATTTAGTCATTTATTGATTTATTTTTTTTAATTTATTGAGGTGACAATTGTTAGTAAAATTACATAGACTTCAGGTGTACAATTCTGTATTACATCATCTATAAATCCCATTGTGTGTTAACCACCCAGAGGCAGTTCTCCTTCTATCACCATATATTTGATCCCCCTTACCCTCATCTCCCACCCCCAACCCACCTTACCCTATGGTAACCACTAAACTATTGTCTGTGTCTATGAGTTTTTGTTTCTCATTTGTTTGTCTTGTTCTTTTGTTGTTTTGGTTTATATACCACATGTCAGTGAAATCATATGGTTCTCTCCTTTTTCTGTCTGACTTATTTCGCTTAGCATCATGCATCCAGATTGTCACCAATGTTCCTATATCATCTTTTCTTACCGCTGATTAGTATTCCATGGTGTATATATACCACAACTTCTTTATCCATTCATCTATCGAAGGACATTTTAGTTGTTTCCATGTCTTGGCCACCGTAAACAAAGCTGCAATGAACATTGGAGCACACGTGTCTTTATGGATAAATGTTTTCAGATTTTTTAAGTAGATACCCAGGAGAGGGATTGCTGGGTCATATGGTAATTCTGTTAGTAATTTTTTGAGGAACCTCCACACTGCATTCCAAAATGGCTGCACCAGTCTCCATTCCCACCAACAGTGTATGAGGGTTCCTTTTTCTCCACAGCCTCTCCAACACTTGTTACTATTTGTCTTGTTGATGATAGCCATTCTGACTGGGGTGAGGCGATATTTCATTGTGGTTTTTATTTGCATTTCTCTGATGATTAGTGATGTTGAGCATTTTTTCATATGTCTATTTGCTATTTGGATGTCCTCTTTGGAGAAATGTCTCTTCGGGTCCTCTGCCCATTTTTCAATTGGGTTGTTTGTTTTTTTTGTTGCTGAGCTTCATGACTTCCTTGCATATTTTGGACATTAACCCCTTATCGGAGGCGCTGTTTGCAAAAATCTTCTCCCATTCAGTTGGTTGCCTCTTTATTTTGTCGATGGTTTCTTTTGCTGTGCAGAAGCTTTTAAGTTTCATATAATCTCATTAGTTTATTTTAGCTTCTACTTCCATTGCCTTTAGAGTCAAATTCATAAAATGCTCTTTGAACCTAAGGTCCATAAGTTTAGTACCTATGTTTTCTTCTATGCAGTTTATTTCGACAGATCTTATGCTTAAGTCTTTGATCCACTTTGAATTAATTTTGGTACATGGTGACATATAGCAGTCCAGTTTCATTCTTTTGCACGTGGCTATCCAATTCTCCCAGCACCATTTACTGAAGAGGCCCCATTTCAATTTCCTCCATTGTATGTTTTTAGCTTCTTTGTCAAAAATTGTCTGTCCATATTCATGTGGTTTTATTTCTGGGTTCTATTCCATTGGCCTATGTGTCTGTTTTTCTGCCAATACCATGCTGTTTTGATTATTGTAGCCCTGTAGTACAAGCTAAAGTCAGGGAGTGTGATACCTCCAGTATTGTTCTTTTTTCTTAAGATTGCTTTGGCTATTCGGGGTCTTTTGTGGTTCCAAACAAATCTGATCATTTTTCGTTCCATTTCTTTAAAAAATGCCATTGGGATTTTGATAATGATTGCATTAAATCTGTATATTGCTTTGGGTAATATGGCCATTTTAATTATGTTGATTCTTCCAATCCATGAGCACGGAATGTCTTTCCATTTCTTTGTGTCTTCTTCAATTTATTTAAAAAATGTCTTATAGTTTTCAGCATATAGGTCCTTCACGTTCGTGGTTAAATTTATTCCGGGGTATTTTATTATTTTTGCTGCAATTGCAAAAGGAATTGTTTTTTGTATTTCTTTTTCTGAGATTTCATTGTTAGTATATAGGAATGCAATGGACTTTTCTAGGTTGAGTTTGTAGCCAGCAACTTTACTGTATTCATTGATTGTTTCTAATAGCTTTTTGGTGAAGTCTTTAGGGTTTTCTATATATAGCATCATGTCATCTGCAAAGAGTGACAATTTAACTTCTTCATTCCCAATTTGGATGCCTTTTATTTCTTTTTCTTGCCTGATTGTTCTGGCAAGGACTTCCAACACTATGTTGAAAAGCAGAGGTGATAGGGGACAACCCTGTCGTGTTCCTGAATGTAGAGCAAAGGGTTTCAGTTTTTCACCATTAATTATGAGATTAACTGAGGGCTTATCATATATGGCCTTTATTATGTTAAGGCATTTTCCTTCTATACCTATTTTATTAAGTGTTTTAATCATAAATGAATGTTGTATCATGTCAAATGCTTTTTCTGCATCAATTGATATAATCATATTTTTTTTGTCCTGTATTTTGTTTATGTGATGTATCACATTGATGGATTTGCGGATGTTGAACCTTCTTTGTGCCCCGGGGATGAACCCTACTTGGTCGTGATGAATAATCTTTCTGATCCATTGTTGTATTCGATTTGCTAGAATTTTGTTTAGGATTTTTGCATCTGTATTCATCAGAGATATTGGTCTGTAGTTTTCTTGCTTTGTGTTGTCCTTACCAGGTTTTTGTATCAGGGTAATGTTGGCCTCATAAAATGAGTTAGGGAGTACTGTCTCTTCTTCAATTTTTTGGAAGAGTTTGAGCAGGATTGGTATTAGATCCTCTTTGAAGGTTTGTTAGAATTCACTCGTGAAGCCATCTGGTCTCGGACTTTTGCTTTTGGGAAGGTTTTGGATGACTGATTCAATTTCGTTACTGGTGATCGGTCTGTTTAGATTTTCCAGTTCTTCTTGGTTCAGCCTTGGAAGGCTATATCTTTCTAAGAAATTGTCCATTTCTTCTAGGTTATTGAATTAGGTGGCATATTGTCCTTCATAGTATTCTTGGATGATCCTTTGTATTCAATCTCTCAATTTGTATTTTTTAATACCTTCACCTTTTCAACCTTCTCCCAACCCCATTCCCATCTATCACCCTGACTGGCATTATACCTAGTCTAGTACCTGTCTGGCACTATATCTAATTATTACAATATTATTGACTATATTCTTTATGCTACACCCTATATCTCCATCACTACGTTGTAACAACCAAATTGTATTTCTTAATCCCTTTTCCTTTCAACCATTCTTAACCCCTCTTTCTTTTAAAGAAGTCCCTTTAAGATCCTTTGTAATACTGGTTTGGTGGTGATGAACTCCTTCAGCTTTTTCTTGTCTGGGAAACTCCTTATCTGTCCTTCAATTCTAAACTATATTTTTGCTGAGTAAAGTAATCTTGGTTATATGTCTTTGCTTTTCCTCACTTGGAATATTTCCTGTCACTCCCTTCTTGCCTGCAAAGTTTCTGTTAAGAAATCACCTGCCATCTCTTTGTCTTCTATTGGCATTTTAATTATGATGTATCTTGCTGTAGGTCTCTTTGGGTTCATTTTGTTTGAGACTCTCTGCACTTCCTAGACCTGTATGTCTATTTCCTTTGCCAGGTTAGGGAAGTTTTCAGTCATTATTTCTTCAAATAAATTCTCTATCCCTTGCTCTCTCTTTTCTTCTGACACTCATATGATGTGAATGTTGTTACACTTGATGTTGTCCCAGAGGTTCCTTAAAATGTTTTCATTCTTTAAAATTCTTCTTTCCTTTTGCTCTGATTGGATGTTTTCTGCTGCCTTGTCTTCCAAATCAGTGATTTGATTCTTTGCTTCATCTAATCTACTGTTGGTTCCCTCTAATGTATTCTTTATTTCAGTTATTGTATTCTTCATTTTTGACTAGTTCTTTTTTGTGTTTTCTATCTCCATTTTTATGTTTCCTGTCTCTTGGTTAAAGTTCTCACTGAGTTCATCCACTCTTCACCTAAGTTAATTGAATATCCTTATTACCAGTTTTATGAACTCTGTCTCCTCTAAGTTGCTTGCCTACATTTTCTTTAGTTCTTTTTCTGGAGTTTTCTCCTATTCCTTTATTTAGGACATGTTTGTTTCCTCATTTTGGCTGCCTCTCTGTGTTCGTTTCTATTTATTAGGTAGATCTCCTATAACTCTCTTTGCCCAATGACCTTATGTAGTAGGTGTCCTGTACAGCCTAGTGGTGCTTTCTACCTAATTACTTGAGCACTGCATTCCAGGAGTATGGCTTTTGTAGGTTGTGTGTGTCCTCCTGTTTTAGTTGAGCCTTTTGGCACATGAGTGGGTGAGACTGACTCTCAGGATGGCTGTGAGGTTTGTGAGGCCCACAGCATATGAGCTGCTGTGTGGAGCTGACCCCACAGAGGGGTATTCTTCTCAGCAGGCTCCTGTTCCAATTGATACTACCCTTTGGGTGTGCCACCTGTGGGGCTAAACAGTTAATGCTCTGTTGTGGTGAAGCCACTCTCTAGGTGTGTTGGTTCTGGAGCCTCGTGGAAGGGGTTCCTGTGCAGGCCAACTGCTGCTTATGACCAGGCTGGGGAAACCTGGTAGGAGCTACAAAGCTATCCGCAATTGCTGCCTATGCTGGACCTTGTGGTGTGGTTGGGGAGACCATATTGTGAACCGAGGCTGGCTGCTATCAGCACAAGACCTGTAGCAGCTTAGTAAAAGGCCCAGGGCACCCCAAGGTCCTGAGGCCTGATGCCACCTGTTGGCTGCCCATAAGTCTCAGCTCCTGAAAGAGCCTCAGTTGGTATGAGATTTGGGTGAGGCAGGTCCCCAGGTAGTCAGTAGGATGAGTTGAGTGTTCACCAGTTTAATGTATATTCAAGTTGAGCAGCAGTACTGAGCTTGGGGCCCTTTGCAAAAGTCACAGAGCACACCATAGCCAGGTGCTACCTGCCTCAGGCACACAGACCCCTAAGAGTTGCAGAAGTTGGGGCTGGTTTCCTGCCACCAAAAATGCCTCCAGTGGTGCACAAGCCAAGGCCTACTGTTGGTGAAAGAGTCTTGTGAGGTGCATGGGTTGGGGTTAGTTACCCACGTACCAAAGGTGCCTCCCATGGTACTGCATGTATTGGGTGTGGTGGGGTCTCAGAGAGTCACTGGGATGGGGCAAACTGTGTTTACAAGGTAACGTCCACAGAACACCAAGGCCAGCCTAGTGTCGCAGACCCCCAAGAGTTGTCTAAGAAAGGCTGAGGTATGGATTGGGGCTGTTTGCCTGCCACCAAAAGTACCTCAGGTTGCATATACAAAGTCTGACAATTTAAGAACTCATCCTAGACAAAGTGCTATATACCTCATTGCTGAATATCACTATGGTCACTTTCGAAGTACTCCCCTTGGCAAGCTATGGACTGATGTCAGTGCCTAATCCATCCTTTAAAACAATTTTGGAACTCTTTTTCTGGAATGTCTATCAGAACTGTCGTCATATTCCCCTTGAGGTCCTGAATGTCATCAAAATGTCTTCCTTTCAATATTTCCTGTATCTTCGGATAAAGAAAGAAGTCATTGGGAGCCATATCAGGTGAGTAGGGAGGGTGTTCTAATACAGTTATTTGTTTACTGGCTAAAAACTCCCTCACAGCCAGTGCCATGTGAGTTGGTGCATTGTCATGATGCAAGAGCCATGTATTGTTAGCCAAAAGTTCAGGTCATTTTCATCTAACTTTCAGCCTTTTCACCACTCCCAAACAGTAAACTTGGTTAGCTGTTTTTCCAGTTGGTACAAATTCATAATGAATAATAGTTCTGATATCAAAAAAAGGTTAGCAACATTGTTTTGACTCTTGATTTGGACTGACGGAACATTTTTGGGCATGGAGAATTGGCTTACTTTCATTATGCACTTTGACGCTTTGTTTCAGGGTCATATTAGTATACCCACGTTTCATCACCAGTGATAACATGGCCCAAAACATCATCTTGCCTCTCCAAAAGATCTTGGCAAAGTTGACTCTCCTGTGCTTTTGTTCATTAGTGAGCTCCTTCAGGACCTTTTTTGCACACACCTTTCTCATGCCAAGATTTTTAGTTAAGATTTCCTTAACTGCTTCTTTATTGGTGTTTACTTGTCTGCAGTGCTTATCACAGTCAGCCAACAATTTGGATGCACACTTCGACTAATTTTTGCAATGTTTTCATCAGTTCTGCTCGTTACTGACTGCCCTGACTCTCTTCATTAGTGAAACATTTTCTCCCCTCAGAAAAACGTTTAATCCATTTATATACTTCCATTTTCTTCATGGAATTATCCCCATAAACTTGGACTAACATATTTCTGATTTCACTTCCACTCTTGCCAAGTTTAACAGGAAATTTAATGTTTGTTTGTTGCTCTAATTCAAGCTCAGACATTCTTGGGACGGCACGCAAAAACAATAATGAACGCCACTCAGCAAGACACCACCACCCATTGACATGAACACAGCTGGACACTGATATATCAAGGTTATGAAACCTTACCGAGCTGTTTGTACAGCACATGGTGTCAAGTTTACGAACGTAATTGGCAGACCTCCTAAGCTGCAGTGGGCTGTTGGTTGTTGAAAGAACTTCCTGGGATGTGTAGGGCAGGCCTGGTTGTCCAGGCATGTGAATCAGGTGGGGCAGGGTCCCAAGGAATCACTGGAGTGAGGTGAGCAGACTTCACCAGGCCAATGTGATCTCAGATTTGTCCATGTGTGAGAGGGCTCAACACAGAAAAGATGGCACCCATCTGTAGGCTACCTGGGAGGAAGGCTCAACACAGAGACACTGGAGGCTATTGTTCTAGCCCGTGTGATGAAGCCACACAACTGAGTCTCTTTCTCTGTATTCCTCTGACACCTCCCAAATCACCATTCCTCACCAAAGCCAAGGGTGAGTGCCTATGATCAACTGAATCTGTGTGTGGACCCTGGGTTTAATCTGGGTCTTCAGTAGCCTTCTATCTCACCTGAATGGGCAGAATCCTTGCTGATTTTCACAGCCAGATGTTGTGGGGACTCCTCTTACCAGTACTGGAACCCTGAGTTGGGGAGCCCAGTGTGGGGCTGGGACTTGTCACTCCTCAGGTTGAACTTCTGCCATGGAGATATTTCCCTCCCAATGTTCAACCACTACTTGTGCATGTGGATTAGACCTTTTGTATCTCTCTCCCTCCTACCAGTCTCAATGTGTCCTCTTCTATATGTCCTTAGCTATAGGCATCTGCTCAGCTTGTCTTCAGATAATTCTCGAGGTTGATTGTTGTATAATTTAGTTGTAATTTTAATGTGGTCATGGGAGGCAGCAAACACAGCATTTTTCTACTCCACCATTTTGCCTGGAACTCTTTCATTGATTTTGAAAGGATAAACCTGTAATTCATCTTAAAGAATAGGAGGCCGAAAATAGTCAAGATAATTTTAAGGAATTTGAGGGATAGGAACTTGCTTTACCAGGTAGCATAACATATTGAAAAGTTAAAATTAATAAAAAAAAAATAAAGGCCTTGATGCAGAGATATATAAAGAAACTAAAAGAACTGAATCAAAAGTCACATCTACATTTATATGGAAACTTGGTGTATGATATGTGGCCATAGAATGGTTATACACTGCTGGTGATAGTGTAAATTGCTACACCACATTACAGAGTTAATGATATGATTAGCCAGAAAATCCAGAAATTCCTTTTTATATTAATATATCCTAGAAAATCTTGCATATGTATTCAACAAGATATGTAGCAGGATATTATTTCTGCATCGTTCATAATTGGAGAAATTTGAAAACAACCTTAATATATCTATCAGAGATGGAACAGACAAACAAGCCACAGTAGACTCACACAATAGAATAGAGCAGTTAGTATGAATGAATTAGATCTACATGTATCAGTACAGATGAATATTGTAAAGAAAATATTAAAATTAATAGAGTTAGTTGAAATAGGATTTATAGGATACCACTCTTGTAAAATTTAAAAACACTTTGAACAATAATGTTTTTAGAGATACACACAGGCATATGAGTATAGTGTTAAAAATATGTGTCTGAACAGCACAACCAACTTCAGGATAGTGGTTATTTCTGGAAATAAATAAGATGAATAGGATGGAGAAGAGAGCTTTAGTTATAGCTGTAAAGTTTTGTTTCTTTAAAAATGAAATTATCTAAAGCAAAAGTGAAAAATTAATATTTACAAAATATGAGTAGTAGATGTCTGCCATATAATCAAAAAATTCTTTTTTTTGAAAAAATTTGCTACTTAAAAATTGTCAGGTACAAACAACCCAATTAAAAAATGAGCAGAGGACTTGAGGAGACATTTTTCTAAAAAGGACATACAGAAGGCAAGAAGACATATGAAGAAATGCTCAACCTCACTAACCATCAGAGAAATGCAAATAAAAACCACAATGAGATACCACCTCACTCCAGTCAAAATGGCTATCATCAATAAATCAACAAACAACAAATGCTGGCGCGGATGTGGAGAAAAGTGAACGCTAGTGCACTGTTGGTGGGATTGCAGATTAGTGCAGCCACTATGGAAAACAGTATGGAGGTATCTCAGGAATCTGAAAATGGAACTACCCTATGATCCAGTAATTCCACTCCTAGGCATCTACCCGGAGAAATCCAAAACTCCAATTCAAAAATCTGTATGCACTCCTGTGTTTATTGCAGCACTTTACACAATAGCCAAGATATGGAAACAACCGAAATGCCCATCAGTAGACGACTGGATTAAGAAATTGTGGTACATTTATACAATGGAGTATTACGCAGCCATAAAGAAGAAAGAAATCTTACCATTTGCAACAACATGGATGGATCTAGAGAACATTATGTTAAGCGAAATAAGTCAGAAAGAGAAAGACAAGTACCATATGATCTCACTTATATGCGGAATCTAAAGAAAAGAATATGTGAATGAACTAATCAGAAACAGTTTTGAGGACACAAAGAAAAAACCGAGAGTTGTTAGATGGGCGGGGGGGGGTGTGTTGGGGATAAGGGGAAAGGTGAAGGGATTAGGAAGCAGCTGGTAACCACAAGATGGCCTCAGGGTTTTTTGAAAATTAATTTGGGGAACTTATTCAATAATGTTGGAAAGATTTTGTTGGGTATCTGATGGACATGCGTCCTATTTGGGAGACCACCTCAGAGATACTGTGGATGCCTGATCATGGCATTGTACACCAGAAGATAAACATTAATGAATGCCAACTATAATTTTATATATATAATGTGATGGCTCGGTGTGAGGTCAGAGGGATAGTGGATGGGGGGAGGGGGGTTCACAGTGTGAGGGATATAAATGACGAACGTCTAAGTATTACCTTGTCTTGTACACCTGAAACTAATAAATTAAAAAATAAATAAATAAAATAAAATAAAATAAAAATTGTCAGGTAAATGGATAAAACACATTCTTTCATGTATTCAACACAGACCCTGGGCTAGGTGCTAGAAAAGCTAAAACAAGGCACTATCTTTGCAACTGTAGTATTCAAAGTCTGATGGGAGATGAATACATAGACACATATTTTTAATGTGTATTGGTGGCAAATATAAATAATAGATCTATATGGAAGATTCAGTGAGCATAAAAAAAGGATGACTAATTCTACCTACGGTAAGGAAATTCCTGAAGGTCCTTGGAAAAGTGATTACAAGTTGTTTCTCCACCAGTGGGAAGAATTAAACTCAAATTCACTACTTCATATTTCAGCACATTCACAATTATAATTATATTAATATCTGTGCAAGGAAACTGTGCCACCAATCTTGGAGGTAGGATCCATCTCTAATTTTAAATCTCTGTGCCTTGAACGAACTTGAGCAAATAAATCCTTCTGGAAGAGCCTGACTCTGACCCCTAGGTATAGCAATAGAGCTTAATAGGAAACTAGTTACTAGAGTATAAATTTGGTGAAAGAGGTCATGGAAAGTCAATTCAAGTTGATCCTTACAATGCATACTTTCCCCAGTTGGACAAACCAAGGTCAATTGCTCTGAACTTTGTGAATCCCAGCCAACTTGGATTGTATTAGGACACTATTTCCTTATACTATACTGCTGATTATTTTTTTAAAGTTCAATCTATATAAAGTTCTTGTGGAAAGATTTCTTTCCTTCAGAATTACTTAAGGAACACTCCAAGTAATGGGCTTAAATTCTTCCTCATATATTTACATGACCTAGTTATAATTAGGATGTGACCCATTTATTACAAAAAGCCACCCTCTCTGCCCACCAATTAAGGACTTAATGATTATTTCAAATGTAAGGCAAGCTTTCATCAATAAATTGGAAGCTTTAGTTTCTCTGGTCAATATTCCACACAAGATGCAGCAGATCACTGTTTTATCAATAGCCACCATTAAAAGTAGAATATGATTGCAGCTTGCATGTAGTTTTCCTTGGCATTGACTCCGAAAACAAGAATCGGGTAAGAGTAGCGTGATCGGGTAATTTCTCATCTGAGCCAGCACACTATGTTGTATGTATGCCAGGAGTTATACTTTTATTTAACATTTAGAGGATTAACATATAGTTACAAAGTCAACATACATCTTCCATTGGAAGTGCTTTACCTGGTTTAATTCCATCTTCAGAGAGAAATGGGCAGTTCAGGATCTTTACAATGGCAATGGATCTTTACAAAACTGAAATGTCTCCAAAGTTTAAAATTAGTGCAACACACACACACACACACACACACACACACACACACAATAAAGGTGTTCAACATCATGTTAAAATTAAAATATAGATCATTTTTAAAGATTTTTTGATGATTACTTTTGTTTCTTCATCGTCCCAAATTCAGGAGGCAGAACCAATAAGAAACATGAAAGCAAAATTTCTGGAAAAATACTTAATATATTAGCATATTTTCAGTAAACATTATCTATAATTACAAATGTTACCAAAAGCATGAGAGGAGCCAGAATACTTTTGACAATAAAGGAGGTATTGTTAGCAATCATGCTAACCAGGCCGCCAGGACATATTGTCACCATAAGTCCATCCCATATAGATTCATATATTGTTATATTTATATGGTCACACCTCATTCAGGCAATTAGGGGTATATTTTGTAATCATTTTATCTTGGAGCATTCTGTAGGAAGTTACATTGTTCAAAGTTTATATGTTCTGTGAATCCTTTCCTGAGGTTTATTTTTATGGCCATAGTGGGCATTTGCTAACACTTTGAAATTGTTCCAAGCTAAAATAATTGTGGCCATGTTTTGGGAGTCTCAGTCACTCATCTATTCATGTGCTGGTATAAACTCAAAATTATTTTTAGAGAAAATTTTGGCTTACTCCTCAGTACTTGCTCAGCCTATCACTCTGTGAAGTTGGAGTGGCCTCCTACTCTAACACATGCAAATTCATAATTCTACATGGCACAATACATTATCAAAAGGACAAAGTATAAAAATAAGACTGGGGAAAAAAATGTGCAAGGGAGAATGCAAGAGCTCCTACAGTGTGACCAACATTTCTCCAGTTCAGAGAATGCTTATGGGTATGTGGGTCTGCGTTTAATCAGAACACAGACTTCCTGTATCCCCAAACATCTATATGAGAGGATAACGTCAAAATCATTGCTACTTGACACTTTCAGTTAAAAGCTTGATTGAGAGAAACTGTATTTACAGAACTGCCTGAATTGTATGTTGTCTATTCACTCTTCTAAAACTTGAAAATTTGTCCTTAAGAGGACCGTGGGACACCCTCATAGTTGGCATGCATTTCTTCAGCAGCTCATACAACTCTCCTGCTAAACTGCGCTAATTTGTTCTGCCAACAGCCTGCATGGAGTTATGATACAGAAACAGTCCTCTGAAGCTTATGGTACTTATTTGTTGAGCATATTGTTCATTTTATAAGCACAGCCCCCTCTCTGCAGACCTTTAGAATAAAATTTCTCAGGGCTCAGAAGCAGGAATAATTGTGCATATTCTGAAAAACTGATGTTTTAACTCATGGACACTTTTGCTCATGTTTCTTGGTGTTGGCTGCTAGAAGTCTAAGAGCCAAATCTGTGGTCCTCTAACAGTCCTCATAACCTCTAACGGTCCTCATAACATACTTTTTGTGCTCTATCTTCACTTGTCATTATCGTCTATTGTCCTAACCTTTATTTTATCTTCACCATAATTCCCTTGCTCATAAAAGTCCCTCTGTACTGTACTTGTGTTTGTGCGTTTGGAGGAAAAAAGGTAAGGTATATAGATACATAAATACATACATACTTTCAAAAGAAAGAAAGAAAACCTATAAAACCACTGAGATCATTTTCTCATCTATAAAATGAGATGGTTGAGTACTGTAATCACCTAATCTCTCCAGTTCTAATTTTATATAATTCTAATTTTTTGTTTCTCAAACGGGCTCAGCCTCTATTTTCTCTTAATACCTTGAAGTGGGTTCTACTCCTCAATTTCTCCATCTGTAAAATGCAGTAATATTTTATTTTATACACGTTTTCTTACAGCTACATAAAACAATATGAGCTCTAGAATAGGCCTACTTATTTTTCTTTCCATAACTCTCATTACAGGCAACAGAAGCACATGTGGACCATACTGTGACACACTCAAATATCACTTTGAATCACTTTCTGGCAAGCTGCCATTCTCTCCTTTCCAACCCCACCACCCTAGTCTTGGCGTCATATTAGCCTAAAGAAATCTATTCCTTACAAGTTCCTTCCAAACTACCCATAAAATGTTAATTCTGGTGTTCTTTGCATCAAGAGTGTAATATAAGGAAGTATCTTTACTTTTTAATGTGAATAAATACTATTTCAACACTGGCATACTAATTCAGTTGGAAGGACTATAAGGCAAAATATAAAATTACCACACACCAGGCAGTGTTAGGGAAGCAGTATTGCCTAGTGGTTACAAGCACAGACTAGCATGTCAGACTGCCGATATTCCAATTCCAGCTCTGCCACTTACTAGCTCCTGACTTTAGCAGTTACCCAACATCTCTGTGCCACTATTTTTGCATCTGTGAAATAGGGGTGAGTTGAGATGTATAAGGATCAAATGAGTTAAAAAAAATAAATAAAAAAAAACAGCGCCTACCACCTAAAAGCACATGGTCAATGTTGACTATTATCATCACTTAGCCACAAAAGCTATGGAATTTAATGGATTAATAAGTCCTCACACAACAAATTGAGCTATAATTGTTCTTGCTACAAATACAACAAATTTCTTTTTAAATAGGCTTTTTGTTTCTTTTTTTTGACAGTAGCAACTACTAATCAGTGAGGAATATAGAATATAAAAATATGAAAAAGTCATTTTAATTACATGCCACATTTTCCCTGGTAAAACAAAAAGCACCACAAGTCCCTAATATTTTTAAAGATTTATGGAAATATATGCATGACAATTATGTTAGAATTTCCCTATCTTCATTTTTAAAACATTTGCATTGGCCATTGTCTTTTGGAGGTTAAATAAAATATGAATGGAGGAGGATCAGAGTTTTTAAGACATTCGGAAAGCAATAAATAAATGTGGCTAAAGTGACCATCTGGTTAAGTCAATTCCTAATTCCTGGCCCAATTTACTGACATTTGCATCTCACGGATGCTTGTCCAGACTACAGAATTAGTGAAACACGTGGCACTTCTCCTGAACTGTGCTTCATGACTGATGTTATAATATCTGACACAACTTATGTAATTAGAAAAAATGTTAACTTAATTCATTAAAACTAACCATAACCTTTTGTCTTTTAATTCCCCAAATAAATAGTATCTAACTTCTCGTTTCTCAGAAATGTTGAACTGGCTATTTGTGTCTAGTGGAAGTGATTCTTCTCTTTATTTTAGACTAAAGCTACAGCTTTGATTTTATGTGGCAATTTTTGAAAACAATTCTAAAACTCACATCATGAAACGTGAGTTATGTGCCCACAGAGAACTGCTTAAATTTCCTGAGGGAGCTTAATACTCGCCCACGCCATATGGAGAGCAGTTTTTCAGTTCCCACTGCAACACACCTACTGGAATATATTTAGTTTTGGTCTAACTTCAGCCTTCTCAATTGATTTAGAAGCTGATAATTTCTCAGTGACATCACTTTATATCATTCATTAGAGTGTTTAAATCTGTTACATCATTCAGACTTAACTTTCTTTGGAAGCCAGAATGACTAATAACACACAAAGCAAACCCTTAACTGAGAAACGCTATATTGGAGGCATTTCCCAACTTGTCACTGTCTCCCTACTGAACAGTTCATTTACAAAATATTTTTGGATGATTTGCTATAATAACCAGACCTCATTTTTTGTCAGACTTTCAACTTACAATGTACCATAGCTAACTAGCATATAGATTGATTTTTTTAATACCCCTCCAGAATCTGAAGAGATCAATCTTTGCTCTGGGGTTCCTAGAAAAGAGTAGTTACCTTATCTTTCTTCTACAACCAACAAAATTATTTTATTTTGACCTATTTAATTACTTCAGTTGTTATAACTCTTAGAGGCCATCCAGTCATTACTCAAATTATTCCAAATGATATCATGTCACAATCAAGTCACCCTGGGAGTAGATGGTGCTCATCTACACATCCTCATTGCAGATTTCACTATCAGATTTGCAGCCAGAAAGAAATATATATATATATGGTTTCCAATATCATGCAGCTCATCACAATTGCTTATTTCACTATTTGCCATTCTGGCTTTTCCTAGCCTGGGTTAAACTCAGGTAATTGTCTTATGAAGTTAATATATCATGCATTTTTTGTGCTTTACCCTGTCTTTCTGACCTTTCTCTTTCTCCTCCCTGAAGAGTAAACTAGAATAGGTATGTAGAATGTCTCAAGTGACTGAAACAAAAGGCATTTCCCATTTTACTCACTTTAAAATAAAACATTTCTATCATTTATTCATTCTCTCAAAAATATTTAGTTTCTACTTCTTGCCAGGCACTATTCTAGAATGCACATCCTATAGCAGTTAACAGCTTGCACAAGACTCTGTCCTGTGTATTGTCCATTTCAGTGGGGACGGAGGGAGAGGGACAGTAAACAAGCATGAACATAAGCATGCAATGCATCAGGCAGCTATTGAGCTTCAGAGGAAAATAAATCAGGCTAAAGGAAAAGTCCATGCAGAGTGTGTAGCAGAGGTGGGAAAATGCTGTTTGAACTAAGATGGTACAACATTTTGGGTAACCTACACATTGTATAGAATACTCGTTAATCACATGCTCTTTGGATCCAGGCCACTTGGGTTGAATCTACTTGGGTTGTACTTATAATAGCTGTATGACTATTCTAGTTATCTATTGCTACATAACAAATTACCTTAACACTCAGTGGCTTAAAACAATAACCACTTATTTTACTCATGAATCTGTGTGTCAGGAAATCTGGTGGTACACCAGAAAATGTTCATCTATATACCAAGATGCTCAGAGCTGTGGGACTTGAACAGCTGGGAGCTACAGCCATAACAAGTGGGTGCTCACCAGGCATCAATTCTATACACGGTCCCTCTACTTGGCTCCCTTCAGCCTCCTCCCAGCCTGATGACCTCAAGGTCGTCAGACTTTTACATGTGTTTCAGGCATCTAAGAGCAAGTGTTCCAAGAGACAAAAGGTATAAGTTGCCAAACTCTTGAGTCCTGGATCCAAACACTGGCAAAGCATTGCTTCTGCCATATTCTTTTAGTCAAAGCAGACACAGAGTCCACCAGGTTCGAGGAAAGGGGACTCCTCTCAATGAGAGTGTGAAAGAATTGGTAGACATCTTTACTCTGCCAGACTGTCCTTAGACCAGCTCCATGATTTCTTTACATCTCCATTTCCTCAGCTGTTAACATGAATAATATCATCTACCTTATAGGTTTGTTAGAAGAATACATTAGTTAATAAAAGCAAAGTATCTGGAAAACAATAATAATTCAATAAGTATTAGCTGTTTTATCTTTTCAAGGCATTTAAAATATTTCTTTAGTATGAACACTGCATTTAAAATAACATTTCCCCCTTTATACATAGATCAACTGGACTTTTAAAAATACCTGATGGTAAAGAATCTACCTTCTGATATTGCTTTTAAAAATCTAAAAACTTTGACTAGTTTTATAACGAAAACAATGGCTGCTGCCCTTTCAAGTGCCCCACCCACTAAACAGACAAACGCATACATACACACAGACGCACACACACCATATATATTTACGCTATACCCTATGATTGGGTTGGCAAACAAAGTCAGGTTCTTGGTCAGCTGGAAAGGGGATGGAGGAAAGAAAACGAAGACCATGGTGTTTTATTATTGGTAATGTGGTTTTCACTTTGGTTGCAGAAGGTAAGCTTATACAGGAATAGATGTACCATAGGAAGTGTGGTTTTACATGGCCCTGAATGACTCTGTAAGAACATCTAAATAATGCCAGGCTGCTACAGAATGGAGCTCAAGCACCAGAGAAGCTGGGAGGCTGGCCCTTCAGCCTTCTCTCCTAGAGCAGATTGGGACCTGACCCAAGGCCACTTTTCTTCCCACCTGCTCCTATGTCATATCAGTCCTATACATCTTCAGCTCCTACCCTCCTAGTTTGGACCACACTCCCACCCCCTGCTCCTTGTTAGTGACCTCTCAAAGTCTTTTGATGCCAATATGAAGTGTACAGTACAATGTCACCACTGTCCTTTAATAACACGTGAGAAAAGGACCCAGCGTCCTCTTGTCATCACTTCAATAGCCCCTTCACACTTCCTCTACAAGATGTTCTATTATGGTTTCTTTGGTTTATCTCATAGATCACCCTTTGAAACAGGCCCTCTGTGTTTATGTACTTTCCCAGAAGGTGCAATAAGTATGCCTGAGATATCCCTTCATCCCTCATCTTTATTCCTTGGGTTCCACATGTGAGGTGATGACTACGGTTATGGGTCCAGCTGAGAGTCAGGAACCAGTGGACACTGACTTGTTCATGGGGCTGAACTTGGAACCTTAATTACAACAGCAGTGAGTGAACTTAACACAGGCACTACTCATGGCAATATTTTTAATGCCAATTTGTAGCAGAGATTTTAAGGAACCCAAAAGCATGTACTGACTGAAGTAGAGAAAGTACCCATCATTCAACTTTAAGCAAACAATTAACAACAAAAATAAATATATCTTCTTGTTACAGCCCAAAAGTAAGTAAGTGAAGGTACTTTTTGCAAAAAAACTGCAATGTGTTGAACTTACCATCATCATGGTTTTATATACTGACATCATAAAAAATTTCCTAACGGCTAAGCTAAAATCAAACTGTTGCTCTAATTGTAAACTCGTCAACATTCAAAACAAATCAAACACATCAGGGAAAATCTGTATCTTCCCCGCATCCTGCTTGTTTGTAATTCTAGGGGGAAAGACAAAAATTAACTTTGTTTAGCAAGAATTTTTTGAAGAGAAAGAGCAGACAATAGTTATAAAGAAAAACGATAAGATAAATATAAATCCTATCAAATTTATTTTTGAAAGACACATTGATTTACAGTTTATTTAACTTTTTCTTTTCTCCTACTAACTGGCTGTGGCAACTCATTTAATAGATAGGAAAACAATGCACAGAATCAATCAATGTTGATTAAATTACATTTAACATCTGTTGAAGATTCAGAAATTTGAGCAATTGAGGAAGATTTTGGTATCTTTTTTCTCATCTCTGTTTGAAGGAAGCATACCATCCCCACATCCACACAATCTGCCAGACAAACAGGATTAGTCAACACAAGAGGACAGTTAAGTTTTCCTTTTGTGGGAGGTATTTGTGTACCTGTAGGATTGTCATGAAGTAGAGATAGTTTAAATGTGCATTTGCCCAAAACAAAGAAATGAACCATAGTATCTCAAAAGGTGACTTATAACCACATGCTTTTTCATCTATTCAAGTTCATTCTCCCACTATTTTCAATTAGTTGGAAAGCAAAATAATTGTGGAGAATCCCAGAGATTATGTAATTCAGTATTTCCATTATGTACTCTTGCATAATAAACCACCCCCAAATTTAGTGGCTTGCAGCAATGTATTATTTCTCATGACTCTGAGCTTTCTTGTGTAGCTTTGTGCTCTCTGTGGTATGACTGAAATCACTCATGTGGCTACATTCAACTGGGAGTTAGCCTCCCTCCAATGGCCCCTCATAATTGAATAGTCTAGCCCAAGTTTCTTTATAACACCACACCTTACTTTAAAGAGGGAGTATTCCAAGGTGACAAGTTCCAATGTATAAGCAGTCATCTAGCTTTTGCTCGGATAATGCTTGCCAATGTACCATTGGCCAGAGCACGTCACATGGCTGAGCTCAGCATCAATAAGCAAGAGGATAATATAGGGCATAAACGCTGGGATATGTGATCACTAAAGAGCACCAATGTAGTAATCTACACCATCCATTTCTCCATCCAATAGAAAATATCTCAAATATATACCTCAGTTATGCTTTAACACTTTAGTCAGATGGAACTTACTACCTAGCAAGACAGACCATTTCAATTTGAAGCAATATTTATTAGAAAGTGCTTCTTCTGCCTCCCTCTAACTTTCACCCATTAATTCTATTCTTGCTGTCTTCAGAAAAAACTGATTTGCTTTCTTCTACAGCTAACACCTTAAAAAAAAAAAAAAGAGGGTATCATGTTCCTCTATACTCTTCCAAGTCTCCATGTATTCTGCTTTATGGCCTCTAGATTCCCAGTTTCTTCTTACCAATCTCATTGCTAGTCAAACTAGCAATGGCAATAGATAATCAGGTCTATTTAGAATAAACTTAGCTATTACCTTAAATTTCTCACAACAGGTATGCTGACTCATTCAGAATAGTTGTACTATTTTTTTTTTAGAAAACAACTAATAAGAGTCTTCCAAGACAATTATAAAAGACAAATTAAAACACAGAGGAGAAGAAAAGAAAAAGAGAAGGAACTCAAAATGGGAGGTAGGCTCTGATAGGTACATTTTCACACAGAATGATGCCATTGAGAACAAAGCTAGCCTTGAACCACTTGCTCTATTTCATGTGGAAGTCATTCATATAAATGCACAGGACATACAGTAGTCCAGTAGGTTTTATGCTATCTTGAAGCAAACCATAAAAGCAAGCTCAGAAAATTAGATCTCTCCAGTGATGGACCAGAGGACTCCAACCTTCATGAAAGTGTCCAAGTATGATTCTGATCCTATTCAGACATTCCCACATGAACACTCTAGGATGACTAGGATTTCAAGTCTTTTGTAATAAACTCCAAAGGCCAGAGGAAACTACAACCAGAATATTTCAGGATATCCTCAAACTCAAATTTGGACATTGCCTCTGGAGAATTTTCTGGATTTAGGATATCACTCAAACTGGAGCAATTATAGATCAGACATATAGGTAACCTCATACTGGAACCAGCTAACAGAACACAAAGGACAGGCAGAACCTCTAATCCACCCTGCAGCTAAAACAGTAAGGCCCTGTGAAGTCAAGGCCCTGCTGTGATATTGGCAACTGTGGGCAATTGACTAATGGAGTCTGGGACTCTTCAGTAATAGTATAAAAGGACTTGGTAATATGCCCATTTTCTTTAGCCTCACATCTTATTCAAATCTCTATCAGTACAGAACACCTCTCCTTTCCTAATTTGATATTGTTATAAATTGACCTCCACAAAAATGGACTCTGAGACAGAGATGAGCAACAAAAAATTTAATGGGAAAATTCTTGGGATCAATGCTTGTATGAGGAAAGAGTAGGAAACAAAACAGGATTGGGCAAAGGCAGTTGCTTCAACAAAGCCTAAGTCAACTCAGCTGATTCCCTTGGAAAAATCTGAAGCTGGGATGACTCTTCTTATTCTGAATTGGAATGAGAAGCCCAAGCTTTTATACACCTGCACTGACATTCATAGGATGCAGGCTTCCCTAGGAAGGAACATGACCTTAGGAATGCAGGTCTTCTCTGCCAAGGAACTTCCCAAAAAGGGCTGAGAGCTGAGAGGCATTTTCTGGTACTACTTCCAGCAGCTGGGGAATAAGTGCTTCATTACTGAAGAAAAATTTGGACAGCATATCCAGAGCCCATTCTTGATATTTAATGCAATATTCTTTCCATGGCTACATGACATGATGTGTAACTGCCCAAGAAAAAGTATGAACTTTATTTTATACAATTTGACTCATTCTATTTAGTCACAGTTTGAGACCAAGGTGTAATTGAGAATTCGGGGACCTTGAATTTCAAACTGACTCTGTTGTTTCATATCAAAAATTCATGTCATTAAATCCATAAGATGCCCCTCTTTCTGAATTCCTAATGCTATTGTCTTTGACACAGATGTGCAACAAAAATACCATTGTCAAAATCCAGTTGCATCTGTTGAACAGGCATACACAGAAAAGTTAACAAATTCAAAGAATAGTTTATTGATCTTGAAACTGCCTGGCTTTTTTATTATGATTTCATTAAATGTCAATATAAAAACAAAATATGGAGATAATATACGGTTTCTCTATTGCATCTTTATGACACATAAACAAATAAAAAATTGTCCATTGTCAGTTTAGTCTGCCAAATCAATCAAACCAATTGTTTTGGCACCAGGAAGACTTTGTGTTACTATCAATTTATTAAAGATTTTTACCCCAAATTGGACCTACTGAAAAATAAAACAAAAAAATATAGCACATGCATACACACCCTACTCATCAGCAATACAATAGCTTCCCTGCTTATAACTAGCATTATCTAAAATCTGGAATTTGATTACTTCAAATTCCCTCAACAACCTCTACTTAAATTAACATATCAGAGCACCAGATTGAAGTCTCTCAATTTCCTTGAAATTCAAAACCTGCTAGGCACATACAATCTGTGATTTATTTGGGGAAGAGAATTGATTTCTATGATTCCATTTCTCCAACATGCATTACACTTTTATCTCATTCAGTTCAATTCAACAAACCCTTATTAAAGGGCTACTGTGACCAAGATGCTATAGGAGATTCGGAAGTTAACCTGACACAGATTGTACCTCATAGTTGTATATGAGTATGTGTATATTCAGAATTATATAAGTTAGTTATAGTATGTTGTAGCATGTGAAAGTGAACATTTTTTTCTATAAAAAGCAGCAATCAACAGTCATGGGATATGACGAACAGCCCAGGGAATGTAGTGAATAATGTTATAGTAACTGTATACGGTGTCGCATGGGTACTTGATTTATCAGGGTGATCACTTCGGAAGGTATGTAAGCATCTAATCATGATGTTGTACACCTGAAACTAATAGAATATTGTATGTACACTGTAATTGAAAAATTTAAAAAGAAAACAGCAACTGCTTTTGGTTCGACCTACTACAATATAAAAAACAATGTAATTATTTTTTTATAAAGAATTATAAACAAAATACTATGGGAATCCAGGAGAAAAAAATGTTAATTCTATCAAGGGGAGTTAGAGAAGATTTTATGAAAGACCACAAACTTGTATGCTTGATAGGTCCCTTTCAGCAAGTTGGTGATGACAATAAAAGCCAGCTTGTGTAAACGCTTAGAGATGGTCGAGTTCAGTGCTTGGCTTGGAAGTACTAGAAAAGAATGGCCTCTTATTTTATCTGGAATTTCCAAATGCTCTATCTCTGGAAGTTTATTTCAACAAAAGTATTTGATTTGTTTGTTTGTTTTAATTTGGTTTTGGTTTTTTGACAGAAAAGAATGGAGCCTCCTAGAATCAAGTATGTATAACACTATGCCATGTTAGAGAGAAGATTTTCAGACCTTTGAATCACTATGAAAATAAAATTCTGCTGAAGTTGTCTAAACAGGCTGAGATTTTCCTTTTAGCTACCTGGAAAATGTAGAGTTGCTATTTCAGGAAAATAGATGATGAATCTCATAAAAGAGCCTATCTTTCATTTAGTCAATAAAAATGTCCACCCACCTGTTCCACCCACACTAAACAATCAATAGGAATGAAATTTTGGCCTGCACAGACTGAAAATAGTAGGGCCAAAGCAAAGAAAGATACTAGAGAAGGATTAGATGTAAACTCTTAATTTCATTTAGAAAGTTTCTTTGCGCAAAAGCATTGGTATAAGTATTGTCATGCAAAATTGAGATTATTGAGTGTGTCCCTTCATTCCTAAAATATAAATCTGAACTTATTCTTTAATAACTGGCTACGTAAGGACTGTTGGTTAGAGCTTTCTATTCATTAGTGTTGGGTTTATGCTCAATCTATTAGGGAATGCTACTCCAAGGCTCACAGACTACAGCTGAGAGAATAATAAAATGATAGAAAGATAGATGATGTTATTCTCAAGAAAACAAGAAAAAGTGTGTATATGAAGTTGTTTAGATTTATCACAACTCTTTGTTTAATGTGGCAACTAGAACATTTAAAATTACATATGTGGTTCACATTACATTTCTGTCAGCACTAGTCTAAGAGACACATCTTAACTTCTCTAAGTCTCAGTTTCCACTTTTGTAAAAAGGAGAAAATAACAATTGCCCCATCTCATTGATTTGTTGTCAAGATAAATGAACTAATGTGTGGAAATCATTTTGTAAACTATTACATACTATATAAATACAAGTGACTATCAAAAAGAATTTTTTATGAAAAAACTTACATAATAAATCAAAGTGGTAAATATAACTCAGCTGCTCTGGCATAAGATTTTAATGTGCTAAGCAAAACTAAGAAATGTGGCATTGCCATCTAAATTTTTCATTGCTTTCAGTGCATATAAATTTGAAATAATAAGCAAGCCAAACTATCTGACAGGCTCCATGATGCATGAACCCCTCCAAGAGCAGGATAAAATTCTGTGAGCATGCTCAAGGGATGAAATAAGCTATCACCCTACTATCAGAGGTCAGCCTGGCTTGGAATCACAAAGGCTGTGGTGGATTTCTCTGGGCCTCAGAGTTTGTGATAATTGTTGATTGTTAATACAATTTTCTAACCTACCTTAAAAATATAAAAACTGAGCCTAAATTAGAAAAAGCAAATATTCCTAAAGTAAGAATTGCTTCCTGTTTTCAACCTTTTTAAAGAATTGCATCTGACTTTCCTGGAAGTACAAGGTAGGGTTACAAGTACAAGAAATCTCAAGGACTATGAAGCTGAGATGAAGGAAGGAAGAAAGAATAAAGTCCACTTACATACACGGAAAGAAAAAGTGCTTTGAGAGTCTCACCATGCAGCACAATGCTAGGCCAATGGGCAGAGCTGCAAGGGAGCAAATTTAAAGTCTCCAAATAGCACCACCCTCAGAAGCAGGGGACAGGGCATCATTAACTTTATCTACCATCCAGCTTCATATTCTGACATATTATCTCACCCTTGACAGTTTACACTCTGATAATATTGAAACAGTTGTAATTCTCCAAACACATCAAGCTTTGAATCCTGTATGCTTGCTATTCCTCTGTAGGAATCTGCTCACATTGCCCCCATTGCTGTTTCCCTGGCAACCTCCTATTCCTTCCTCAAAAGTCAGCTAATGTCATCTCCTACGGGAATCTAACTCTGACACATTCTATAACACTCAGACCTGTATTATAAAACTATCACCCTAGCATATAAACTGGTACAGCCACTATGAAAAGTAGTATGAGGGTCCTCAAGAAATAAAAAATTAAACTACCAAATGACCCAGCAATTCCAGTTCTAGGAGTATATCCAAAGGAAACAAAAATAATTATCTTGAAAACATATCTGCACTCCCATGATCACTGTAGTATTATTAACAATTGCCAAGGTGTAAAAACAATGTAAGTGTCCATCGATAGATGAATGTATAAAGAAAATACACAGGGGAATATTATTCAGCCATTATAAAGAAGGAAATCTTGTCATTTGTGACAATATGGATGAACCTGGAGGGCATTTTGATAAGTGAAATAAGCCAGACAGAGAAAGTCAAATACCACATGGTATCACTTACAGGTGGAATCCAAAAAAAAGTCAAAGTCATAGAAACAAAGAGAGTAAAAGTGGTTTCTAGGGGCTTGGGATGGGGGTGGGGGCAGAAGAGGTTAGTAAAAGGGTACAAACTTTCAGTTATAAGATGAATAAGGTCTGAGAACCTAATATATATCATGGTGACAATAATTGATAACATTGTATTGTAAAACTGAAACTTGCTAAGGTTGTACAACCTAAAGGAATGTTCTCACAAAAAAAAATTAAATATATAAAATGATGAATGAACTCAGTAGTAGGACTCCTTTCATAGTATATATATATATATATATATATATATATGTATGTATAAATATAGATATGTGTATATATATATATATATATATATATATATATATCAAACCATCACATTGTACACTTCAGATATTAGCCTGGTGCAAACATGATTGTGGTTTAAAGAGTTAAAAATAATTGCAAAAACTGCAATTACTTTTGCACTAATCTAATATTTCACAATTTTATTGGTCAATTATAACTCAATAAGCTTGAAAAAATAACCTAACATCCCGATATTAGAATTGCCTGTTTTTGTATGTGGCTTTTAACTTGACTGAGATCTTTTAACCATATCATTTAATGTAGTGTACTGTGTTGTAAGGAACCTTTTTTCCTTGCCCCTCATGTGTTCATAAAGCAGGACTTCCACTAGAGTGACATTCCTGGCTTTTCTCCACCACTCTTCACCCCCCTCCTCCTGACTGGTAGGTGAGTTAGAAGAAACCAACCATGCAAAGCTTTTCTCCGATCTCATTCTCTTTTCTTCAAGATCTGCATGAGATGAGAGAGTACATATGGTCTTCTCTCTAGTAAATAATAGCAAGGGCCCATGGTCTATGGTTCCTAAGAGCTTCCTGTTGTATTGGGGGAGGGTAGTATTCGCAAATGACTTGGCTGATCTCAGTCATAATATCCAAATAACTTTACAGGTATTATGAAACATTATTTTGTATCCGGCTATCAGACCTCCATGTCCATATCAATTGGTTCTAAACACAGGTGGGGGTAAAATGAATATTATTTATTAGTTTCCTAAAATTCCTATATAATCACTGTATATCTAAGAAATAAATGAATCTCAATGCAATAGTGGAGCCATAAATGGGGGGCGGGGGTGTCAAGCTAGGAAGACATAAGCAGCTAAAGCAAAACACCTGAAAAATGCAGACAGCCTGGATGTCATAGCAACAAAATCCTCCAGAAGATAAGACACTGAACAATAGCAATAACTTTGTTGTTTATTTATATGCCTGTCCCCTTACCTCCCCCTCTTTATGGCAGGGGCTGGGTGTCCCCTATTTTTTTGTGTGTGTCTCCAAAATTAGCATTCAATAGTGAGGATGTAAATAGTTTTTAATTAATAATTAATTCCCTGCACATATTTATGGGTTCATCCTGGGAGGAGGTGAGCATAGACAAAGTTAGAGTCTACTCATGACAGCCAGGTTCAGAGATCAAGTATAAAATGATGTGTATAATATGAAACAAGCCAGGAAATGACATCCTATGAAAGGAGGTCCTGACTAAGCATTGACATTGAAGGTGAGACATGGGCTTTTAAACTTCTAAAATCCTAAAGGCAAATGTGTCATTAATATTAGAAACACATAGAACAGAGGTAAGATATGGGTTTAGCAGTTGAACTGCCTGCCTCAAATCCTTCTAAGCTTCAGGTTCCTCATTTATGAAAAGAGGTTAATGAAACTACTGACTTCACAGGGTTTTCTGAGAGATTCAAATAACTCAATTCATGTAAAGACTCATTAGTTCATACTTATTACATAGGAAGTACTAGGTTCCTTGTAGGAGCTAGAGCATTAATAGCAGCAGCAGCTTAATTTGGACATTCACACTTCGAAGAACACAGATGTAGGATGAAAAAATATAATTGCAAGGAAAGGCCTTTAACATGATAGAGGTAGATCTCTCTATTAGCTAGATGGAAAATTTGCAAGTTTTACCCTATCATAGACTAAATTGAGCTATGATTCCTGTTTCACAATTTACATAGCTTATTTTGGCTTGTTTGTTTTGTTTTGTTTTGTTTTTACATTTCTATCACAATTCTGACAATTTAAATTTTTCTCCATCAGAAACTCGGGCATTCAATTAGGAGCGCCTCGGGGCCATCATTTCCATCCTTTCCTCCAGATGCTAACCTCAGGTCAGAAATGTGCAAGTCTATCAAGCTGAGTTGGAGTTGGAGCTAACTGTAATTAAATATTAAATTTTAATTATCAATCACTCCCTTTCTTTATTTACTAAAAACAAGACTGATATTTTTCTTATTTTTCTCCTCTGTTTCACATCCCACACATAATTTCTAACTGACTCAGATTCCCCATGAAAGGAATTTCACGTGCAGAGTTCTGTTATTCATAAACTTAAAATGGAGAATGCTTGATTTTTTAAATCTATCCCATATTAAGTGTATCTAAGTATTTTTTGATTTGCTTGGAAAAAAACAATTCCCTTTCCCAAAGCCAATGTTTGAGTTGATACCTGTACCTTGCAAAGCAGTCACCCACACTTAAAAGTCCTGAAAGCTGCTATCTGTAAGATGTCTCCTTAAGTTGTAAACACCTGCTTTCTTAATCCCCCTCCTCATATCTCCTAGGCAACCTATACGTAAAAGTTTAACAGATTTAGTAAAATAAAAGCTTGCTTCCAAATTTACATTATATCTTCCCACACACCTAAGAAAAATGAAATAATGGTTTCATATTCCATGAGCTAAAGTTGGCATTTTAACCAGATGCTTTCCCATCTATATTCTAAAGAGAAGAAATTACCAAAATTTCAAGTTCACATATTTAAACAGTTTTAACTATTTTGAAAGATCAATCAATGTATGCAATATCACTACATTAACCTAAGTTTAGTAAAACTACTACTGAAAAAAAAAATAGTAGAAACTAGTTTGCCTAAGCATTGCTCTCCTTTGTCCATTTGCCAAGTTTGGAATGACTTCCTCTATCTTGATCAGTTTCCTATTGCAAATACAACTTCAGATTTTAAGGATACTTCTTCATAAATAAGCCCTAACATCTGTGCTTGGTATAGGAAACTATTATTGCAATCTTATTATACTTTATTACATGTCTATAATTTGCCATTAAGACTCCATTAGAACAAACAGCACTGTTACCTGTTGAAATTTCTTACCACACACTGAAAATCTAAAGTCATAACCAATTTTACTAATAATTCCCCTACAAACCTAAAAACTTAAAGGTCAGGTGTATTTTATATTCTCCAAGCTAGTCTTTTAAAAATAAATCACAGATCTATTCCCCATCTGCAATTTAATTACCCTCTGGAGAACAGCAGTTTACAGTTAGAGGGTGTCATTTAGCAGTCTTTGGGGAATTGGAACTTCTTTCATTTGCATTGCTTCTTTGTAACAATTCAGACAGACTGCCTTTTCTTTCCCAGAAAAAGGTCACAGTCTATCATTAGAAGCTTGAATGAGAAATGGTAGCATGGATATTTTTATGATAAAAGTTAGAGACATTGAAAACAAATAACATATTGACATTTAAAGCATTCATGCTTAAAATAGAGGGCACTACAGTGTGTCATTAGCACCTTCCTCATTATTGGGTTTTCACCTATTTACAGAATCTCTGGGTTGAAGGGACAATAAAGGTCATCCTGTCCAACTACCACCTGATGCCTCGAAAATATTCTTTTCTCTGTGGTACAGTCTGACCTATATTCTAATAAATTACTTTTATAGCCAGTGAAGAGCCAAGTCTTTGCAATTTATATTGAATCTTCAATTATGCATTCGCTGTTATCAGTTTTATTTTATTTGAACCCTTGAAAACAGTATTTTAAAAATTTTATAATAATCACTTTTAATTCTTTCAATTCCTTTCTCTACTGGGTATTAATTTCTTGTTATTTTTTAAATGCCTTTAATATAATATCTTGAAATGCGGTTAAGTCAAATAAATATGTGTTCTATTTCCTTGTTTATTAGAAAACTTATTATTATTGTTAAAATATATACTATTCAGATCATTCATTAACATGTTTTCAAGAATAAATGTTTTCATTGTGCTCACAAAAATTATTTCATTTATATGAAATGGGAGTGACATTTAGCAAATAATTACCATGAAGTTTATTGACATGATGATTACAGACTCATTTCATGCATCCCCTTCTCTTTATGGTTCTCCTTTTAGCAAACATAAAAAATTGATAAGTGTAGTGAATGATTTTAAACAGAAACTTTTTTCCCCAGGGGGTAAAATGGCAATAATTCTAGGATTAGTGAGGTTGTCCTACATTTAAAATTCAATTTAATAATCTAGAGCTTCACACACAATAACCATTTATGTCTAAGTACCAACCCATCATCACCAGCATCCTCAGAAGCTAAAAGCATCTTAGGTTTTTTATTGATTTGACAAATTTGTTTTGATCCTACTCAATTCCAGATGCTGTGCTAGGCATTTAGGTTACAGAGGCAAATTAAACGTACAATCCAACATCAAGAAACTCATTCAAATAGAGGAAGACTGACACTCACAATAAGGAAAATATGAGAGATATGCATAAGTGACTATGGGGGCCTGGAACAGTTGTGTCCACCTGCAACTAGGAGCAAAAAGAGAAAACTGACTCCACTGTACTGAATTTGAAAGGATGAACTCAAGTCACCAAGAAAAAGTTGAGATAAGGTGTTTTCATTCTATCTGGTAATTGTGGATCTCTTTTAGAGCTGGAAATAATGTTCAATAACACCTGGTTCTACCAACCTTTTCATTTTGCAGATGAGAAATTCAGTATTTTTTGGAGCCATTGATTTCCCTATTAATTGTTATTATATTTTTTTACAGACTGTTAGAAGCAAGTATTATGTTGATTTTTACAGACAAGGACATTAAGGAATGTATATAGGAACTACCGAAAGCTCCCACAAAAATATTTGATGAATGTGAATAGATACCTTAAGTCAGGTGTCTCTCACCCAACTCTTCAGGCTAGGACAAAGGATATTATTTTTATGACAAAAATAAAGCTGTGGGCTGATAATTTGGAGTCCTGACACTAATAGTTCTATGACTTTGAAAAGGCTCTCATGTTTCCTCCTTTATAAAATGAGTCAGTGGCACAAGACATCCTAAAATTCAAGGGCCATGTTGTCAAAATTGTGCCAGTTCACAATACTGCATTACAAAATAGCTGTTTGGATATAGTAAACATTCTAAAATTCTGTCCAAAATCATCTGAGATAAAACAACCCCTTTCATTAAGTTTTTGCTCCCTAAAACTTTTAATTCCATGCTTCTTATTAGTTCATATTTATCGGTATTTCTTGTTTTATTTTTCAAAATCCCCTCAGTTGCCTGAGCTATGATTAAGCATTTAGAAGATTCACAACAAATATATCCCATAATGAAAAAGCACTCTGAACATACTCATAGCTATGGAACTTACAAGCACAAAAACCATAGTATTTATAATATTTACAACTTGAAGCCATAACAATCCAGATTCAGAGGGAAGTAAAAGCAACCCAAAAGTGAAGGAAAACGATTAAATATTAATGTGATGAGGTTTTAAATTACAGGTCTAAATATTCACCAAAGAACTTTTTCTTCTAAATTTGTAGAAAAGTCATATTTAAGGTCATGTTAAGACAGATTATCTCGACAAAAACCCTAATTTCATGCATTATTTCCTTATCATATTTTTAACCAACCCCTCCTTTTTATCTATTCAGTAAATATCCTTTAATTTCCAATAGTCAATAGTAAAACAAAACAGTAAAATTCGACAGAGTTATTTGTTTTGTTGTTTATAAATTAGATTGGTTGGCAGGTAGGAAGTTTTGGGTTTGTTTGTCCTTATACATAATTTATTTTCTCCAATAATATAATAGAAGGCTTAAGTTATTTTTTAAAAGGTTATCATTTGGTGAAATCTTTAATACCTCCAGGCATGTCAATATTTAATTAATGTCCAGTTCTTTAATATGTTCTCAACCAATTCAGTTTTCAATATAGTGATTGATTTTGATTTAAGGTATTAGACTTTCCTATGTTTGTTTTACCTACTTTTTAAGGTCTTGTTTTCCTTGGAATATCTTTCAGTTTGTGTCCCACAAAAAATAATACTCATGAACTGTAATAAAATTCTTCTATAAATTTATTTCTTTTACATTCATATTTTCCCTGAAAACAATTACAGTCAAGTCGGGGGTACAATTAATATGGGGATAAGCCAATCTCTGGAAACCTTAATAGTAAAAACATTTCCATATACTGAGTCACTACTATACTAAGAATGATGTATTAGAACTGGTATTGTAATACTATGTATTGATTGCATTTATTTTATTTAGTTCAATTTATATAATTTTCACGATTCATCAACATAAAAATAAATGTCTGTTTTAACTTTCCTTTTAATTCTTTCTGCTTCAGAAATTTATGATCTCTCCACTATTCCTTATCTTTCCAAATGGAAATTATGAAAAACCACATTTTCATACCCATTTGTAAATATAAACCTATTTATATTTACTTACATCTATCTCTAAAATAGATCATTACACTTGACTAAGAATTATGTTTTAAAAAAATGTTAAAAGTATATGCACAAGCTTACTTGTCCTTTAAGAACTGGATATATAAAATACTTGAAGAGGCAAGGCATACCTTAACGAGACAGTTACTTAATTTAAAAACTGTAAGTGGTAATATTTAAAAGGAATATGACAGGAGATCTGGTTCAAGATGTCAAAATAGGAAGCTTGTGAACACACCTCCTCCCATGGACACATGGTACCTACAGCTACATATGGAAAAATTCCCTCTGAAAGAAATCCAGAAACTAGCCAAGCAATATCTAAACATCAAGGGAATGAGGAAAACTGCAAATCAAAATGGGTAGGAGAGGCTGAGACACAACCTTGCCATAAACTTCACCCCCAGCACAGCAACACACAACAAGGGAAGGAATTCACAATTCCCGCTTCTCCCTGAAGAACGAATGGTTTGGACCCCACATCTAGTGCCTCAGCTTTTAAGATCTGCCATCACTTCTTCCACTCTAAACAATTTTGATTCAGAATATTGTAGACTTCTTGCTCACTATTACTGCATCTAGACTTTTTTCCTCTGCCATCACTTATATTTTTCTTGTTTTAAAGCATATATCATCATTCTAAGTCCCTCTGCTCCCTGGCTTAATGCTAGTGGGTCCAAGAAATTATTAACTTCCCAGGCCTGAATTACATAAGCTTTCTTGGATGACTTTATGTTGACCATTACCTTAAAATTGTTCTTAATAATTATCTAGTCACTTGTACGATTCCTGCATCAGTCTTTCTGTGACTGAAGGAGGTAAGGACTGAGTGCGCTTCTTCTTTGTATTTCTTGACACGTAATATACTTCTTGACTTGGAACATTGGAGATGGTTATAAATATTTGCTAAATGAATGACTCACTAAATCCCACACCACTCTCTTCCCACTCTCCTCACAGGTGACAGGGTTCAGGATAAGCTACCCAAAATATGTCACCTCGGCACATTGAATATTTCAAGCTGAAAGAATATGAGAAATGACAGGTGCAGGAAGGATCCTGACCGTCTCCTGGAGCAGGTCATAAGTGAGAGGTGCCCACCCTGCACCCTACATCTGTATCTCTGAAGACAGAGGGACATAAAGATCTCTGAATGAACAGGGCTTGCTGTTTCCCCAGTGTACTGAATTTATCTCAGATACTTTTCTATCCTATCACATTTTCCATGACTCTTCATCAAACCTAGCACAAAAACACTCAGATTTAACTGCGTTTTTGGTTCTTCATTTCATTATGAAAGTTCTCAGATCGCATAAAACTTATATTGAATAAATATGTATGCTTTCTTCTTGTTAATTAGGGGCCTCAGCTGAGAACTTAGAAGAGTAAAGCACAAAGGTATTTTCCCTCTCATACACAGGCATTATCTAACTTCCCTCCTTCCTCAGGAACTTTATAGCCCCTGACTATCAGTCCCGCATCATTTTCCCTTTACAAAACATCATCTTTTCTGACCTGGATTGATTCAATCCTCTCCTAATTTTCTCCAGTACTTGCTTTCTTCTCCGAAGAACTTAGTTCAGTGCCATGAACTTAAGAGGCACTCAAGAAGTCCAAGTGCTAATAAGTAGAGTGGGCTCAGGCTCCCAGACAGCATCCGAAGTCCTAGGGCTGACCTTTTCTGCAGCACACCTTAGTGAATCATCTCTGCTACTATGAGTAGAAGTCTCCTAACCAATTAGACCTTTCTTATTGAACATCTATTTTCTTTTTTCTCCCTTCCTCTCTCCCTTTTCCTTGGGATTTCCAAAGAATTAAGCAAACAGCAGCCAAATCCCACTGTGGCTAAAAACAGCACTGATGTGCAGTTATAAACTTTACGGCTCCATTTTCTTTGTGTCTTTAGAAAGCTTAACCGTCACAACATGTGCTAAATTGTATTATTTACTCAATCCTTATCGCTCCATATCATTATCATGGTTCACCGTGGGGTGAACCATAGCAAATACTTCAATGCACCAACGAAGTTGGGCCTCGTCATGTGACTTGCTTTCACTGATAGAATGTGAGTAGAAGTGAAACTATTAATTCTCTGCTGTTTGCCCTTTTGAGTTTATGAGATCCTCCATGAAAAGAACAAGTCTTGGGTAGCCACTGACCTCAAAACAAAAGGCCTTTGGAGCAGACCTGAACTCAACTTACAGCCTGAGACGGAACCACACTAGGTGACCTGCAAAGCAATAAGCAAGAAAGAAATCATTGTTATTTTAAGGCAATGAAATTTTTGGTTTGTTTCTTATGTTGCATTACTGCTATAGGAATCTGATTGATACATGTCTGATGAATGTTCTCTAAATCTCTGATGTATAAACCATTGGAGTTAAGCCAGTAAAATACACTGTAAGGAAGGGCAGAATCCTGTTTGTAATACAGATGTTCAACCTATTAAGATTTTAGAAATAGCTCAAAAAGGCATGGGCAGTATTTTGTAGTTCACTTGGGTTTTATGATGATTTGGATTGATTATTGTTATTGCTACTTACCAGGGTTGGATCGATCATTCTCTTCTATTAATTGAAATGGCTAAGATTCTGTCTGCCATCTTTCTCTTCCTGAATGCCTTTAGTCTAATCATTATTGTAGCCTTTTTTATGTGAATGCTCAGCTCAAATGACACCCATAAATTTCAGCTACATTATATCTTCACTGTTCAAGTTAGGCTTTCTAAGATTTGTGACAATCCATAAAGAATATGATTAACATTAAAAATACATGATGTATAGTGATGAAGTAAGCATGGAAAAATTCTACATTTTCAGGCAAGGGGGTAAAAAATTGACTGAAAGCATTTTGAGGTTAAAAAATATACAAGGTTCTAATGCTTGACATAAATTTTTTTCTTTCTTATTTTTATTCCAAGACCAAATATAGATTCAGATGCCACATAAATTTAGGACTCAGGTAGCTTGGGGATTAAGGAGCAGATAGGAATCTCAGAGTACAAAATTAGAATCCTTATTCAGCCTCTGATTTACTATATAATGCTTAAAATATTGTTCTTTCATCTCTACTATGAATTGATTTGGCAAAACCAGTCAGCAATGTTTAAGCTATTTTGGAAACAATCTATTCAGAGCGTCTTAGATATCTCAGAGGTAGTACAAAAACTCTCAAAAAATTGAGAAAAAAAACCCTGTGTTTAGTTCAACTTAATTTATGATTTAAACAGAAAGACAAAAAAAAATGAATCATTGAGTTTATGTGAGGTAGGAAATTGTTGTAGGAACAACCCAAATTTTAGAAACAGTTATGGATTTCTTCTCAATTTCAAAGGCTGAATGACATTTGGTAAGCTACTCAACCTTGTTGAACCTTGGTTTCTTCATCTGGAAAACACAATAATGAATGTACCTGAGGGCTTCTGTGAAAGTGGAAGTGAAAGTGTATGTACATCATGTAAAAGCACAGGTCTGGCATAGTTAGAGTCCAACAAAAGAAAACTATTGCATATTACAGGTGTAGTGAAATCAGAACAATAATAAGGTGTCCAAAATTTGAAGCTTGGGTGTTATGAGAAATGAAGCTACTTAAAGAGTAAGTAAATAAATAAGATTTATGTGGCTTTTAGGACAGTTCTTGAGTTTATCTTTGAGACAGCTGGGAAACAGGAAAGAAGACAGACAGAAGGGCCTTGTTTGAAACACCTTCATAAGGAATCAAGAAGAATAAAATAAATAAAACACACACAGTCTCTGATTTTAAATGTTCTACAAACATTGGTGCTATCACAAACCAAAGTTACCAGGATCACTTGGCCTATTCAACAATCACCTCCTTATTCAACCACATGCTCCAAGCTCAGTTCTACCTGATTCTCACTGCTAAACTGAAAGAATAGTATCCTTTCTCATAATACCAATATTTATAACACGTATTCTATGCCAGGTACTGGGCTACCTATCTGAATTATTTTTATTTTTATTTATTTATTTTTTAATTTATTGGGGTGACATTTGTTAGTAAGATTACATAGATTTCAGGTGTACAATAAGGTATTACATCATCTATAAATCCCATTGTGTGTTCACCACCCAGAATCAGTTCTCCTTCCATCAACATATATTTGATCCCCCTTACCCTCATCTCCCACCCCCTACCCCCCTTTACCCTCTGGTAACCACTAAACTATTGTCTGTCTCTATGAGTTTTTGTTTCTCATTTGTTTCTCTTGTTCTCTTGTTGTTTTTGGTTTATATACCACATATCAGTTAAATCATATGGTTCTCCGCTTTTTCTTTCTGACTTATTTCACTTAGCATTATACTATCAAGATCCATCCATGTTGTCACAAATGTTCCAATATCATCTTTTCTTACCGCCGAATAGTATTCCATTGTGCATGTATACCACAACTTCTTTATCCATTCATCTATCGAAGGACATTTTGGTTCTTTCCAGGTCTTGGCCACCGTAACAAAGCTGCAATGAACATTGGAGCACACGTGTCTTTATGGATAAATGTTTTCAGATTTTTTAAGTAGATACCCAGGAGAGGGATTGCTGGGTCATATGGTAATTCTGTTTGTAATTTTTTGAGGAACCTCCACACTGCCTTCCATAATGGCTGCACCAGTCTCCATTCCCACCAACAGTGTATGAGGGTTCCTTTTTCTCCACAGCCTCTCCAACACTTGTTACTATTTGTCTTCTTGATCATAGCCACTCTGACTGGGGTGAGGTGATATCTCATTGAGGTTTTTATTTGCATTTCTCTGATGACTAGTGATGTTGAGCATTTTTTTCATATGTTTATTTGCCATTTGTATGTCCTCTTTGGAGAAATGTCTCTTCAGGGCCTCTGCCCATTTTTCAATTGGGTTGTTTGTTTTTTTGTTGTTGAGTTTCGTGAGTTCCTTGTATATTTTGGATATTGGCCCCTTATTGGAGGCACTGTTTGCAAAAATCTTCTCCCATTCAGTTGGTGGCCTCTTTATTTTGTCGATGGTTTCCTTTGCTGTGTAGAAGCTTTTAAGTTTCATATAGTCCTGTTTGTTTATTTTAGCTTTTACTTCCATTGCCTTTGGAGTCAAATTCATAAAATGCTCTTTGAACCCAAGGTCCATAAGTTTACTACGTACGTTTTCTTCTATGCAGTTTATTGTGTCAGGTGTTATGCTTAAGTCTTTGATCCATTTTGAATTAATTTTGGTACATGGTGACAGACAACAGTCCAGTTTCATTCTTTGCACGTGGCTATCCAATTCTGCCAGCACCATTTATTGAAGAGGCTGCCTTTCCTCCATTGTATGTTTTTAGGTTCTTTGTGAAAAACTGTCTGTCCATATTTATGTGGTTTTATTTCTAGGTTCTCAATTCTTTTTTATTTTTATTTATTTTTTATTTATTGGGGTGACAATTGTTAGTGAAATTACATAGATTTCAGGTGTACAATTCTGTATTACATCAACTATAAATCCCACTGTGTGTTCACCACACAGAGTCACTTCTCCTTCCATCACCATATATGATCCCCCTTACCCTCAACTCCCTCCCCCCACTCCCTTTACTCTCTGGTATGGGTTCTCAATTCTATTCCATTGGTCTATGTGTCTGTTTTTCTGCCAATACCAAGCTGTTTTGATTATTGTACCCCTGTAGTACAAGCTAAAGTCAGGGAGTGTGATACCTCCAGTATTGCTCTTTTTTCTTAAGATTGCTTTGGCTATTCAGGGTCTTTTGTGGTTCCAAATAAATCTGATCATTTTTTGTTCTATTTCTTTAAAAAATGTCATTGGGATTTTGATGGGGATTGCATTAAATCTGTATATTACTTTGGGTAATGTGGCCATTTTAACTACATTGATTCTTCCAATCCATGAGCACGGAATGCCTTTCCATTTCTTTGTGTCTTCTTCAATTTCTTTCAAAAATGTCTTATAGTTTTCAGCATATAGTTTCTTCCCATCCTTGGTTAAGTTTATTCCTAGGTATTTTATTCTTTTTGCTGCAATTGCAAAAGGAATTGTTTTTTGTATTTCTTTTTCTGAAATTTCATTGTTAGTATATAGGAATGCAATGGACTTTTGTACGTTGATTTTGCAGCCAGCAACTTTATAGTATCCATTGATTATTTCTAATAGCTTATTTGTGGAGTCTTTAGTGTTTTCTATATATAGCATCATGTCATCTGCAAAGAGTGACAATTTAACTTCTTCGTTCCCAATTTGGATGCCTTTTATTTCTATTTCTTGCCTGATTGCTCTGGCAAGGACTTCCAACACTATGTTGAAAAGCAGAGGTGATAGGGGACAGCTCTGTTATGTTCCTGAACGTAGAGCAAAGGGCTTCAGTTTTTCACCATTAATTATGAGATTAGCTGAGGGCTTGTCATAGATGGCCTTTATTATGTTAAGGTATTTTCTTTCTATACCTATTTTATTAAGTGTTTTAATCATAAATGGATGTTGCAGTTTGTGAAATGCTTCTTCTTCATCAATTGATATAATCGTATGATTTTTGTCTTTTATTTTGTTTATGTGATGTATCACATTGATCAATTTGCGGATGTTGAACCATCCTTGTGCCCCTGGGATGAACCCTACTTGGTCGTGATGAATAATCTTTCTGATCCATTGTTGTATTCAATTTGCTAGAATTTTGTTTAGGATTTTTGCATCTGTATTCCTCAGAGATATTGGTCTGTAGTTTTCTTTTTTTATGATATCCTTACCAGGTTTTGGTATCAGGGTAATGTTGGCCTCATAAAATGAGTTAGGGAGTACTGTCTCTTCTTCAATTTTTTGGAAGAGTTTGAGCAGGATTGGTATTAGATCCTCTTTGAAGGGTTGTTAGAATTCACTAGTGAAGCCATCTTGTCCTGGACTTTTGCTTTTGGGAAGGTTTTGGATGACTGATTCAATTCTGTTACTGGTGATCCGTCCGTTTAGATTTTCCAGTTCTTCATGGTTCAGCCTTGGAAGGCTATATGTTTCTAAGAACTTGTCCATTTCTTCTAGGTTATTGAATTTGGTGGCATATAGTCCTTCATAGTATTCTTGGATGATCCTTTGTATTTCTGTGGTGTTCGTGATAACTTTCCCTTTCTCATTTCTGATTTTGTTTATTAGTGTCTTCTCTCTTCTTAGTGAGTATAGCCAAGGGTTTGTCAATTTTGTTAATCTTTTCAAACAACCAGCTCTTTGTCACACTAATTTTTTCTATTGTCTTTTTGTTCTCTATTTCATTTAGTTCTGCTCTGATTTTTGTTCTTTCCTTTCTTCTGCTGACCTTGGGTTTCACTTGTTCTTCTTTTTCTAGTTTTTTAAGGTGTAACATGAGGTTATTTATTTGGGATTTTTCTTGTTTCTTGAGATAGGCCTGTAATGATATAAATTTCCCTCTTAAAACTTCTTTTGCTGCATCCCCAAAATTCTGGTAAGATGTGTTTTCATTGTCATTTGTTTCTATGTATCTTTTGATCGCTCCTCTAATTTCTTCTTTGACCCAGTCATTCTTTAAAAGTATGTTGTTTAATCTCAATGTTTCTATGTTTCTTCCTGCTTTCATTTTGCAGTTGATATCCAATTTTAAAGCCTTGTGATCAAAGAATATGTTGGGTATGATTTCAATCTTCTTAAATTTGCTGAGGCTCATTTTATGTCCCAATATATGGTTTATCCTTGAGAATGTTCCATGTACACTAGAAAAGAATGTATACTCTGATGTTTTAGGATGAAGTGCTCTCTATATGTCAATTATGCCCATTTCATCTAATGTGTCATTTAGGGCTGCTACTTCGTTGTTTTCTTTTTGGAGGATCTATCCATAGTTGTCAATGATGTATTTAAGTCCCCTAGTATAATTGTGTTTTGGTCAATTTCTCCCTTTAGTTCTGTTAGTAGTTGCTTGGTATATTTCGGTGCTCCCTGATTGGGAGCATAAATATTGATGACTGTTATGTCTTCTTGTTGTATAGTCCCCTTTACCATTATGAAATGTCCATTTTAGTCTCTTGTTATCTTTTTCACCCTGAAGTCTGTTTCATCCGATATCATTATGGCTACACCTGATTTTCTGTGGGTACCATTTGTTTGGAGTGTCAATTTCCACCCTTTCCCTTTAGTCTATGCTTGTCCTTGTAGATGAGATGTGTTTCTTGGAGACAGCATATAGTTAGATTTAGTTTTTTGATCCAATCCTCTACTCTGGGCCTTTTTATTGGTGAGTTCACTCCATTTACATTTAGGGTGATTATTGATACGTAAGGATTTCCTGTCATTCTATCTTTAGTTTTCTAGTAAAGCTGTGTCTCCATTGTTTCTTTGCCTTTTTTTTGTTGTCTATTATTTCTGTGTGGCGGTATTCTATGATGTTTCCCTCTGTTTCTTCTTTTATTACAGTATATATTTCAGTTCTGGATTTTTTTTGAGTGGTTACCCTTAAGTTTATGTAAAAGAAAGTTTGCTATTAAGAGTATTCCATTTTCTTCAGCACGCTTACTTTCTCCATTCCCATATTCCAGTTCAGGCCTTTACTCTCCCCCTTTTTATGTTGCCACAAATTGTCCCTGTAGATGGTGGTCGAATAGCCTCCTTTAGTATTTCTTGTAGTGCAGGTCAGGTATTAGAAAAATTCCCTCAGCTTCTGTATGTCTGGAAAGGTCTTTATTCCTCTTTCATATCTAAAAGATATCTTTGCTGGATATATTATTCTTGGCTCATAATTTCTCTCTTTCAATAGTTTCAGTATTTGGTGTCACTCCCTCCTGGCTTGTAGAATTTCTGCTGAAAAATCTGATGATAATCTAATGGGCTTTCCTTTGTTGGTTACCATCTTCTTTTCCATGGCTGCCTTGAGGATTCTTTCTTTTTCGATGATTTTAGACAGATTCAACAATGTGCCTTGGAGGAGGCCTGTTGGGATTGAGGTAATTAGGTGTTCTATTTGCTTCTTTGATTCGAGGATCCAGTTCTTTCCACAAGTTTGGGAAGTTCTCATCAACAATTTGTTTGAGTATATTCTCTGTTCCCTTCTCTCTTTTTTCTCCTTCGGGTATGCCCATTATTCTTATATTTCTCTTTCTGATAAAGTCAGAAAGTTCTTGTAGAGTTCTTTCATTTCTTTTAAGTCTCAAGTCTCTTTCTTCTTTCATCTGTGTAAATTCCAGGTTCCTATCTTCGATGTCACTGATTCTTTCCTCCATCTGGTCAACTCTACTACCTAAGCTGGATATTTCATTGTTAATTTCTTCTATTGAGTTCTTAATCTCCAGAAATTCTATTTGGTTCTTTTTCAAAATTTCAATCTCTTTTTTAAAATGCTCATGGTGTTCTTTGATTGTGTTTCTGAGTTCATTAAACTGTCTTTCTGTGTTTTCTTGCATCTCGTTCAGTTTTTTCAGAATTGCAATCTTGAATTCTCTGTCATTTAAATCACAAATGTCCATATCTCTAAGTTCCTTTTCTGGAGACTTTTCACTTTCTTTCTGAGCTGTCTTGTTGCCTTGGTTATTCTTGGTAATTACTGATTTATTATTTCTCTTCCTACACATCTACAGGAGTGGCTTCTGCAAAAGGTTGATAGGAAGAGGTCTTTCTTTTGTTTTCCAATACTTGTTGGTAGAATGTTTTATTTTTTCTCTTACTGCAGCCTTTTCTTTCCTCCCTCACACAGTAGTGCTATGTTTTCTCTGCACTATTCCAGCTTCTTACACAATGGGGGGATTCCTTGGGAAATGAGCTTCTCCTCTGTTAACAGTTCGCCTGGTTTATAGGGCGCCTCGTCCCTGTGGGGATGCGTAGAGCTTTTGTAGTTCCAAAGCTCTTTCTGCACCAGATTCAAAGCCCATATGTTTCAGCAGTTCTGTTTACTCCTGCAGGGATCCGCCTAGATAGGTGGGGCCAGTGGCAAGGTGAGCTGTGAGAGGTGGCCCAGAGCAATGGTGGCGACCACCAAAGCAGGTCCTGCTTCCACATCTCCCTCCACTTTGCTGGAACTAGTTGGGCTGCGAATCTGTGTCTGCAGTCCACAGTTCTCAGAACAGCATATATTACACTGCTACTGTTCCGCTTCTAGCACTGGGCAGGTGGGAGTGGGTTGGACTCCGGGGGGTAGGGAGGAGGCGGCTAATCTCATTGCCTAAGGCTTCTGTTCTCTGCTCAGCAGTGAGGGCTGAAAGCACAGTTTTCAGCCATCTTCCCTCAGTCTTTTCTCCGAGGTCTCTACGGTGAGCATTGGGTTCAGCCGTGTTATATGCTGCCCCCTCAGCCCTGTGGGCCATAAGTAGAGCACTAGCAGTCCGAGTTCTTCCCTCTCTTGCAGCTGCTGTAGTTCCGGGATACAGCGAGCTCGGAGTACTAAGCTAGTTCTGCGTCCTGCACCTGAGCGGCTCCGTCTCCGCACTTCTCCTTTCCCTCCTCCCCTGCTCACGCGATTCTCCCACCTTTAGGTGAATTCAGGAGTGGGCCTCTTTATCTTGCCTGTCTACTCTGCAGGGTGTCCTTTGTGGAATTATTGTTGTTCGATTAGTTGTGAATTCCAGGGAAGCTTTACAGAGGCTCACCTCACGCCACCATTTTGATTACGCCCTGTTCTGACTTCTTTTCAGACTCCCAACCATGCTGAAGGGATGCTAGAATTCCTATATTAATGATGAAGAAATGGGCTATTAGAAAGGTGAAGGTTACCCCATGTTACACAGAAAATAAGGAACGAGCAGGGATTAAAATCAAAGTTAGCCCAACTGCAATATTTATGTTTGTTCCACGAGGCTGTGACTTTAATGGTAGAGTCACAGCATGCTAGAGTTTGGGGTTGGAAGGAAGCTGAGACCACCTGTAATCTAAGCCTGCTTTTAGAAATGAGGAAAATGAATTCGAGGTCAAACACCCAAGTGACTTATCCAAATTCACAAAATAGGGAGGGACAAAACCAAGGTTAGAATTCTGTCCACATTATTTTTCTGTATCCTTCAGTAAAATTAACTACTATAAAGGAAGACATAGCAAGCCAAATCATGCTATGTTTCCATGACTCCCAGTTCTCAATCAGCTCTCTCTCTCTCTTTGTCTCTCTGTCTCTCTGTCTCTCTCTCTCTCTCTCTCTCTCTCTCTCTCTCTCTCTCTCTCTCTCTCTCTCTCAATGTGGGAAGAACTGAACTCTGCTGCTTCCAAGTTATACCACTGAAAATTTGTAAATAAAGTCAAAACTTGGCTATAAAATTTCTCATATAGTACTGCTGTGAACATTTTTTGAAAACCTGCATTTACTTACTCAGTGGACTGTGACAAAATTTCAAGCAGTCCCCACAGTTTTTATAAACTCATGCTTGGAAGACAGGAGTTTGAGCTCAATGAGGTGCAAAAAGTCAATCTATATTCTCATCTTGAATACATCATTATTGTAAAGAAGCAGAGATCTGAGTGGGTGGCAGGCACATTGTTGATGGTAAAAGCACCAGCTTCCACCTATTTTTCTTTACCACGCAGGAAGTCAGCTTGTATGGGCTTCACCTAGTGTAATGATCCTGGTGACTTTTCCCATTCACAGTCACCTCTTGCAGACTGAAGCATGGTCTGACGTCATGCTGACTGCTTCAATTTGCCAACATAACTCAGAGGTTGTGCTCTCAGGCAAGGGGCCAATATGGAGGCTTTCTTTTTCCTTGGTTATTTTGTACTGCTCTGAATGCATCATTTTTCAAAGTAACAGCCAAGGTCAAAAACGTTGCCTCCATGTTGAGCCACAACAAAACATATTTTAAAAGTCGCTTGTGTCTGACTTCATAACACTTCAATGTTGGTATCTATGAAGCATATTCTTAATTCTTCTACTATATCCAATTCAATTTTTTTCAGGAACTTTTGTACATACTGACTCCATTTCACTTTGTTTTGTTTCATTTTAGTTGCTATTTGCTATGGATTGAACGTTTGTATCTATCTCCCACCCCAAATTCATATGTTGAAGCCCTAACACTCAATGTGATAGTATTTGGAGGTGGGGCCTTTGGAAGGTGATTAGGGTTATATTTGATCATGAAGGTGGAAGCTCATGATCAGATTATTGTCCTTATGCAAAGAGAAAGAGTCATGACAGCTCACACTGTCTCAATGAGTACACACTGAAGAAAGGCCATGTGAGGACAGAGAAATGGCAGCCATCTGCGACAGGAAGAGGGCTCTCACCAGACACAAAATTTTCTGGTAACTTTGATTTTGGACTTTCTGCCTCTGAAACTGAGAAATAAATTTATGTTGTTTAAGCCACCCAGTCTATGGTATTTTTTTTTACAGCAGTCTGAGCAGACTAACATACTAGCCAAATTCATAAAAGAGAGATTTAAAGAGAATTCTAAATTCTAGATGGTCACTGAACATAATATTTATAGATTAGGAAATAATTTCCAGGCATAAATAGTCTCATGAAATATTTTAAACCTTTTACGATATGAGTGTCCTTATTCAATGAATAGAGACAGTTGTGGGATCCTGGAGATCCCTTTGCTCTGGCTGTGGCAATGAATAAATGAGGCAGAATGAATGGGAGTAGTGAACAGGTTTTGACACAATTTTCAGGCCACATGACAGTTCCAAGTAGACTCAATTAACTAGGTTCTTTAAATGATGGCTACTGAGGAAGCACAGCAAAGCTTCTACTTTTTTGAATGATGTTTCAAAAGGCATTTTTTCCCACAACAGGATGAGTACATGAGCATAATTTTAGACTCTAATCCCAGACATTGAGTGGATTAAAACAAAGGAAACATGAAAAAGTGGCTCTGATAGTAAGGTCTTGATGCACCTTTAAATGAATTTTACTGAATAATACATTAACTATCTAAGAACTCACATCTTAAGCTATTTTTAAAGATACATTGTAAATTGCAAAGCATCAAAAAACAGTAGTGATGTTCCCAGACTTTTTAAAGGCTGGTTATTTTAAAAAGTTTCAAAATTTTCTGGACAAGTTCAGAAGAGAATTCCTGAGCTATTTGTTGAGCATCACAAGAACATTCTTGCTTTCAGATCTCTGAAGTTCAAAGACATAAGCCTGTGCCAGGATGACTATAGCTGATATAGCTGCCACAGAAGTGCCTCTGAGAGAATTGTACCGAGAGGTTAAGTATGTAAGGAAGAAACACAGGCATAGTCAATTGACAGATTATAAGTCCTAAACACACACAGATGGTAATGTTAAAGAGAGGTCCTAGAATGTAACTGTGTATATTTGGAAAGAGTTGCTTGTTCCTTGAAGGCAGAAACTCAGTGGTCTTAAAATAGCTCTGAAAAATAATCAAAAGCATTTACAGATTTGAAATTGGAAATCAGTAGCTGAAGGGCTTTGCAAAGAGATTGAACAGAAATTTATAAAGGTCTATAAAATGGTCTGGGTATACAAGATTACATACACTTAGGGAAATATGCAATATTAAATGAAATTATTTTTCACATTATAGAGATGCAGTCATGAGCAAGAGACTCTTTCTAGGGTCCCTTCAAATGCCCATCATACAAAAGTTTTTCTTAAGTGTCCTTTGCCTGTCTGTGTACCCCCACTTCATGAAGTGCTCCTTATATGCTCCTGTTCTCCTATTTTTATTAGAGTTGCCCAAAGGTAAAACTAGACTATGAACTCCTTAATGAAGAAACTGTGTCTTAGACAGCTCTCTCTCCCTATTGCTAAGTAATGCTCCTGGAATATAATATATGCTCAATTAATTTTTGTTAAACTTTAAAAATGGCTACCCCATAGCAAGGTCTTTCAAAAACATCCACAGATTCTTTTATTTTATTTTCACGTTATCAAATGGAACAGATTGTGCCATGAAAAGGGCCAAGATTCCTTTCTAAATACCTATAGTTTCTTCCTGAAAATGGTTGAGTGCTCCAAATTGTCTCTGTATTATTGACTTCAGTGACTAATTAGAAGCAATTGCACATGAGATCATCTGTGGAGAGTAAATCCTAGAAACACAATCCATATCACACTCTGTCCATGTGGTACTGAATGCTTGGATAGAGCTCGCACAGGCAATAATGATTCAGAAGTGCCATCAAAACAAATCTCTGAGGTAAGGGTAATTTCCCAGAGCCTCAATCAAGCGATAGCTCATTGATGCCCAAGCTGGCCTCCTACATCCTCAGGAAAGGATCCTATCGATTGTCAATATTTGGAATAGATCGGAAAATGAAGTGAAATCGAAGCAACAGAAACAGATGCACAGATTACATTTCCAATCTATGAACTGACAAAGCTTACTCTTATTTCTCCTCAGCCTCAGGATTGGATATAACAATAACTTATAACATTCCTTTGCACTGGATATTTAGTAAATGCTCTAATATATACCATTTCATTTGACCTTCATAACAATTTTGGGAGGTAAGTAGGGTAGCATCATTTCTATTTTCAAATTAAAAATGGATGCCAGAGGAAGGAGAGGAATTAACCCAATGGCTAACTCTGCAGAGCCACTGTCCTTTCCACTACCCCACTGTTGCCACTGCAGTTGGTCTGGGCACCTCACCTGCTTCAGCCAAGTTGCCTAGCCAAGCCATTTGTTATAAAAAAGATGAAATTAGCACCCAAATATAGTTTCTGGAATGATAAGATTAATGGGATATGAATTAAAGAGTTAAGAAAACCATACTTAAGATAAAAATAAAAATAATTGTGAAAGCTCAGCAAATTCTCCATAACAGTCACCAAATCAACATCAACAAAAGAGATGTACATGATTCAATTCCTCAGTCACCGTCATGACCAGGTCAGAGACAAGAATATCTTTCAACGGCATCATCTTTCTCCCTCCTTGATAGCTATTCTGAGCATTCTTTAAACTAGCCATCCCCAATAAAATCAAGATCCCAGTGCCCCTTAGACATGCTCCATCTTCCCCATAACACTCACCCCTCAGACTGATAGTCAAGTCTACAATATTTTCCAGCTACAGAGCCCCACTTGAAGAAGTAAATTCTTTGAGATATACTTGAGACTCTGTCGAAAAGGATGGGGCCCAAGATGAAAATATGGCAACTATTCACCATATGACTGAGGTAAGTGCCACTTCAACCTCCTAGTGACTCTCAGAAGTGCATTCAATACAGGTTATTTGACACATAATCAGGAGACTGCAAGTTTTTATTAGTATGCAGCTCGTCACTATGATTATTAAACAAAGCTTTAAGGGCTATGATTATTTTATTTCTAAAAATTATCTGAATTTTGGATAACTAGAAGATAATCTAGATAGGAGTGAGCTCACATACAAAATCTTTGTCATTGCTCACAGGTATAACTGCTAATAATGCACAATTTCATATCTCTGGTTTCACTGAATTCAAACAAGGTAGCATTAAGTCAAGGTGTGACTTTCCCTTTCCTTTCAAATGATATTTGCATAAGATTTTTAAAATCAAGGAATAAAGGACTATAGCAAAGTTAGTGTCTTGCACCACCTCTACCCATCCTTACAGTTTTTCTCCTCAGACACAGCTACTTCTAACTATTTCTGAATGTGAAGGGAATACAGTGTTTGACATAGTTCCTATGCTTCTTCCAAAATTACTTTGTTCCCTTGGAATTTTCTGATTTTGTTCCCTGTTCTCACCCTGGGTCCAGACCTCCTTCTCAGAATAAGTTGTTTTCCTTTTCTCTCTATCCCAAGTGTGAAACATGCCCCTCCTTTTCTTTTTCCCCATCTCAGGTATGACAGGTTGGTATTACCTACCCGATGGCTCTTTGATAAAAGTGAAGGGAAAACAAAGGAGAAACAAGCAAGGAGAATACAAATAGCACAAAAGAGACAAATTCACTGGGTACAGACATCTGAATTTAACAATCTCAACAACAGCAGACAGATTTACTTCACTCCAAAATTCTCCAGGTCTGACATAAATACTCTCTACCCAAGACTGGGGCACATTCCCAGTGTAACTTGATTACATTCTTTCCTTTCCAGTTTCCAATCTCTCGTGATGGAAATAATGAAAAAGCAACCTAACTAAACATTTCATTCCGTTCAGTGTTAAACACCAGCTTCGTCATTCCCTGGTTCAAACACAGTTTATCCAATCTATGTTATTTGGACTAAATTCTCTGTTTCAGGGTGAAAGAGGTGACCCTTTTCAGAATAGTGTTGATTGACACTCCTGAATATAAGTAGAAATCATGTAGGGTACAAAGTTACTAGTTTTTCCCCTCCTCAAAATTCTCAGTTAGATGGCTTAGCTCCTCCCCTAAGGAAGCAACCTAGCAAAATAACTAGTATCATTTTCCATGGTCAGCATATAAGGATAAATTGACAATAAAACACATAGAATTCTCTCACATCTCCACAAAAAAGCAAACAAACAAAAATAGTAATAATAATGGTGGTTGGATGGTGGTGGTGGTAATAATGATGATGGTCAAAATGTGTTGAGTGTTATTTATATAATCCTAAAAAACAAAACAAAACTACTGCAGGAAATAATGCCTCTAGGATTTCATCAATGTACTGGTTACCCCACTTGTTCTTTTCATAACTCCTCTTTAGTAAGTAACTACATGAGACTACGTTAGGTTATAGAAAAGAAAGGCATAGATGGAGCTATGGCATGTGTCAGGAGAAGGGAAACACTGCTACTCCCCCTATGGTAAGAAATCCCCTCGTTGGGCAACTGGGTCTCAATGCAGTCGTTTTTTTGTTTGTTTGTTTGTTTTTTGATGGCAAACTAATGCACTGCATTGTTCCTCCCAGCCTTTTGAGAGATACTCCATCAGAACTCATTTTTATGAAAGCACCATTACTTCTTAAGCCGCCCCTAGAATCAGGAGAGTTCTCTGTTTGCATGAATCAAAAAGAAAAAAAAAAAAAAACTAAAAAATTTGCTTCAGTAAACATAATTCAAACAACGGTTTTTCCACTCCTCAAACTGCTTTTTTTTCCCCAGTTCTGTGGCTCTATTTTATGTCTTCCTATGGTACTTCTGTATTAACTTATAATGAAGATGTAAATCTTTCTCATAGTTATATTTCACACATGAACGGCCTGGAGTAATAGAGAAGTCAGATAACCGGAAGCTGACTGTCAGTAAAACTTTAGTAATTAAGACTAACACGAAGTATTCAGTTCATTCATCTTGCAGCCAAGTATTGCTATGTGTCTATTATAGAAGAGTCATTTTCCAGATATTATTTAATTAAAGAAACAATTATTGAACATTCAATAGCATTCAATATAGCATGTAAATGACATATCCTGGAATTAACTTTCACAAAGTAATCCTAAAAAACAGAAGTTCATCTTTTTGAAATTTTCACTAATTGCAGCATAATTTATAAAAGTGAAATATAGAATATACGTAAATATTCAACATTAGAGAAATGGCTAAATAAAAACTGGTCTATCTACCGAATGTGGGAGCAAAATGCTTATGCTATAATGATTATTGAAAAAGTAGTAGACATATTGTATCTACGCTTTGATAATAACTTTATGCCTACGAATATAGATTTGAAGGGAATGTAAAAAAATATATAATTTATAAGCATAATATCACTGTAAAAAGAGTTATTTCCATTATTGTCATAATTTTATTTGTGCAATTGAAAAGTAATTAAAAGGAAAGTATATAATTTATTAAGTGTCTACTTTTGTGAAGAAAAGTAAGACATTAGATCTGCCCTCAGGAAATTTATGGATACAATGAAGATTTTAAAATATAATGCAAAAGCATGATATATAAGACAATATGTCACAAAAGAAATTAAAACAAAGTGCTATGGAGGAAAAAGAAGAGTGCCTTTCTATCTGTTAATCAGCAAGAAAGTACAATTTTTCAAGTTATAGTATTAGAAGGTGCAGATACTCTAGGAGAGTCATCATTTGTTTCTGCATCAATCAGAGAAGAACCATGGCCTCACTTTATAATATTTAAAAGAACAAAGTTTTGACAATTAAGTTCGCGAACTTGCCACCATGTGCTTACATTGGCAGTGCATGGTGGCAATGGAACAGAATTATACAAAGAGCTCAGTAAGATTTCATAACTTGGTATAACAGAGTCTCACAGCTCTGTTTGTGTTGATGTGCAGCAGTGTCTTGTTGAATGGCGTTCATTATTGCTGTTTTGTGTTTTTGTGGGCCATTGCAAGAATGTCTGAGCTTGAATTAGAGCAATGAACAAACACTAAATTTCTTGTTAAACTTGGCAAGAGTGGAAGTGAAATCAGAGACATGTTCGTCCAAATTTATGGAGGTAATGCCATGAAGAAAATGGCAGTGTACAAATGGATTAAACGTTTTTCTGAGGGGAGAGAACATGACACAGATGAAGACAGGTCAGGGCCACCAGTAACGAGCAGAACTGACAAAAACATTTCAAAAATTCATTGATTTGTACATAAAAATCATCAGCTGACTGTGACAAGCATAGCAGACCAAGTAAACATTGACAGAGAAACAGTTAGGAAAATCTTAACACAAAAACTAGGCATGAGAAAGGTATGCAAAAACAATCCCTGGAGACGTCATTAAAATGGCAGTGTGAGGTGAGCCTCTGTAAAGCTCCCCTGGAATTTAAAACTAAACGAAGAACAATAACTCCACAAAGGACTCCCTGCAGAGCAGACAGACAAGACGAACAGGCCCACTACTGAATTCATCTAAAGGTGGGCAAATCACATGAGCGAGGGAGGAGGGAAGGAAGAACTGCAGGGACAGAGCCGTGCGGGTGCAGGACACAAACCTAGCTCAGTGCTCCAAGCTCGCTGCATCCCAGAACTACCGCAGCTGAAGGAGAGGGAAGAACTTGGACTGCTAGGGCTCCGCTAATGGCCAACAGTGCTGAGGGGGCAGCATATAACACGGATGAAGCCAATGCTCACGGAAGAGACCTCGGAGAAAAGACTGAGGGAAGATGGCTGAAAACTGTGGTTTCAGCCCTCACTGCAGAGCAGAGAACAGAAGCCTTAGGCACTGAGACTAGCCGCCACCTTCCTAATCTCCCAGAGCTCGCCCCGCCACCAGCTGCCTGGTGCTAGAAGAGGAACAGTGGCAGTGTGAGATAAAAAAAAACAGAATATTTGCTGTTCTGAGAACTGTGGACTACAGACAAAGATTTGCAGCCCAACTGGTTCCAGCAAACGAGAGGGAGCTGTGGAAGCAGGAATGGCTACGGTGGTGGTCGCCGCCATTGCTCTGGGCCACCTCTTACAACTCACCCCGCCCCTAGCCCCACCTATCTGGTAGGATCCCTGCGGAGTAAGAGGAACTGCTGAAATATAGGGGCTCTGAATCTGATGCAGAAGAATATTAGAACTTCAAAAGCTCTCAAAATACCCACACAGACACTGCGCCCTGTGACCCAGACGAACTATTAACAGAAGAGAAGCCCGACTCCCAGGGAATCCCCCCCCCATTGTGTGAGAAGCTGGAATAGTGCAGAGAAAACATAGCACTACCATGTGAGAGAGAAAACAAAGGCTGCAGTTGGGGTGAAAATAAAACATTCTACCAACAAGTATTGTAAAAAAAAGAAAGACCTCTTCCTATCAACCTGTTGCAGAAGCTGCTCCTGTAGATATCTAGGAAAAGAAATAATAAATCCGTAATTGCCATGAATAACCAAGGCAACAAGACAGCTCAGAAAGAAAGTGAAAAGTCTCCAGAAGAGGAACTTAAAGATATGGAAATATGTGACTTAAATGACAGAATTCAAGATTGCAATTCTGAAAAAACTCAACGAGATGCAAGAAAACACAAAAAGGCAATTTAGTGAACTCAGAAAAGCAATCAAAGAAAAACATGAGCATTTTACGAAAGAGATTGAAATTTTAAAAAAGAACCAAATGGAATTTCTGGAGATTAAGAACTCAATAGAATAAATGAAGAATGAAATAAGCAGCTTAGGTAGTAGAGTTGACCAGATGGAGGAAAGAATCAGTGATATCGAAGATAGAAACCTGGAAATTACACAGATGGAAGAAGAAAGAGACTAGAGACTTAAAAGAAATGAAAGAACTCTACAAGAACTTTCTGACTCTATCAGAAAGAGAAATGTAAGAATAATAGGCATACTAGAAGGAGAAAAAAGAGAGAAGGGAACAGAGAATATACTCAAACAAATTGTTGATGAGAACTTCCCAAACCAGTAGAAAGAACTGGATCCTCGAATCGAAGGAGCTAATAGAACACCTAATTACCTCAATCCCAACAGGCCTCCTCCAAGGCACACTGTATTGAATCTGTCTAAACTCAGCGAGAAAGAAGAATCCTCAAGGCAGGCAGGGAACAGAAGCTGGTAACCTACAAAGGAAAGCCCATTAGATTATCATCAGATTTTTCAGCAGAAACTCTACAAGCCAGGAAGGAGTGACACCAAATATTGAAACTATTGAAAGAGAGAAATTATGAGCCAACAATAATATATCCAGCAAAGATATCCTTTAGATATGAAGGAGGAATAAAGACCTTTCCAGACATACAGAAGCTGAGGGAATTTTCTAATACACAACTTGCATTACAAGAAATACTAAAGGAGGCTATTTGACCTACATCAACAAAGACAATTTGTGGTAACCAAAACTTAAAAATGGGGAGAGTAAAGGCCTGAACCGGAATATGGGAATGGAGAAAGTAAGTGTGCTGAAGAAAATGGAATACTCTAAATATCAAACTTTCTTTTATATAAACTTAAGGGTAACCACTCAAAAAAAAAATCAATAACTGAAAAGTATACTGTAATAAAAGAAGAAACAGAGGGAAACATCACAGAATACCACCACACAGAAATAATAGACAATAACAAAAAGGCAAAGAAACAATGGAGACACAGCCTTACCATAAAACTAAAGATACAATGACAGGAAATTCATATGACATATCACTAATCACCCTAAATGTAAATGGACTGAACTCACCAATGAAAAGGCACAAAGTAGCAGACTGGACAAAAAACTAAACTCAAACATATGCTGTCTCCAAGAGACACATCTCAGCTGTAAGGACAAGCATAGACTCAAAGTGAAAGGGTGGAAATTGACACTCCAAGCAAATGGTACCCAGAGAAAATCAGGTGTAGCCATAATGATATCGGATGAAACAGACTTCAGGGTGAAAAAGATAACAAGAGACTAAGATGGACATTTCATAATGGTAAAGGGGACTATACAACAAGAAGACATAACAGTCATCAATATTTATGCTCCCAATCAGGGAGCACCGAAATATAACAAGCAGCTACTAACAGAACTAAAGGGAGAAATTGACGAAAACACAATTATACTAGGGGACTTAAATACATCATTGACAGCTATGGATAGATCATCCAAACAGAAAATAAATAACGAAATCACAGCCCTAAATGACACATTACATGAAATGGACATAATTGACATATATAGAGCATTTCATCCTAAAACATCAGACTATACATTCTTTTCGAGTGTACATGGAACATTTCAAGGATAGACCATATATTGGGGAATAAAAGCAGCCTCAGCAAATTTAAGAAGATTGACATCATACCAAGCACATTCTCTGATCACACGGCTTTGAAATTGGATATCAACTGCAAAAAGAAAGCCGGAAAAAACACAAATACATGGAGATTAAACAACATACTTTTAAAGAAAGACTCCGTCAAAGAACAAATTAAGGAGAGATCAAAAGATACATAGAAACAAATGACAATGAAAATACATCCTACCAAATTTTGGGGATGCACAAAAAGAAGTTTTAAGAGGGAAATTTATATCATTACAAACCTATCTCAAGAAACAAGAAAAATCCCAAATAAATAACCTCATGTTACACCTTAAAGGACAAGAAAAAGAAGAACAAGTGAAACCCAAGGTCAGCAGAACAAAGGAAAGAACAAAAATCAGAGCAGAACTAAATGAAATAGAGAACAAAAAGACAATAGAAAAAATTAATGTGACAAAGAGCTGTTTTTTTGAAAAGATTAACAAAATTGAGAAACCCTTGGCTAGACTCACTAAGAAGAGAGAAGACACTAATTAACCAAATAAGAAATGAAAAAGGAAAAGTTATCACGAACACCACAGAAATAGAAAGGATCATCCAAGAATACTATGAAAAACTATATGCCACCAAATTCAATAACCTAGAAGAAATGGACAAGTTCTTAGAAACATATAGCCTTCCAAGGCTGAACCATGAAGAACTGGAAAATCTAAACATACCAACCACCAGTAACAAAATTGAATCAATCATCCAAAACCTTACCAAAAGCAAAAGTCCAGGACCAGATGGCTTCACTAGTGAATTCTAACAAACCTTCAAAGAGGATCTAATACCAATCCTGCTAAAACTCTTCCAAAAAATTGAAGAAGAGACAGTACTCCCTAACTCATTTTATGAGGCCAACATTACCCTGATACCAAAACCTGGTAAGGATAACGCAAAAAAGGAAAACTACAGACCAATATCTCCAACGAATACAGATGCAAAAATCCTCACAAAATTCTAGCAAATCGAATACAACAATGCATTAAAAGATTATTCACCACGACCAAGGTGGGTTCTTCCCCAGGGCACAAGGATGGTCAACATCCACAAATCCATCAATGTGACACATCACATAAACAAAATAAAGGACAAAAATCATATGATTATATCAATTGATGAAGAAAGAGCATTTGACAAGATGCAACATCCATTTATGATAAAAACAATAAAATAGGTATACAAGGAAAATATCTTAACATAATTAAGGCCATCTATGACAAGCCCTCAGCTAATCTCATAATTAATGGTGAAAAGCTGAAGCCCTTTGCTCTACGTTCAGGAACATGGCAGGCTGTCCCCTATCACCTCTGCTTGTCAACATAGTGCTGGAAGTCCTTGCCAGAGCAATCAGGCAAGAAATAGAAATAAAAGACATCCAAATTGGGAATGAAGAAGTTAAATTATCCCTTTTTGCAGATGACATGATGCTATATATAGAAAACCCTAAAGAATCCACCAAAAAGCTACTAGAAGCAATCAATGAATACAGCAAAGTTGCTGGCTACAAAATCAAGGTAGAAAAGTCCGTTGCATTCCTATATACTAACAATGATATCTCAGAAAAAGAAATACAAAAAACAATTCCTTTTGCAATTACAGCAAAAAGAATAAAATACCTAGGAATAAACTTGACCAAGGATGTGAAAGACCTATATGCTGAAAACTATAAGACATTTTTGAAAGAAATTGAAGAAGACACAAAGAAATGGAAAGGCATTCCGTGCTCATGGATTGGAAGAATCAACATAGTTAAAATGGCCACATTACCCAAAGCAATATGCAGATTTAATGCAATCCCCATCAAAATCCCAATGACATTTTTTAAAGAAATAGAACAAAAAAAAACCATCAGATTTGTTTGGAACCGGAAAAGACCCGGAATAGACAAATCAATCTTCAGAAAAAAGAACAATACTGGAGGTATCACACTCCCTGACTTTAGCTTGTACTACAGGGCTACACTAATCAAAACAGCATGGTATTGGCAGAAAAACAGACACATAGACCAATGGAATAGAATTGAGAACCCAGAAATAAAACCACATAAATATGGACAGATAATTTTTGGCAAAAAAGCTAAAAACATACAATGGAGAAAAGACAGCCTCTTCAATAAATGGTGCTGGTAGAATTGGATAGCCACATGCAAAAGAATGAAACTGGACTGTTATCTGTCACCATGCACCAAAATTTATTCAAACTGGATCAAAGACTTAAGCATAAGACCTGGCACAATAAACTGCATAGAAGAAAGCATAGGTACTAAACTTACAGCTCCTTGGGTCAAAGAGCATTATATGAATTTAACTCTAAAGGCAATGGAAGTAAAAGCTAAAATAAACAAATGGAACTATATGAAACTTAAAAGCTTCTGCACAGCAAAAGAAACCATCGACAAAATAAAGAGGCAACCAACTGAATGGGAGAAGATTTTTCCAAACAGTGCCTCCGATAAGGGGCTAATATCCAAAATATACAAGAAACTCATGAAGCTCAACAACAAAAAAACAAACAACCCAATTGTAAAATGGTCAAAGAACCTGAAAGGACATTTCTCCAAAGAGGACATACAAATGGCAAATAAACATATGAAAAAATGCTCAACATCACTAATCATCAGAGAAATGCAAATAAAAAGCACAATGAGATATCACCTCACCCCAGTCAGAATGGCTATCATCAACAAGACAAATAGTCACAAGTGTTGGAGAGGCTGTGGAGTAAAAGGAACCCTCATACACTGTTGGTGGGAATGTACTCTGGTGCATCTGCTATGGACGGCAATGTGGAGTTTCCTCAAAAAATTATGAATAGAATTACCATATGACCCAGCAATCCCTCTCCTGGGTCTCTATCCAAAAAATCTGAAAACATTTATACTTAAAGCACATGTTCTCCAATGTTCATTGCAGCTTTGTTTACGGTGGCCAAGACATGGAAACAACCAAAATGTCCTTTGATAGATGAATGGATAAAGAAGTTGTGGTATATATACACAATGGAATACTATTCAGCGGTAATAAAGGGTGATATAGGAACATTTGTGACAACATGATGGATCTTGAGAGTATGATGCTAAGCGAAATAAGTCAAACAGAAAAAGCAGAGAACCATATGATTTAACTGACATGTGGTATATAAACCAAAAACAACAAAAGAACAAGAGAAACAAATGAGAAACAAAACTCATAGACACAGACAGTAGTTTAGTGATTACCAGAGGGTTAGGGGGGTGCGGGGTGGGAGATGAGGGTAAGGGGGATCAAATATATGGTGATGGAAGGAGTGCTGCCTCTGGGTGGTGAACACAATGGGATTTATAGATGATGTAATACAGAATTGTACACCTGAAATCTATGTAATTTTACTAACAAATGTCACCCCAATAAATTTTTAAAAATAAAATTAAAAAAATCCTGAAGGAGCTCACATCACAACAATGCTCCTGCTCCCATGGCAGTCTGTGAAGGGGTTTTTAGCCAGTAAACAAGTGATTGTATTGGAATACCCTCCCTACTCCCCTGATCTGGCCACCAATGCCTTCTTTCTTTACCCAAAGATAAAGGAAATATTGAAAGGAAGACATTTTGATGATATTCAGGACATCAAGGCTAATACAACAACAGCTCTGATGGCCATTCCAGAAAAAGAGTTCCAAAATTGTTTTGAAGATTGGACTAGGCACTGGTGTCAATGCATAGCTTCCCAAAGAGATTACTTCGAAGGCGACCATAGTGATATTCAGCAATGAGGTATGCAGCACTTTTTGTAGGATGAGTTCGCAAACTTAATTGTCAGATTTTGTGTAGTAAAAGACAAAATGAAAAAAAAATTGACACCCTTTAGAAGGTGCCTCTATCAGTTTCATTCTGATCAAGTCATTTTCAGTGGACCTCTCCACTCTTATCAACTGGACGTGCACACTTATCCATGTGCACTCTGGCACAGGGAGGTAGGGCTTTATTCCCAGTAAGAGGGAGCCCTAGGAATAAATACTGAAACCTGTTATTGGCTGAACCCATCTGGAATTCAGGGTGCAAGGAAATCTGGTTGAAATTGTCCAATCAGCCTTGGGGCACAGAGGAAGCTAGAAAAGGGTGGAGAGTAATTATAGATGGGCAAACAAAAACTATTCGGCACAGGTATTTATAAAAATAAACTTTCAGAAGTCATCAAACTTAATGGTAAAAAGTTGGAAGTCTTTTCTTATGAGATCAAAAAGAAGGTAAGGATGATGGCTAACATGACCTCTATCAACTCATAGGGGTCTTAACCATGACAAGGAAATGCAACTATTGGAAAATAAGAAAGAAATCCACCATTACTCACAGTGAAATGATTGTGTATATCTAAAAACCCAAAGAGTATACAAATAAATTACTAGAATTAATAAGTGGGGTTAGCAGGGCTAATGCTGTCAGGTTAACATACAGAAAATCAATTGCATTTCTATGTACCAGCAGCAAATACAGAATAAAATATATTTTCAAATATATAACATTTATAATAGCATAAAAATATGAAATATTTAAGAACACAGCTCCTAGGGGCGGCCTGGTGGCTCAGGCGGTTGGAGCTCCGTGCTCCTAACTCCGAAGGCTGCTGGTTCGATTCCCGCATGGGCCGGTGGGCTCTCAACCACAAAGTTGCCAGTTCAATTCCTCGAGTCCCGCAGGGGATGGTGGGCTCCGCCCCCTGCAACTAAAATTGAACACGGCACCTTGAGGTGAGCTGCCGCTGAGCTCCCGGATGGCTCAGTTGGTTGGAGAGCGTCCTCTCAACCACAAGGTTGTCGGTTCAACTCCTGCAAGGGATGGTGGGCTGCGCCCCCTGCAACTAGGAAACGGCAACTGGACCTGGAGCTGAGCTGCGCCCTCCACGACTGGGATTGAAAGGACAACAACATGACTTGGAGAGAATTCCTGGAGGTGCACACTGTTCCCCAATGGGGTCCTGTTCCCCTTCCCCAATAAAATCTTTTAAAAAAAAAAAAAAAAAGAACACAGCTCCTAAAAGATGTGCAATAATTCTATGCAGATAATTATAAAACCTTATTGACAGAAAGTGAAGAACAAAATAAATGGTAAGGTATACAATATACACAGATCAAAGACCCAATATTGAAAAACGTTCTTTCTCTCAAATGTAATCTACAAATTTGATCCAACCCAAATAAAAATCACAAATAGTGTTTTGGGAACTTGACAAGATTATTCTAAAATATAGTAAAAATTTAAAGAAGCCAAGAATTGCCAATATTACAAAAAGGAACAAGTTCTATTTGATAAAGCAAGTCTATCAGAATATCAACACATCATAATTTTAAAGTGACATTTTAGAGTACTATACTTTTAAGAGAGTAGTATATACCCAAGAATAGACATATATATCAATGGAACAGAATTTAGAGCTCAGATGCAAACATAGACACATATAGCCACATAATTTATGATTATTTTGCAGAGTAGTGGGAGAAGAACCATCTTTTCAATAAGTGGTACTAGATCAACTGGATATCCATAGGGAAAGACTATACCATTATAAAAATAATGAAAAAGAGTGAATTTGCAATATTGGCATAGTTTCAAGGAGAAAAAAGTAGACACAGCATATGGGTGTGGTGTGTATACATAATGTTGAACATTAACCCACCACCGGATAAGTTGGTCTTGAATAGCTCTCCAGATGGACTCATGCACTAAGTGGATGTTTGATCCCTGTTGGTTGTTTTTGTCAGTACTCATCCAGCAAAGTTTTCACCTTGTCAGCTCTGATTACAGGATGAAAGCTTAACAACAAATTGTATCTTGGCATTTACAGCTGTGATCCACTTTCCAATGATTATTTCAAAACCCATTAAAATAAAAAACAAACAAACAGAAGGGTAATATTTATCTGAGACTGTGGACACAATATCATTTCTTGTTCTTAGATATACTGGATACTATACTTACAAAGACAAGTATACAGTAATAAGACTCATGTCCTGAACAAAAGACAGTATGTTTCCCAAATAAATGATACCTTTGTTCACGACTTGCATGAAATCATGATACTTTCATCTGTATTTTCTTATTTTCAGTTGAAATGTTAGCAGTAACTGATAAAGTTTGTCAAACTTTTTAGTTTCCCTTGGGTAGAAAATTAGATTTACCAGTCTTGTATTATTTTTGCCTTTGAAATATTTTTTTTCTATCTTTCAAGGTAAATCCTGCATAGTTACCTCAAAAAATGTAGCCTATTTGCCACTCCTTCAAGATCAAATTAAAAAGGCTTAGGGTTAGCTGACTAATGAAACATCATTCTTTTCAAAACTACTACTTGCATCCTGTTTTAAGAAACACTGCTGAAAATTTGAAGAACATAACTCAGAAATTAAATATTTCTGCAATTCAGTAACTGATGCCCAGGATAGCAATAGAAAAAAAAAAAAAAGAAAAAAAAAACGACAAAAAATAGCCGCTTTGATCACTAGTTTTTACTTAAATTTTTCATTATTTTCACCTAAATCAAATAAATTCATGAATTTTTATTTATTAATACAAGACCTACACTTTCATTTAAATTGCAATAAATTACAAATTAGGGGCCATAAAAACACATAATTATAAAATATATTGAACCATGAAATGGTTAAAATATATACTAAAAGAAAATAAAGTCTTTGGCTGCAATATCCCCCAAACAGTATACAGTAAATGAGAGAGAATTAGAGGTGCCTTTTCACAACTTTTAAAATTCTCTTGAACATGAAAGCCTAATGATGTGATTTTTCTTCAATATGAAAAAAAAAGACTTGCTTTACAGGTGGAAAGGAAATAAGAAGTTAAAAACATCATTATCCATATATATTTTATGTGGAATTTGCTATCTGTGAAGTTTAGATGAAGACATTTTTTAAAGTAATAAAAGGTGATCAAAAACAAACTAAAATGCAATAATCTCAGCATGTGGGCAGATTCTTAGGACATGTTTAGATTAGAAATTTGAGAATTTACAACCACATACTTATTGGAATTTAATCTAATGTTCTTTTTACTCCATCTATATGATATAAAAATTTTGGATAAAAAGTAAAACATTCAACTCAAATAGATAAATGTCTTATTTACAAATGTCTAATATCTGAATTGTTCCAAATCCATCCTATTGAAATTTACTTCATCCATTTACACTGTGCCACCTTACTATTAATAATGCGTATCTAATTTTTCAAAAATTTTATTTCAGATAAAAAGAGTATGATCATGTCTGTGTTACTGAACAGATGATACACTATAGGGGGGAGCAAGAAAGAAAGGAAAAAATCAATATGTAGGCAATAGACCAAGTTAGGAAATCAAGTCAGAAGACCAGGGCTCAGCAAAGTCAAAGTCTAGGATTGGTTTCTCAATGTGTGAAATGCATAATACCCCTCTCTTTCTTGCACAAGTTCTCAACCCATTGAGGTGTGAATAGAATGTAAATCAAAATACCACTTTTACTACTGACATGAATATTTGGAGAATGTTTCTTAGCACTGAGAATTAAAACGGCCTACCAATACTCTCTGTGAGTCTAAAACTTGAGAAAGTCAGTAGAAGAAAATTTTGGGTGATCAGACTGCAAAGACCTAGTCTGGAGTGGAAAGAGAACAGAAAATGGAATCCCCAGTAACAAGATTAGCCCTGTCCAACCAAGAAACATACATCAATGATTGTCATTCACTTATCAGGAACCTCCCTCCTGATTTAGGAGGGGAAAGGGCAAGAGATTTACTATTGGGAAGTCCCTCCACGTGGAGACCTGAGAAATTGAGAAGTGTTATTTTCTTCTAAAATCTATAGCTGTTTGTCCTGTTAGCCCATTTGGATTTAACTACCAATCTTATGGTTCACCAGGAGACAAGTTATTCGTTTCTGACAGGAGGTCAGAAATCCATCATGGCAGTTCTGTACCACCTTCATGAGTCCTCTCTCCCAATACTCACTATAGTCGTTTTGTAGGTTCTCCTGATAATGCTGGTAAATAGCACTGAATTTGCCCCAGAAGGTTCTAAAAATGATCACCAATTAAATTAACTCTAAAGTCATATAATGTTTCAATTTCTCATTCTAAGTTATGTCTGGCCACATCCAACATAAGTTATCAAAAGTTTTGCAAAGAGATTGAATAACATCAAAATATGCCATTTAAAGAATGCCAACACATATAGGAGCCATAAATTTGAATATAAATTCTATTGTAAATTTCCTAAAGAGACATTAATGGCTCAAACTAAATTTCCTTACAAGTTAAAGTTCACAGGATTTAAAGTCCAAAGTATTCATTCAAAATCAAATTGCCTTGCTTCTGTGAGTTTAATGTCCAAAGTCATTATAATGCAAAATAAAATTTTCTTCTTTATAAGTAAAAGTTCAAAGAAGCTAAAATCCAAAGTTCTCAAGTTAAAGTCCTATAATCATTATTTCAAAACTTTTTATTCTTCTCAGTTACAGACAGAGGTGTCCTATATTCTGACCTTGAGTATGTTAGGGTTTCTTTAGCAGCTGCTGCCTGGGTTATTATCTTCCCAAAAATGTGTGTGATTCCTTAGGACCTCAGAATCAAAATTAGTTTCTGATGCATCCCATTTTTAAAAAAATCCAAAAAGTTAATAGACATATAAGATTATATGTCCCACATCCAATACCTACCAAATATAGAAAATAAAGCTTACTTTACCTTCTCAGAGCAGTTGACAGTTCAGAATCACATAGAACAAACTCACTTAGGAAAAGGTGCCACCAGTAGGTTATAATGGCACTGTGCTTTCCTTATTTGAGAGAAACATGCACCTATGCATGCCATTTCCTCTCTCAGGCCATTGCTCTATCAGTTGCTGAACCTTAAGGAGGCTGGCTAGTGGCAGCAGGCCTTAGGGTGTCCTGGCTTTTTGCCGAGCTAACCTTAGACCCTGTACTGGTGGCAGATGTCCTCAGTTCCTTGTGTGGCCTCTCCCACAGACCTCCATGTTTAGTACAGATAGCAAACAACTGTGGATCACTTTGTAGGTCCTACTATGTAACCCCCAAACAGTCAAAGGCAGTGGGTGACTGGGGCCTGCACTGGAGCCCCCCCAAGAGGGTCCAGTATCAACATACTTGGAGGTTGGCTTCAGACCACAGAAGAACACTGACCAATTAGCCCCACACCCAAAGGGCAGTGTCAAGAAGCACCAGAGCCTGCTGGGTCAAATCCCACTCAGCGAGGTAAGTCCACCACAAGCAGCCTGTAAGCTGTGGACATGGCCAAAACAAATAGCCAGTGAGCCTAAGGGTCAATCCCACTCATTGATGTGCCAATAGCAATCAAAGCTCATCTGTAGCAGGAGGGCACACACACGGGACACACCCGAAGTACCCAGAGCTGGTGACCCAGGAGACTGTGCCACTGGGCTCCACAACACCTATTACATTAGGACACAGGGCTAAGACTGGGAGACATAGCAGATCTACCTAATACATAGAAACAAACACAAAGAGGCAGCCAAAATGAGGAAACAAGGAAATGTGTCCTAAATGAAAGAACAGGAAAATAATCCAGAAAAAGAATTAAACAAAATAGAGGTAAGCAACCTACCAGAGAGAGAATTCAAAACAATAGTTATAAGGATGCTCAAGGAATTTAGTGAGAACTTCAACAGAGAGATAACAAGCATAAAAAAAGGACATAGAAACCATAAATAAGAATCAGTGAGAAGTGAAGGATACAGTAACTGAACTGAAGAATGCCCTAGGAGGAATCACAAACAGAGCAGATGAAGCAGAAGATTGAATCAGCGATTTGGAAGACACGGTAGCAGAAAACACTCAATCAGAACAGCAAAAAGAAAAATAATTCAAAAAAGTGAGAAGCATTTAAGAGACTTCTGGGACAGTATCAAATGTAACAACATTGGCATCAAGGGGTAGCAGAAGGAGAGAAAGAAAGCAAGAGACAGAGAAAATATTTGAAGAAATAATGACTGAAAACTTCCCTAACCTGGTGAAGAAAATAGACATACATGTCCAGGAAGCACAGAGTCCCAAACAGGATGAAACCAAACAGGCCCACACCTAGACACATTAAAATTAAAATGGCAAAGGTTAAAGACAAAGAGAGACTCCTAAAAGCAGAAAGAGAAAGGTAACTAGTAACGTATAAGGGAGCTCCCTCCCATGTGACTGTCAGCTGATTTCTCAACAGAAACTTTTCAGGCAAAAAGGGATTGGCATGAAACATTCAAAGTGATGAAAAGCAAGGACCTACAACCAAGACTACTCTACCCAGCAAGGCTATCATTTAAAATTGAAGGATGAGAAAGAGCTTCCCAGACAAGAAAAAACTAAAGAAGCTCATCACGACCAAACCAGTATTAAAAATAATATTAGAGGGACTTCTTTAAGATGGAAAACTAAATCAAAATTATTAATAATAAAATGGCAATAACTACAGATCTATCAACAATTACTTTCAATGTAAATGAATTAAATGCTCCAATAAAAACACATAGGATGGCTGAATAGATAAGAAAACAAAACCCTTACATATGCTGCCTACAAGAGACTCACTTCAGATTGAAAGACACATACAGACAGAAAGTAGAGGGATGGAAAAAGATATTTAATGAAAATGGACACAAACAAGCAAAAGCTGTGATTGCAATACTTATACCAGACAAAATAGACTTTAAAACAAAAGCTATAAGACAATGAAGGTCCCAGTAATCCCAGTTCTGGGTATTTATTAGAAGAAACCCAAAACATTATTTTGGGGACATGTGCATCTATGTGTTCACTGCAGCATAGTTTACAATTGCTAATATGTGGAGACAGCCTGGGTGTCCATCAATGGATGAATGAATAAAAAGAGGTAATGTATATACATATATATATCATATATATAGGAGTTAAATATATACACGTATATATATATATATATATATATACATATATATGTATATGTATATATATAGTACATGTGTATATGTGTGTGTGTGTGTGTGTGTGTGTGTGTGTGTGTGTGTGTATAAATGCAATATTGGTTGGCCATGAAGGGATTGGGCTCTTGCCTTCTGCAGGGGCATGGATGGATCTGAAGGGTATTGTACTGAGTGGAGCATATCAAACAGAGAAAGACATATGCAATGTAATTTTGCTTATATGCGATTCTAAAAGCAAAATTAACAAACAAAACAGAAACAAACTCTTAGATAAGTAGAACATTTTGATGGTTGCCAGATGGGAGGGGGTTGGGTGAAAATGAGGAAGGAATTAAAAAAGAACAAATTGGTTAGATGACCTGAACTTTTCACCAACAATTCATGGCTCTTGCATCACGACAATGCACCTGTTCACATGGCACTGTCTGTGGGGGAGTTTTTAGCCAGTAAACAAATAACTGTATTGGAACACCCCACCTACTCCCCTGATCTGGCCCCCAATGACTTCTTTCTTTACCCAAAGATAAAGAAAATATTGAAAGGAAGACATTTTGATGACATTCAAGACATCAAGAGTAATATGATGACAGCTCTGATGCCCATTCCAGAAAAAGAGTTCCTGAAACTACAAATTGTCTTTGGTTCCCAGATTGATTCTGAATTTTGCAATTCCCCAGAGGAGTAGTTCCTATCTGGAAAGATGAAACCGGGTTTTTTATTCTTCTATTCCTTTCTGAAGATTAGAAGGGATGTTAATTTTGAGTAGCTATGCATTTTAAAGGGTTTGTCACTTCTCAGTGCATCTCTGTCAGGTACATTTTGTTATTAAAATACTTAGTTATCAGCTTCTGTCCTCTTTCCACTATTACCAGTACCCATTGCCCATTCTTTATCTTAGGTGGAAAATTTTGCTTTTTGTTCATCAGGAGCTATGAAATATCTCATGTCACTCCTTAGTGAGAGATTTTTACTTTGAGAGACTGAGCACCAGCTGCAATGTTTTCTACAGATTAGGTCTTATTTCCTGGAAGATGAATAGAATTGTTCTTAGAGCATTTTAAATATAATCTCTAATTCTAGGCGAAGAAAAGGAGTGAAAATGTTGTTTATTGATTAATTCTCAGGTCCTCACAGAGGAGGAGCTACCAACTTCTGATCTTTTTACTCCATAAAGTCAATTTATGGGGTCCTAGAAAACAAAGTTGAACTTTGTAAGACATTCTTTTGTTAACAGGTATTTCATTTCATTTTTATTTTAAAATGATATTTGCAAAATTTTCATGAGCTCTTTTAAAATATTAAAAGTATATACAAACATGAAAATTGAATATACATTTAGCTTTGGTGCAAATAATTTATTATAATGCACATCAATAATATTATGTCAAGGATGCCAGTTATTTCTGCTAAGTTCCCTGAAATTGAAATAACATTAGGACAGCAGGCACATGGAATTTGTAAAAGCAGAATTTTGCTGTGTTTGCATTGGACTGAGTCCACAGTGATAATTTTGCAATTAGCACTACTTCTGTACAAAAAATAGAGAGAGAAGAATTTTGGAGTCTAATTACTAATTGCTGTGCAAGATCATCCCTTGGATGTTTCATTAAATGTTTATGAAATTTGGTCATGTGGGAAAGTTCTCTCACCTCCATATTCTTCTTTAATTGCCCACCAAGAGCAGTCTAGTTCAGGATAGCATTGCTATTCCCTTGAGCTAGCCTTTCCTAACTTTTTGAATAATGAACATTTTCACATTCCTATATAATTTTTATCTAGGCCCACAGGAATCTTAAATTATCACTTGTGGATCAAAAAGTTCTAGGGAAAGAACCTCACAGGGTGATCTGATCATAAATTCCTAATTGGGCAGTTCATGGTGGGTAGTCACACCCCAGGCATGTAACTTTTCTTTATCTTTGTCTAAAGCAGGCACCGTCTACTGTTTTTGTACATCTAGGTTGACACACCTCTGAGATAAACATAACTACTCTCAAGGGAACATATAATCTATTAACTACCCTTTAATCCAACCCGTCTTGCTTTCTCCCACTTTTACGTAATATCCCTAGGTTCCCTCCTTAATTTCAAATGCATAAAAAAAAAGAAAGAAAAATATGCAAAACTGTCATTCTTTGGAGCATTTTAAGATCTTGCTTCCCAGCAATTGTCATCAGTTTGGTTCAAATAAATTCTTATAAAAATTCTCTACAGGTTTAGCTGTTTCTTACATCAACACACTTTCACTTGATATATAAGCAATTTTAAGTAAAAAAGCATATTTTTATTTTAAATGAACATATTATTACTTTAATGTACTTAAAATTTCAAAATATGAAGAAAAATCTTTTTCTTACCATTTAACAAATGACACACACAACTAAATTTATTTTAAGCTAATTATGCAAGAGACAGTATGAGTCAACCCAAATGTTTTTAAGTGACATAGTAATGCTCATCTGGTCTATTGCCCACGTTCATAGTAGACTGAAACTGAGAAAAACGCTAGACCCAGTTCTCACATGGGTAAATCAAGCATGTTCTATTTATAGCAAAGTGTATTGAAGACAGCAAGGACAGTCAACATATACAGCAGAGTAGTCTGCAACATCCCCTACTGTAGGGTCCCCACCAGGAGCCCAGGTTTGCTGATAATATTTCGTTGAGTGAGAGTCATATCACACTTTCTGGTAAATCACTATCCCCCTCTAGGAAGATCAAAGCTGGAGATACAGTACTGCTGCAGGTACGCTGAGTGTTAACTTGACCCACAGTTACCCCTTCTCTCTCAGGGTTATCAACATAGCACGTACGACCGCAGAGTCCAGGACACAAACTATACTCAGGCATAAACCTAGTCAGCTGTGGCCTTACCCAAGGGTGTTTCTGAACTCAGTTCAGGGGAACTGAATCAAAAGTGAGTTCCTCATCCATCGCTAAGAATGCTGCTAACATTATGTTGGAAGCATGTATTAAAATTTGCATTCATTGAAATTTGTTTCAATATTAAAAATGAATTTTAAAATGTTTTCATTATTTGAAATGCTTGACTTTATAAAATTTAACTGAATTGTTTTTATATTGTTTGAGTTTTGATGATAAATAACAACATGAAAGATAAAGTCTCAAGATGCAATGAGCAAATAACACATTGAGGCTGGAAATAGGCTTCATTCGCAATCAATGAAATCATAAGACGAATATACTCATTATTGTACATTTTTGGGGATAAGTTCTTGCTATGCTACATAATAATTTATATTAGTTAGATGCCAAATTACAGATTTGTCACAAATTATTTTAAGTTATATTTTCAGATTTTTTAGAATTTCATGCTCTTCATTAGATTCTTAAATATCAATGTCAAAATTCCTAATGCTTTGTCACTGTAACCAATGAGTCCATTATGAATCAAACAACATATGATTAAATATATACCAACTTTAAATTAAGTGATAAATTCAATCCAATTTATAATTTCTACACATGTATATTGCTGGATAAACATTAGGAGGCTTTCAAACTGATGCACTTTAAAAGGGAAAAAATCAAATAACTAGTTTATTCAGTGGGACACGAAAACACACTGCATTACCATTTTTTAGGATAAGCTCCTGGCTATTCTCTAATCAGAGGTGGTAAACACAATCCCAAACTATCTCAACAGGCTCCTAATCTATCAACTCTGCTTACAATCTTTTCCATGCAGGCCAACCTACATGACACATTAAGTAAACTATGCTCAGGTCACTCCCCTTCCAAAAAAGTCAATAGTTCTCCTTTGTCTTCTCAAATTCCTTCCTTCTTCTAATCCTCTCAGGTAGAAAGTATGCCCCCACCCTATAGGGTCTACTGACTTTTTCTTACAGAAGTAGTTTAAAATGAACAATTATTTGATTCTTTATTTCTTTTACTCTGTATGAATGCTGACCTAAATATTATTTAATGACTCCCTTCTGTGCCTTTGCTCCTTTGCTGGATTCTCTGTTTGAAATGTATTTTTCTGATCGTCTTTGCCTTTTGAACACCATGTGCTTAAGCACAGTGGCAAGAAACAACGGATGCATATGGGGGACTGCCAAGTAGGCAAAGTGGGTGCTTATGAGAAGGGTACAGTGATGCCTGAATTGCCAACAGTGGTCAAAACATGAGGAGTCTTAACACCGTTCTAAAGATTTTCATCAAAAAACTGAGAGCCATGAACGATTTTCAAGCAAAGGAGTGATATGATTAGATATGTGTTTCAGAAAAGTCATCTGGTGTAGTAAGACTAAAGTTAGGAAGACCACTTAGGGAGATAACTTACAATAGAGCAGGAAATAAACAGCAAGTGTCTAAACCTAGGAGTGGGAGGCACTGTGGATGGAGGGAAGAGAGGAGTCCACAGATAATCTTAGTGGTGGGAACATTGACCGCCACAAACAGAGTTCTTACCAGTGAGACTATAAATGAAGAACAGCAAGTTGGGATGCATGCAAGCTCATGTTTGGGCACGTTGAATAGAATACATATATATATTTAAAGAGATATGTGGGATGTGCAGTTAAATAGAAGGAATCAAGGAAGACGAAGGAAAACATAAAATAAAATGAAATGAGACATTTTGCACAGTGATGATGATAATAAACGTGGAGCATGATTAACACTTAACTCTGATTTCTAGGGTTAAAAGGAAAATAAAAACTAAAATAAAAGATCAAGTTGTTTTGCAGCTGTTGAGTAAACAATGAGCAAGCCAGGTGCTGTTGAGGAAGTAAGAATTGTTCTTATAGAACACTTCAGAAACACTTTGGAAAAGCTAAACATATTGACCTTCCTCATAAAGCTATTTATGGGATCCCAGATATCATTGGGAAGATATCTACTCCTCAGCGTATCCATTAAAAATGCTGATAGCTCTTAGTGACACTTGTGGCCCTAACATAGCTTTATGTCTTCAGAGATACATTTAAAGGATGTAATTTCTACATTTAGCAATCTGCACATTTCCAATGAGTAGCTAAATATATATTTGAACGGGTTTTTTCACCCCCAAATTTGTCTCTGTAATATATGGATAAAGTCTTTTGAGAATGTCTCCCTCCCCTCTGCTATCCATTCATTATTTTCTCAGGGAGGCCTTTTTTGAACCCCCAGACTGGGTCAGCACCCCCCTGACATATTCCAATAAAACTGGGCACCACTTCTTAGCACTTTACACAGATATCATTGACCTTTATTTTACTTTTTAAATTAATATTGTTTCCCAACTAATCTATGAACTCCAGGGATCATATTAGTTTTGTTTGTTATTTTATCCTTCAGTATTTAGAACAGTGTCCAGCACATAGTAAGTATTCAATAGAGTTGTAGAGTGAATGTATAAAATAAAGAAAAAATGAATGAAAGAAATGAACCATTTAAAAAAGGCCTGTGGCTAAGTAGTGCCTTCCCTTCACTAACAGAAAATTTAGACATAACCTCCAATCTAATAAAGGCATTACTTACTGAGGCCAATCAGCGAATACTAGCTCTCCACAATAGCAAAGCAAGGAGAAAATTAAATAATTATTTAAATTTAAAATAAATTTACCAGTCATACCTTTGTATATTATGTTTTGCCTAGCGGTCTATACTGTGAGATTTTCATTAAGAAAATAGATATAATAGAATATTCACAGACACACAGACTTTTCACGTTTGGCAGGTTGTGGCAGGAGCCAAAGGTCCAGGGTCATCTGTAAGTTACATTTGAAATCAAATTGGAAAGAACCTTGAAGGACAAGAATCTGGTTTTTAATTAGAACATGCAGGTGGGGAAGAGGGGGATGCTGAAGATTTGTAATACAAAATTTACACCAATTAGAGCTAGGCTTTAGAAAGCTGATTCTGAAAGCAAAGAATGGCTAAAAATCACAGAAGTAAAACTCTGTTAGGAAATTATTGATAACGTTCATATCAGAGGTAATTGGGGCCTGAAATAAGGTAGTGGCCAAGACAAAGAAAGAGGAAAAGTTTTTATTATTCTTCTGAATGGTTGAGTCATTAACTATGATGCTGATTAAGGAGTCAGAAGAGGTTTAGAGAGCTGAGTAATAAATTGTCTTCTAACTAAACCTCAGGGTTGGCTATGTGAAAGATGTCTAGTAAGCAACCAGAAATGAGAGCCAGAACTCTGAAAAGGATCTGACCAGGAGATGAAGAGTTATGAGTCATGGATATGGATGAAATGGTCAGAGAAGATGGTACAGAAACCAAGAAAAATAAAAGTAAGGAGAGAATGAAGAGAATATACTTTTAGGAGTGAGAGGGAGAAGAATATAACATTGCTGTCAAAGAAATAGCAGTAATGACATGGAAGCCAGATATAAGAAAGAATGCCACATAGCATTTTAACTTGAAAATAAGTCAGACATAAAGACGGTGTTCCTCATGTGGGAGTATAGTCGATTTTAACAAATAATTATTAACGTGAATTCTAAGAATCACAGTATAAATCTGACTCCTGGAGATGGCATTTTCCACGTGACCTTGCCCACTCTGAAGCCAACTATGATCAACTATGCTCATATGGTTGTAAATTATTGAACAATTACAACAGTAAAAAGAAAAGAACTAATAGAAATTCATATGAAAATTAATTGCTACCATGTGTATTGCCTAGATGTACTTCAGTATTCTTAACTGACCTATGACTCTTGGAGTAATTATCTGCAGATCTTCAAAACTGGTGAAAAAATAATCAAAAGCAAATTTAAAAAGCATGCTTTATATTTTGCACTAGGAATAAAATAGGGCCTAATTCCCTATTTAAAAAATAATGGGAATTATCATAGCAAAAAAAAAAGTGTATGTGAGGGGGAGATGGAATTCTTTCTAGCCAAGTTAATATACTTTCCCCAGACATTCTCACCATTAGAAATATATCCCGTTTAAATTTCTATTCTTTAGAAACAAGCTACCTCATGTCTTTAAATTCCCTCATCCCCACCTGAGTAGACAGAATGCTTGGTCCCAAACACAATGGATAGGAATTTTTTTAAATGACTCATGATCTTTTCAGCCAATTCTTGATGCTAAAGCAGTGGTCTGCCATGTGGGTATCAGAGTCCCAGGTTTCCACAGACAAGCTTTAGGAGCCACCACAGAAGATAAAGGGGAGACCCATTAAGTGTGTCTCAGGACTCCTAGCACCACTCTGATTTTATATTTCCTATGTCAGTTCTGTGGTATTAAAAGTTTAAATGTCACTCTAGGGGAATATAATTCATATTGCTGAGTTACTTATACCACTGCTATGAATAGTAGAGTTATCTAATAAGTCCTTAGGTATCCACTTTATTATCCCACATGCCCTAATGCTAATATCTCTCAGAATCAAAAGGCAGCTGAAGAGGAAGGAGGTCTTAGCTTCTACCACACACTTCAAAGGCTTGCCCACACAGGATTTGGACTTCCCAAAGAGCTTCCAAGCTAGGGTTGCCAGATTTAGCAAATAAAAATATAGAATGCTCAGTTAAATTTGAATTTCAGAAAAAGATAACAAATACCTGTGTAGTATAAACTTATAGTATAGTATACACAATGTAATATTTGGGACATACTTTTAATAAAGGATTTTTCATTGTTTATCTGAAATCAAAGTTTACCTGGGCATCTTACAGCTTATCTGGTGATCCTACTCAAGTCAAACTCCAGCATGTGGATCTGCCATGGGAGGTAATTATATACCCCATGAGTGTCAAAATTCACCTGACATATGTGAGTATTTTACTGTCCAGGAACTTTCATCAAGAGGGAGAGCCAGCAGATCAGCCTAGATGGTACTTTAGAAGTTCGGCACAGAAATCTATCCCTGCAGATGCCCTATTACCCAATTTGCTTCTAGCCTTTCTGATTTAGCTGTGCCCTCATCCCAGTTACTGATTTAAATTTTACTGATCAGCGTAGAGTTGCCTTTTTCCAGGTCACTCAGTTTCTCAGGATATCAGTTCCCAACTTGGCCAGGTGCAGAGCCATGAATGGACTCCTAAATTTTTTCACTTCTTCATAATTATCGCTTAGATATGAGTAGGACATCTCAACTCCATGACCCAGAGTTCCTAATCTCCAAAGCTGGGACCACTTAAGAAACCTAAGACTTATCACTACTCCAGACCCTGAGACTAATCCTATTTATAGTCAAATAATTGTTTAAAACACCAAAAGAAGCTCAACATGATCTGCCTCAAGGCTGGCCACTCTTTAACACTGTTTTCTTCTCATATATCACTTTCTCTATGAGGACTTCCTAACCACACTATTTACAGTTGCAAACACATCTCTCCCATGACACCATTATCTCCTTCTCTGTTTTTCTCTACAGTATTTACCACCATTTAAAATACCAAATATTTCATAATTTCAACTTTTTAAATTTCTGTCTCTCCTCCCTAGAAGGTAAGCTTCCAAAATAGTCATTTTGCCTATTTTATTCAGTAATTAAAGCAGTACCTGGCAAAAGATAGAACCTCAAAATTATGTTACCCTTCTTCTAGTAGCTAGATTACTAGAAGTTATTATCTTATTATTTTTTGTTAGGTCTGTGCCTTCATTTCTTGCCCAACACCTCTGAAAATCCAACACTAGGGTCCTATCTTCCTTCCCTGACCGAAGATTTTCCAAAAATGTGCATCCTACCCTAGTCTCCAAAACCACACAGACAACTTGTGGGTATTTGCCACCAAAGCTTCTTCATCTGAACTTTTTCTCTACTTGAACCTCTCTTTAATGCCAAAGTCCAGATCTATCTACTCATTTTTTCCTTCTCATGTACCCACTATAAAAGACAAACTTTCTTCTTTTCTTGAGATAAAAGGGGCAGCCTAGCAATGTGGAAAAAAATCTTCACTCCCACATGGTATAATATAATCTCCAACTTTTTAGTCTCTCAAGGTTCTTCTCTGTGTATGCATATCAGCCGGTTGTCCTTCCTTGTCAGGATTTAGTCAGTTAGGAAAACTTCTAGAACTTCACATGATTTACTACTTTTTTTTTAATTTTTCAGTTTAATTTATTTTTTTCAATATTATTTTATATTACTTTCAGGTGTACAGCATAGTGGTTAGACCTTTATATAATTTAGGAAGTGATCCCCCTAACTAGTACCCACCTGGCACTATATATAGTTATTACCATATTATTGATTATACCCCCATATTTTATATCCCTGACTATTTTGTAATTACTAATTTGTATCTCTTAATCCCTTCACCTTTTCACCCTACCCCCAACCCCTCTCCCATCTATCACCCCAATAGATCTAGTACCTGATGAGGCAGAAAAGGGTTAATAAAAGTGAACCTAAAGGGGGATTGCCCAGGCCGCATCCCCTTCCCAGGAACCGCCCAGGTTCATTCCCTAGAAATAAAACTAAGATGTCTAAACCCTCATAAAAAGAGGAGACAAGATCCAATGGTTTTAATTGATTCTTCACACATGCACAAACTGCCAAAACCTGCCCGTTAGTTGAACTCTAGCCTAATTACAATGCAATTAAAATGGAATGAACATTAAGGCTTGGCCCCTCCTTGGGTTTTTCTGTATGCATTCTGGGTAAGAGCAAGCGCAGAAAGAAACTAGTTATGTAACCAACATATGTCAATCAAATGACCTCGTCTTTACATCACATCTCCTGCCATAAGGAAATTTACCTACACTTTCCTATATAAGAAAAAAGCTAACCTAAAGTTAGGTGCAGTCCTCTGCCCCAGCAACATCTAGGCCAGCTTCTTTCTATTTAAATAAACTTACTTCCTTGCTGTCTTCATTTCAGGCTCAGTCTGTGAATTTTTTTCACCTTTTGTGAATGACCAGGGGTTAATTCCAATGACACAACAGTACCCATCTGACACCATACATAGATATTACAATATTATTGACTATATTCCTACATCCCCATAACTACTCTATAACAACCTATTTGTTCCTCTTAATCCCTTCCCCTTTTTCACCTACCCCCTCACCCCCATCCTATCTGGCAACCATCAAAATGTTCTCTGTATCTGAGTTTGTTTCTGTTTTGTTTGTTTATTTTGTTCTTTAAATTACACTTATAAGTGAAACCATACGACGACATCTGTCGTTCACTGTTTGACTTACTACACTCAGCACAATACCTTCTAGGTCCATCCATGCTGTCACAGATGGCAATATTTTGTTCTTTTTTATGACTGAGTTACATTCCATTGTATATACCATGTTTCCCTGAAAATAACACCTAGTTGGACAATCTGCTCTCATACGTCTTTTGGAACAAAAATTAATATAAAACCTGATATTATATTATATTATATTATTTATTACATTATATACCCGGTCTTATATTATAGTAAAATAAGACCGGGTCTTATGTTAATTTTTGCTCCAAAAGACTCATTAGAGCTGATTGTCCAGCTAGGTCTTATTTTCAGGGAAACACAGTATGTACCATAATTCACTACTTTCAAAATACAGAAATAAATTAACTTTAAAACACGGACATCTTGACGTAACTATATATTGCACCTATATTGTTAGGGATAGTTAGTGTCCTAAGAGTCTATAGATAATCACCATTAGATGGTATAATTTTGTGTTTTAAGAAATATATGAGGTCTGACAAGTTAACAAACTTGTTGCAATGATGTTGCTAACCTTTTTTTAATATCAGAGGGATTATTCATTATGAATTTGTACTAACTGGACGAACAGTTAACCAAGTTTACTATTTGGAAGTGCTGAAAAGGTTGCATGAAAAAATTAGACGACCTGAACTTTTTGGCAACAATTCACGGCAATTCATCACGACAATGCACCAGCTCACAAGGCACTGTCTATGAGGGAGTTTTTAGCCAGTAAGCAAATAACTGTATTGGAACACCCTCCGGACTCACCTGATCTGGCCTCCAATGACTTATTTCATTAAAAGAAATATTGGAAGGAAGACATTTTAATTACATTCAGGGTATCAAGGGTAATATGATGACAGCTCTGATATACATTCCACAAAAGGAGTTCCAAAATTGCTTAGAAGGGTGGACTAGGCACTGGCATCAGTGCATAGCTTCCCATGGGGAGCGCTTCAAAAGTAACCCTAGTGATATTCATCAATGAGGTATGTAGCACTTTTTCAGGAACTTAATTGTCTGACCTCTATGTTTGGTCTTTGTCCTGTTTCTAGTGCAGATTTTTTTGCAAGTGATAACGGTGTCTTTTTGTTATGTTAATGAAGTGATTTTTGGAATGCCCCTAGGTCACCTAAAGATGAGAGCTATTTGGCAGGAAGGCCAACCATGTGATTGAAAGTGCTGGAATTTTTAGTCTTACACCTTTGTTGCATCCTGTGCAGCGTGATGAGGGTTGTGGGGAGTGAGGAGGGCGAGGCCAAGGGACCTGCAGCCTCAAGGACTGGGCTGGGCGTCATACACATTAGCTTTTATTAGTTAGGTGGGGAAGTAAAGGAGATCAAGCTTGTCAATCTCAAGATCTGTGAATCCTACACATCATAATAGGAAACTGATTCAAGCCAATCACCCTTGCCTGCAGGCAGCTGAACCATAAGTCTCAGCATGTATGTACTTCCTCAAGGGACAAAACCTTTATGTATGTGAAATAGATGGAGAGCACATCATTGAATCACTTCCCTTGTGGTTTGTGGGAAGGAATGCAGCCACAGAGGCAGAGACTTTCTTTGGCCAGGGGAATGTGGAGGGCTTTGCCCACCTCTATGAACCCTGTGGATTCTCCTGTTGGTCCCCACTGCACCTGGCTTGAGTTGTCCCCTCAATGAATCTTACTCGTCATTAGCTGACCAGCCATCTTTCTGGGGCCAAACTGGGAGACACAAAGGTGAAGCAAATGTGAAGCAAACACAAAGGTAAAGCAAAATCCAAAGGTGAAGAAAACACAAAGGTGAAGCAAAGTTCCTGAAAGGAACTGTCTCACAGACTCTCCTTGCTTTAGGGGCAGGTTCAAGGAGACAGATGGTTAGGCTGTTGCGTAGCAACACCCCTTGACCTCTGGGGAGGGGAAAAGGGTTAAAGGTTGAATCGATCAATGGCAAATGTACAAAGATTTAACAAATCATGCCTATATAACTAAGCCTCCATAACACCCCAAAAGTACAGGCTTCGGAGAGATTCTGGGTTGGTGACCACATGGAGATTCTGGAAGACGGCATGCTCAGAGAGAGCGTAGAGACTCTGAGCCCTTTTCCCATACCTTGTTCCATGCATGTCTTCCATCTAGCTGTTCCTGAGTTATATCTTTTTATACTAAACTGGTGATTTGGTAAGTCAAATGTTTCTCTGAGTTTTGAGCCACTCTAGCAAATTAATAAAACCCAAAGAGGGGGTTGTAGGAACCTCTGACTTATAACTAGTCGGTCAAAAGTACAGGTGACAACCTGGTCTTGCAACTCACATCTGACAATGTTGGGGGGCGGGTGGATGGAAACAGTACTGTGAGACTGAACTCTTACTTAATCTGTGGGATCTGCTGCTATCTCCAGGTAAATAGTGTCAGAATTGAGTTGAATTATCAGACACCCATCTGGTATCCAGCGAATTGATAGATATGTAGTGAAACATACTCCACCCTCCTCACATTGGAAATTGGGGTCAGAATCACCCTTTAGATGTATAAAAGCAAAAATTATTATAGTATCATATCTTAACTGACTTTCTCATCCTTCTGGATCTTTTCTTTTTCTCATACAATTGTACTGATAGCTTTATATTGAGAATAAGACCTCTCTTGTCCATCATCTATGTATCTGTATACATACTAATTGTGTAGTATTAGGCAAAAAAATCTTATGGATGTGTTTTCATGAGGTTTTTCAGTATCAGAAAACTCTTCGGCTGTGAGAGAGATTAAAAGAATCATATTGGGTCATTTTGTAAAGTGATATGTATTAAAATAAAAATATATTCTAGAACATCTATATTGAGACACTCTAGAACTTTTAGTAAGCAACATGTGCTTAATCTTCAGAAGTTGTAACATACAAATGTGGGTGGCAAACTTTCCTAGACCATTAGTTCTTATGGTACCCACTCCAGTTAGTTTCAACAATCAATATCAAAATGTCTAAAGGCATAAATTGCCAAGAAACTAGAGTATAAGTTTCATGAAAACAAAAATTTGTAAAGTCTTGTTCACTGCAATATTACCAGTGCCTAGAAGAGAGTAGTCAGTCAATAAATACTTGTGAGGCAAAAGAATACTACTCTTAGTAGATAAGCATATTTTGGTTACAAGTGATTTCAGGTTTCCAAAATGCCAAACTTGGGAAACTTCTTTAAATATTCCCAAGAAAACATTGGAGTGTGACTTGTGTAGCTTAAGAGCATCTTTGCCTCAATATAATTATTCCTTTGCGTGCATTACTTGGATTTCCATAATTGTCAAGTCAACCTGTATAACTACAAAATAAATTTTGATTAATGTAAAAGTACTAGGAAACAAAACCTCTAGAGATATTAACATTTTTCTGAGATTCTCTGCTTTATTATTACTTCTATCAAACTCTCTACACAAAATTAAGTTAGACAAATGAAAAGAAACATGATGAGATGTTTTCCATACCAAAATGAAAACAATGACTATACAAAAGACAATTTCTATTCTTCCTACATTTACCTAAAACATTGACAGTGGAAATTGATATTTAACAATAACTCAATTTAAATACATATTTGATTTCATTTAGATACCAGAAAAATAAACACGACAATAGGATATTGCTATAGTGAAAGAATATATAATTATAAATATAATACTATAGCTCTCCCAAATGCCTAGAATTATAGCCTATAATACAGCATACTGTGTTTCTCCGAAAATAAGACCTAGCCGGACAATCAGCTCAAATGCGTCTTTTGGAGCAAAAATTAATATAAGATGCGGTCTTATTTTACTATAATATAAGACCGGGTCTTTAATATGATATGATATGATATGATATGATATGATATGATATGATATGATATGATATAATCTAATATAATATCAGGTCTTATACTGAATGGTTTCTTCTGCTCAGAGTTACATCAAAATCTAGGCATTTAGATGACTGTCCAATTAGCAAACTGTTTAATGAATATTATTCTCTAATAATGCAAGTGAATAACTCAAACTTTCCTGTTTTCTCTATAGTTTATATACTCGAGTTAAAAATAACAGAGATTTTAATGTCTCTAATTACAAACATGATATCATGAAAATTATGGAGTTTGCTTTGTGCTTTTAGATCTTCCATCTCTGTTTTACAAAGAATTTCCAAGATCTTCTGGCAGAATTTAATTAATAATTTGATCACTAGGCATACTCTACCCTCCCAGAGAACTCAAATGGTAGAGTCTAATAAATTTGGGGAATCTATAATTGCCTTTACATCAGTCATTCTAAAACTGTGCCATCCAATATAGTAGCCACTAGCCACAGTGGCTATTTAAATTTAAATTAATTAAAAGTAAATAAAATTATAAATTCAGCTCATGATTTTGGTTCCAGGTAAAAAGGACTAAGCATGCTTCATCCTTTCTTTCACACGAAATATAACCATACAATGCAGAAAGAACGTATGGGGAAATTATTTGAAGACTCAGAAAAGGAAATAGTAGAGAGACGTCATCAAAATGGCGGCGTGAGGTGAGCTTCTATAAGATCCCCTGGAATTTACAACTAATCGAACAACAATAACTCCACAAAGGACTCCCTGCACAGCAGACAGGCAAGATGAAGAGTCTCACTACTGAATTCACCTAAAGGTGGGCGAATCACGCGAGCGGGGGAAGAGGGAAGGGAGAAGTATGGAGACAGAGCCCCACAGACAAAGGACGCAAACCTACCTCAGTGCTCCGAGCTCGCTGCATCCCGGAACTACCGCAGCTGCAAGAGAAGGAAGAACTCGGACTGCTAGGGCTCCACTTATGGCACACAGGGCTGAGGGGGCAGCATATAACACGGCTAAACCCAACGCTCACGGCACAGACCTCAGAGAAAAGACTGAGGGAAGAAGCCTGAAAACTGTGGTTTAAACCCTCACTGCTGAGCAGAGAGCGGAAGCCTTAGGCACTGAGACTAACCACCCCGGCCCTACCCTCCCAGAGCTCTCCCCGCACCCACCTGCCCGGTGCTAGAAGTGGAACAGTAGCAGTGTCAGATCAAAAGAACAGAATATTTGCTGTTCTGAGAACTGTGAACCACAGACATAGATTCGCAGCCCAACTAGTTCCGGCAAAGGGGAATGAGCTGTGGAAGCAAAACCGGCTGTGGTGGTGGTCGCCACCATTGCTCAGGGCCACCTCTCACAACTCACCCTGCCCCTGGCCCCACCTATCTGGGCAGAACTTCTGAAACATACAGGCTCTGAATCTGGTGCAGAAAGAGCTTTGGAACTTCAAAAGCTCTCCCCATTCCCACAGGGATGTGTCACCCTATGACCTAGGTGAACTGTTAACAGAGGAGAAGCCCATTTCCCAGGGAATCCCACCATTGTGTGACAAGCTGAAATAGTGCAGAAAAAACATAGCACTATTGTGTGAGAGAGGAACAAAAGGCTGCAGTCAGAGAGGAAATAAAACATTCTACCAACAAGTATTGGAAAACAAAAGAAAGACCTCTTCCTATCAACCTGTTACAGAAGCAACTCTTGTGGATGTCTAGGAAGAGAAATAATAAACCAGCAATTGCTATGAATAACCAAGGCAACAAGACAGCTCAGAAAGAAAGTGAAAAGTCTTCAGAAAAGGAACTTAAGATATGGAGATATGTGACTTAAATGACAGAGAATTCAAGATTGCAGTCCTGAAAAAACTCAACGGGATGCAAGAAAACACAGAAAGGCAATTTAATGAACTCGGAAACACAATCAAAGAACAACATGAGCATTTTACGAAACAGATTGATTTTAAAAAAGAACCAAATGGAATTTCTGGAGATTAAGAACTCAATGGAAGAAATTAAGAATGAAATAACCAGCTTAGGTAGTAGAGTTGACCAGATGGAGGAAAGAATCAGTGACATCAAAGATAGAAACCTGGAAATTACACAGATGGAAGAAGAAAGAGACTTGAGACTTAAAAGAAATGAAAGAACTCCACAAGAACTTTCAGACTGGAATACTGTTTGGCGTTGAGGAAAGATGATATAGGAACATTTGTGACAACGTGGATGGATCTTGAGAGTATAATGCTAAGTGAAATAAGTCAGACAGAAAAAGCAGAGAACCCTATGATTTCACTGATATGTGGTATATAAACCAAAAACAACAAAAGAACAAGACAAACAAATGGGAAACAAAAATTCATAGACACATACAATAGTTTAGTGGTTACCAGAGGGTAAGGGGGTTGGTGGTGGAAGATGAGGGTAAGGGGGATCAAATATATGGTGATGGAAGGAGAACTCTGGGTGGTGAACACACAATGGGATTTATAGATGATGTAATACAGAATTGTACACCTGAAATCTATGTAATTTCTCTTAACAGTTGTCACCCCAATAAATAAATAAATAAATAAATAAATAAGAAGAAAAGTAAATAGTAGCAGGCATATTATGAAAGAACAGCAGAATTTGAAGAACCGCAGAATCAGTGGTGAATTTACCATTGTTCTTCTCCCGTAGCCTGTGACTTGAATTCAAGGCAGCCCAAAATCCAGAAGTAAGCATGATGTCACAGGCAGACGAAACTCCAGCAGAAGCACTCCAGACATGGTTCAAGACTAGGAAAGGGACCTCTCAATGCTCAGGTTGGAGAGAAATTTATTTTCTCCATTCTGCCATGTCCCAGCACCTAGGCAATCCCACAGCAGAACTGATAGTAACAGCTATGAGACCCTGCAAAGGTCAAAAATCCTAGGAAAGGGAATGGTCTTCCCTATTCTGTGAAGCTGAAGTTGAAAGAGGGTAAGGATAAAACCTTGTTGCTTTTTGTCTCTCTCTGTCCTCCTTCTTATTGGGTCAGGATGAAGTACATGTTAGAGATGGGTCACTAAAGCCCCAAATTTCTAGACAGAAAACCAAAGAGGGGTCTCAGGAAGTCAAAAAGCACTGGGAAATGATAGAGATGGAGAAACTTGGGAAAACAACACTATAAAGTTGTTTAAGAACTTCTGAGCTCATCTCTGACCTGCATCTGTGTGATTCTGATCCTGATTAGCAAACCAAAGACAGAGAACTGAAGTAACTACAGACCACTGCCTAAGCTGCAGACTAACCACTGGATGGTCTGTACCCAAGACATATCTAAAAAGTATTACAAGGGCTTTGAAAATTAAACTGACATTGAAACCATAGCCCGCAGAAGATAGGAAGGAATTTGTGGCCTGAATCTAACTAGATCAATTGCTTGCTAAAACAAAATAGCTACATTCTCCATAGAATTTAAATGACTCAGTCTTTCATAATATAATATTCAAGGTGTCTGTTATATAATACAAAATTACTCGATGTAAGATGAACCAAGAAAAATATCAACTCACATAAGAAAAGAAAATCAATAAAAAGCAATGCCAAGATTACACAATTGTTGGATTACATGACAAAGACTGAAATACTCAAACTAACAATTGTGAACACTCCTGCCACAAATGTTAAAATAATTTTTAAAAGCTTGCAAATAAATAATAAGATATAAAGAAGAGTAAATTGAAAAACAAAACTAATATAAAAATACATTGGACTCAATAGCAGAATGGAGATGACAGAGCAAAAGTCAACTTGAAGATGGAGTAATAGAAATCATCCAATCTGAAAAACAAACAAACAAACAAAATGCATAAAGAAAAAAGCAATGAATAGAGCCTCAGGGACTAGGCTCTATTTTTCTGTGGGACAGTAACAAAATGTCTCATGTCACATCATCATGTGTGAGGAAATAATGGCTAAGATTTCCCCAAATTTGGCTAAGACAAAAATCTATAGATACAAGAGCAAACCCCAAGCAGGATGAGAAAAAAAAAAAAAAAATCATGTCCACACAGAGCAAAATAAAACTGGTGAAAACTAAAGATAAAAACAAAAACAAAACAAACAAACAAAAGCAGACAGAGGAAAACAGCACATTAACTACATGGGAACAATGATTCAAATGGCTGTATATTTCTCATCAAAAATCATAGAAGCCAGAAAAAAGTGGCATAACATTTTTACAGTACTGAATGTCATTAAACATTGAAATCTATATTTAATGAATGTATTCTTCAGGAATGAAGGTGAAGTAACTACATTCTCAGATGAAGAAATACTAAGACAAGTAATTCTTAGCCAGCAGATTTTCTCTAAAATAAATACTAAAGGAAGCTTTCAGACAGAAGGAAATGATACTAAAAGATATATATAACAAGAAAAAAAAATAGCAAGAAAAAATGATAAATACTTTGGTAAACATAATAGACCATTCTCTTCTTGAATTCTTTAAAATATGTTTGACAATTGAAAACAAAAATTGTAACATTAATTTATGGGGTTTACAGTATAGTTATAATATGTAAGACAACAGCATAAGGTGGGAGGCAAAGTGATCTAAAAGATGGTAAAATTTTTACATTCCAATTGAAGTGGCAAATTATCAATTGAATTATACTATGAAAAGTTAATTATGTATTTTGGAATTCCTAGAGCTACCACTAACAGTATATATACAAAATGATATAGTAAAATGTCACAATAGATAAATTAAAACAGAATACTAAAAAATATTCAAATAACCCAATGGTGGCCAGAAAGGAGAAAAGGGGAACAAAAATACAAAGGGAATAAGCAGAAAGAGACAACAAAATGGCTGACTTAAATCTAAACATATTAATAAATACATTAAATGTAAAAGATATGAATTGTCAGTATGAATTGTCACGTACCTCACGATAAGAGCAGTGGGAAGCAAGAAGGGCGGCACAAGGTTAAGAAAGACAGTAGACAAGAGTAGAGTGCAAGCGGGGCCAAGGGACTCAAGTCTAAAGGACTGAGCCCTGAATTGGGCCAACGCATGGCTTTTATTAGTTAGGTATAAAAGTAAAAGAGGTAAAGCTTGTCAATCTCAAGATCTGTGAATCCCATACATTACAATAGGAAACTGATTTAAGCCAATCACCTTTGCCTGCAGGCATCAGAATTAAGTCTCAGAATAAGTACTTCCCCAAGGGACAAAACCTTTATGCATATGAATAGATGGAGAGCACATCATTGAGTCACTTCCCCTGCAGGTTTATGGGAAAGAATGCAGCCACAGAGGCTCTCCTTAGCCGGGGGAAGGTGAGGGGCTGTGCCCACCTCTACCGACCCCGCAAGTTCCTCAGATGGTCCCCACGTGGCTCTCTGGCTTGGGTTGTCCCCCCCATGGGGAATCTTACCCGTCATTGACTAGCCAGCCATCTTTTGGAGCCAAACAGGGAAACATAAAGTGTAAGCACAAAGGTGAAGCAAAGTCCCTGAAAGGATCCATCTCACAGACTCTCCTTTCTTTAGGGGCAGGTAGGAGGAGACAGACGGGTAGGCTGCGGTGTGGCAACAATGAATAAAATATATTGACTCAACTGTAGGCTGTCCACAGTACACTCACTTCAGATATAATAATATAGATAGGTTTCAGACACTAATCAACAAAAAGTTGGAATGGCTATATTAATATCAAACAAAGTCAACCTCATGTCAAAGAAAACTTCCAGGGATAAAAAAATATATTATCTATTGATAAAAGAATCACTTCACAAGAAGGCATAGCAATTCTAAATGTTTATCCATCTTACACTAGAGTTTCAGAATACATGAAGCAAAAACTGAAAGGAGATATATGCAAATGCATGATTATAGTTAGATAATTTGACACTCCCTTCTCAGTAACAATATAAATAATAGACAGAAACTCAGTACAGATAGAGAAAAACTGAACAATGTTATCAACTTACTGAATATAATAGACATTATTAGAACATTTCACCCAACAGCACAGTTTTTTCCAGTATATATAGAACTTTCACCAAAATATGTCCTGATTCATAAAACAAATATTAGGACATTTAAGAGAATTGAAATTATGGAAAGTATATACTCAAACCAGAATGAAACTATACTGAAAATCATTATCAGAAAGATAATAGAAAAAGCTACAGACACTTGGAAATTAAACAGCACTTCTAAATAATCCATGGGTCAAAAAGATTTCTTAAAGAAAATTTTAAGATATTTTATACTGAATAAAAATGAAAAAGTTCCACGATAAAATATATGGGATGAAGTAAATGTCTTTTAGAGGGGTATTTATAGTATTACATCCTTATAAGAGAAAATATAAAGTTCTCAAATCAGTAATCTAAGCTTCCACCATACAAAACTAGAAAAAGAAAAGCAAAATAAAACCGAATAAAGTGGAAAGAAATAATAAAGAACAAAAATCAATGAAATTAAAAACAGGAAACCAATAGAGAAAAATTGATGAAACCAAAAGCTGGTTCTTTGAAAAGGTCAATAAAATTAATGTACCCCTAGCAAGAAGAAAATTAAAGAGAGAACGCAAATTTATCAACATCAAAAACGAAATGAAAATTAAAGAAATATGACTACTATACACACAAATGTAATTTTGTCTTTCATTTGTTTAATGAACATCAGACTAATTTTTAGCCTTTCCATGGACTTATGTTCCTTCATCAAGGAAAGGGCAAGGATACAAATGTTAGAAAGATTGCTTTCAAGATGTATGGTTAGGGTACTAAATGGAATTTACCTGTGTCGACATTTTTTATGTCAGAAACTGTTTTCCAGGATTTTGACTGGAATTTTAAGTCAAACGTTAGCCAAAGTTCACTTATTCATTGGAACAACTCAGTATGGTAATTTCAGGACTTTACAAAGACAAGAAAGTTATGAGATAAATTAAAATATTCTCAAAGATTTCTCTTTCTTTGAAATGCCTCTCATCCCATTGACTTACCATGATTTATCAAAAAACCACTGAAATAATATATTTGGGTTAAAACATTTTGTCCATAATTCTCGTATTAAAATCCAATATGTCATTCAGGAATTCACATAACACCACTTCTTTTTCAAATAAGCAAAGAAAGAAGAGAACTCTGAGAAAACAAGACACAGAAAAGATCATTTTAAGTCAGGCAATGTAAAATCTACAGTGGGATGCCCCCAATAAATCTAACATGAGCATGAGGTTTTTCTAATATATAATTAAAAAAAAAGTCCATCAGAGCAGGAGCAACCTAGAGGTACAGCAGGAAAAAGTCAATCTGCTTTACAACTTCCTTAGAGCTTCTTTTGCTAATGGATCTAGGCTGACCATTTTGCCAGGTAGATAAAATACTGTCAAACTGGTCCTTATTTACAATTTGTAGTTTACGAACAACCTATATGACCGATATAAACTATCATGACTGTCTTGAATACCATTTTTGTATCTAATTATAATATTGTATTCCATAATAAGAAATATATATTTAGTCTTCATCCCTATTTCTGGCACAGTGCTCCTAAAATCCCTCGGAATTTCCTAAGGGATTAAGGCAATAAAGTTGTATTTTTTTATGTTATCACCTAATAACGGGAGTTGGTTGCCAGGATAGCCAACTATGTGAGTAGAATGTTAGAACTTCCAGTCTCACTCCCTGACCTCCAGAGTGGGGAAAGGGGCTAAAGATTGAGTTCAATCACCAACGGCAGTGATTTAATCAATCGCGCCTCTGTAATGAAGCTTCTATAAAAATCCAAAAGGACCGGGTTCAGAGAGTTTCCAGGTGGAGATTCAAAGTGAGTGGCACACCTGGAGAAAGCAGCACACCTGGAGAGAGCATGGAAGCTTTGTGCCTTTGCCCCATACCTTGCCCTATGCATATCTTCCATTTGGCTATTACTGAGTTACATCCTTTTATAATAAATTGGTGAGGTAATAAGTAAAATGTTTCCCTGAGTTTTGTGAGCCACTCTAGCAAATTAATCAAAACCAAGAAGAAGGTCATGGGAACCTCTCTGATTTACAGCCAGTCAATCGGAAGTACAGGTAACAAAGAACCTGGGCATCTGAAGCGGGAAGGTGGCAGTGTTGTAAAACTAAGCCCTTAACCTGGGGCATATGATACTACCTCTGGGTAAATAGTGTCAGAATTGAGTTGAATTCTCAAAAACCTGCTGGAGTCTGAGGATTTCTTTGATGGTGGTGTGGGAACTACCTCCCCCATGTTGAAATTGGGTTCGTAGACATTTTATTAATGTTCTAATATATACTCAGAAAGTTAAGTATATGATACCTGTAGATCTCTTCTGGTAGGGGAAAAATGATCACAAAATTGGAACAAAAACAAGATACAATTATAAAGGTTGTGAGTATCAAATGAACTCTGAATTGAATTGTATTCAGCAAGAAAGAACCATTACATAACTCTAGCCCCAGAAGCAATAGGAAACTTTAAGAAAAGTGCCCATGTGTTTTTCAAATTCATGGAAAGCAGGGAAGCAATAATGGACAGGGTCAGACATTCCCTTTATGCATTTGCCATGCATATGTCAACAAAAAACAGAGAAAAGATTAACATGAGCCCATGGAAACAGACTATAAAAAGAAAGGAAGATACAAATGGATTAAGTAGTTCCAATAATTATAAATCTAACAATATGATTGTAAATGATCCTGAAGAAGAAGCAAAGGGCAAAGGTAACTAATAAAGCAATTTTATCTGTAAGGAAACTCTCTAACTGATGGAAAGAAAGCTGCATTACCCTCCTTGCCCCCAGAAAAAAAGTGAAAAAGAATACAAATGTTTGAAATCACTCAAAAATGAAGAAATATAAAACTAGCAGAGACTTGAAAAACCTGGTACAAACAATGGGTGGGAATGCATTTAAGTGAGTTCCAAACTGAAGAAAAAGAAGGAAGTGAACCAGTGCTTGAGGCAGTTGGTAAAACATTAATAGATGCAGAGAGAAGGCAAAATGCTCCATTTTTCTTTTTCTCTAAAATTTTAAATCCTATTTCTCTCATTAGTTCCAGCAAGAAAAATTATCTTAAAACTGAGAAGCATGAAGAACATCTGAGAGAATTAAAGCCAAGCTAGGCAATGAATTGAATAGAAGAGAATTCAACTACTTTAAAAGAGCTTCTGCCTCTAGCCCAAATGAAATATGTTCACACATACTAAAAGCATATACAGATTTGACTACACATCATGGAAAATGAAAGAGATCAAAGAAAACTGCTTGTTGCCATTTTCAAAATGAGAAAAAAAATGTTTAAATATAATTTGGTTTCAGTTTTATATCCCACATATTGATGAAATCATATGGTTCTTGCCTTTTTGTGTCTGACTTATTTTGCTGAGCATAATAATCTCAAGATCCATCCAAGTTATTGCAAATGGCACTATTTCATATTTTCTTATGGCAGAATAGTATTCCAATGTGTATATATACACCACATCTTCTTTATCCAATCATCTCTTGAAGGACACTTTGATTGTTTCCATGTCTTGACCACCATAAATAAAGCTGCAATGAACATGGGAACACATATGTCTTTACAGATAAGTGTTTTAAGATTTTTGGGGTATATATCCAGTAGAGGGATTGCTGGGTCATATGGTAATTCTAGTCTTAATTTTTTGAGGAAACTCCACACTGCCTTCCACAGCAGTTGCACCAATCTGCATTCCCACCAACAGGGACAAACAAATACAGAAAAAAAAAACTCATAGACATAGACAATAGTTTAGTGGTTACCAGAGGGTAAGTGGGGGAGGGAGGTGGTAGATGAGAATGAACGGGATCAAACATATGGTGTTGGAAGGAGAAATGATTCTGGGTAGTGAACACACCATGTGATATATAGATGGTGTGTACAGAATTGTACACTTGAAACCTATGTAACTTAGTAACCATTGTCACCCCAATAAACTTTAATCTAAGAAAAAGATAAAAAATACAATTTGGTGAGATGGTGAATAATTTCCAAGAAAATTCTAGAATGGTTTATCACATCAGAGGAAAGTTGTATCCTAAAGGAGTTTGCTCAAGAACAGATCACAATAAACTAAGTTCATTTGTTTGTGCAAAAATATTAAAGTTTTTCCTTTAAAAATATTAAGGTTTTCTTTAGAAGTCTGCATAAATACCTACTTCTAATAATTTAATTCTGAATTCAAATGCTATGTCCTCATAGGAGCTTTCATGAACCACCCAGTCTAAAGTGTCCCTCCTCTCTGCCTTAAGTGTTCTATTATCATTCACACTGTTTAATTTTCTATATAGCATTTATCTAAAAGTACCTTGCTTATTTACATATCTGGCTCCTCCACTTTAAGAGCCCATAAGAACAAGGATTTTATCTATTAATCATTATTGTATCCCCCATTGCAATGCCTGGCTTCAAATAGGCATGAAATAAGTATTTTTAAATGAAATAACAGAATCTCTGAACTGAAGGGACATAAAAGTCACCCAGGTCACACACGACCCCTATCCTGACCCCCAACAAGTGATCACTGGAACTTTTTTCTTAAACTTCCAATGGCAGTTACTCACCTCACTTCAGGTACTTTATTTCATCTTAGAACAGTTCCAATTGTGGGCAAGTTCTACTTATATTAAAATGAAATCTATCTACTTTTCGTTTTCATCCATGAGGGTCATCAGAACCCAGCTTTCCCAATAAGTCCACATGTAACAAAAGATTTAATTCCTCTTTTACATAACAGTGATTCACCATTTGCTTCTCCCAGCTGAAAAGTTCCAAACTAATTACTCCTGGAATTCTCTTTGCTTAGATGGGAGTCATCTTCAAATCATCTCAATACAACCTCTAGATCACCACATCCACCAGAGTTGGCTCTAAAGAGGAAATGAACTTGCCATCCCTGTACTAGATATTAATGCATCCTAAGATGACATACATTTTTTGTAAATCATTTAATAAGCTGGTTTTAGGGAGCCTACTACAGTCATTAAGTTATTTCCCCATGTGTTGCTGCCAAGCAATGTCACCTCTCCTCTTTATTTATGCAGTGTTTCGTTTTTGTTTTTGTTTGTTTCTGTAATCAGATACATAGGCTTTTGTTCAACAATACTCAACAACAATACCATTTAATACATAAAGATAGAAAAACCATTATTAGGCCCAATGTTTCAAAATTATGTTGAAATCAATATAATCTACCAACACAATATGGGAGAGGAGAGTATCAAAAAGTAATAAAATATTATAGCTGTAGCATGGAAAGAACTAAGGATTTCTGCTGATGTCAAACAAATTATGCATCAATAATGAGACATGACTAAGAAACAAAAAATGAATGCAATCTTAGACCGCATTAATAAAATAATAATATTAAAATAAGTATCCTATTGTAATATCAGGCCGTATGTTCAGTTCTGACAACACCACCATAGAAGCATGTGTTAGGGATGTAAGCTATAATAAGATTTCCAGTCCAAATTTAGTAGAAGGAAGGAAATAATGAAGATTAGAGCAGAAATAAATCAGAAACCAAAAAGACAATAGAAACAGTTAATGAAACTAAGAACTGGATCTTTGAAAAGACAAATAAAATAGACAAACCTTTAGCTAGACTTACCAAGAAAAAAAGTGAAAAGACTCAAATAAAATTAGAAATGAAAGAGAAAACATTTCAACTGATACCACAAATAAAAAGGATTATGAGATACTACTATGAAAAATTGCATGCCAACAAATTGGGTTACTGAGAAGAAAAGGATAAATTCTTAGAAACATACAATTTACCAAGAGTGAACCATGAAGAAATAGAAAATCTGAATAGACAGATTACTACTAAAAAGATTTAATCAGTAATCAAAACCTTTCAACAAACAAAAGTCAAGAACCAGACACCCTCAGTGGTGAATTACACTCCAAAGAATTAATACTAATTCTGCCCCCAAAACAGAAGAGTTGAGAACACTTCTAAACTCATTTTACAAGGCCAGCGTTACCCTGCCACCAAAACCAGACAAGGATATTACAAGAAAAGAAAATTAAAGGCCAATATCCCTGATGAACACCGATGTAAAATTATTCAATAAAATGTTAGCAAACCAAATTCAACAGTACATTAAAAGGATTATACACATGATCAAGTGCAATTTAGTCCACAGATGCAAGTATGGCTCAACATCCAGAAGTCAATCAATGTGACTCACCACATTAACAACATGAAGGATAAAAATCATACGATCATTTCAATAGATGCAGAAAAAACATTTGACAAAATTCAGTATCCATTTATAATAAAAACTCTCAAAACAAAGAGGGAACATTCCTCAACTTAATAAAGTCCATATATGACAAGTCAACAGGTAATATATTATTCAGTGGTGAAATGATAAAAGCTTTTCCTCTAACATCAGGAAACAGACAAGGATGGCCACTATCACCACTTTTATTCAACATAAAATTGGACATCCTAGCCAGAGCAATTAGGCAAGAAAAATATGTTTTAAAAAAAATCCAAATTGGAAAAGAAGTAAAATTGAATAGGAAGTGCATACCTTTTTCCCAATGTCTCCCGAGCTCTTAGCACCGTACCTGGCTTGTAGGCACTCAGTAAATATTTGATGAATTGAAAAACGAATGAAGCTCCATTTCCCAGAATGTTGGGCTAGGCAATACAGACTGACCTTTTTACTAAAGACAACTAGAAAATCTGAACACTTCAATAATATCTGCTTAGAGACACTGGACAGCAACAAGACTGAAAAATTACAGGATAAAGATCTCTGGGAGAATATGCTTAGGAAAAAGCTAGGAAGAGTAAGGAAGTGATTGTTGTGGTAGTCAGGGTATTGGCTACATTTGGGTTAGAGGGAGTTAGTGATTCTGAAGAAGCATGAGGGAGATTTTCAGGATACAGATAATATTCTTTTTTTGTTAGCCTGGTTGTTTACTGTGTGATAAACCATTATGCTGTATATCTTTTTATTGTGCATTTAATTGCACATTTGTGCAAATATTTCACAACACCACAAAAAGTGTTTTTAAAACATACTCTTAAAGTATAAACAAATGAGTCCTGATAGTGTTAATCATTTGAAGTTACAAGTACTTCAGAAAGTATACAGGAATTGGAGTAGGAGACAGCATTTCATTTCAGCAAATGGCTTCTCCTTTCTGCTTCAGAAAATAATATTCGTTGGTCACGTTCTGACCAACGTGAACCATTATATAAGGCATTCTGAGAAGGGACTATGAGGACACAGATACCTGAAGGTGCTACCTACACAAGGTCCATTTTTCTTTTTGCCTTATGCCTAAAAAGCTGAAAGAGAAAACATAATTCTCTTAGACAAAAGCAAAAATTACAAGCTTTCCAGACTGATCATTAGAGCTTCCCACAGACACTCAGAATAGCCCTGGCTGGACAACGACAGATCTTAGAAAAGCAAAAGTTTCCAAGTTAATGCAACACAGAGTTTTCTGTTCACATTCCAGTCAAAGAAGTTAGGTAAAGACAAGCACATGTGCAATCAACCTGGAATGATTTGTCTGGAGAACTCAAAACTTATTCTTCAAATTGTAACTCAAGTCTTTATTTCTAATAAGCAAATCATGCCTAAAAATCCATTAGCTGTTCTTCAGGTAAATCTTTGGGGAGATCTTCAGGTAAATCTTCAGGTAAAATCTTTTCTGTTTGACTGCATTGAGGAAGAGGCTTGGAAAAGCTTATTAGAGAGCTTTACAAAATAATTTTGAAAAGCAGCTCTTCTACTGGACTATGGGAAAACTGACAAAACTTTGATTTTTCATTTTGATCACTTTTTAGTTTTGTTCATAATCAACCTGCCATTTCAGAGCCAGTAAAGTCATCAGCAGCCTATGCTGTTCTCCTCTAAGTACTGTAGGGCATTTTTCACTTAAACTTAACTTTTATCCAGTGTAAGGTTTTGGACCCTATCTGAGACTAAAAGGCACACACTGCCCCCATCAGGTCAAATTATCCTGCAAAATTAGGTTCTATGGAAGAAGAAAAATAAACTTGAGTTCAACAAGTATGATAGGAAAGCAGACATGTTGTAAAGCCCTGGATCCTACTTAAAGTTATTTCCATTTAATGAAATCTGGCTCTAAAGAAGCTTGTCTTAAATAAATTACTCTTTAAATAGATTGTTAATTAAATAGTCAGTTGTCAGCATTGACTCTTTAATTCTAACATGATGAAACTGGTTGTCTTATACCCTCACTTCCAACCAAGAAAAGAAACCTGAGGAAAAAACTATCCTTTCTGTTCTCTCTCCATTCCTACAGCATTGTTTAATTCTTAATAACATCAAGTTAATTCAGAATCATTAATCGTTTCCATAAGATCTATCCTATTACATGATGTTATGCCTATCTGCAATTTTTAAGTAAGAACTATATGGTTTATTATTTTATTTCCATAAACCATCTTTGGGAAACATCTGGATTTTATTAATAAGTTATTGCAAGTGAATGAACACTGTAATGATGCTGAAGGTAATACTTACTCACTAGGAATATGTTGAGATCCTTCTAGGGAGAAAGCTAATGATGGTAAATGCTATTTAAGTATTTGGAAATACATATTTATGTATGGCAACATGGTAATTCATTCTTGATATGGGTTAAACTGGCCATGTTCTGTATGGTGTGATCTTAAAGAGGTTATTTAAAAATATTCTCTGCCTGTCTGCCTAGGTATCATAAATTTACTTTTTAGAATAATATATTAATTCTAAAATCAAATCTGTGAGTAGTAACATATTAAACTTACTAAGCTATTTAATGTTAGATAGTCTCTGAAAAACTTTGCAAGATAGGCAAATTTTAATGTAATGAAGACATATAGAAAGGGGGGAGAGAAAGATGAGCAGTATGATATGGCAGTACCACAACAATGTTTCATTTTGCCTGGAATGATTTGTCTGGAGAACTCAAAATTATTCTTCAAACTGTAATTCAAGTCTTTATTGAAACCTTTTCTTTCTGTTAAAATGGCACTTATTTATAATCTATTTTTACATAGATTTTTCTTGAACTGTAACGTATATAACAAAAATACATAATTTTAAAATTAAGCACCCAACGATTTTTCATAAAGTGAAGCCACTCATGGCCAGCACCCAGAACAAGACATAATATTGTCAGCAGGGAAAAGCCCTCCTTATGCCCCCTCCAAAACACTACCATCCCAAAGGTAACCAGCATTCTGACTTCTAACACAATAGTTAGTTTTGCCTGTTTTTGAATTTTATTCAAATAGAATCCAGCTTTAGGAGATACTACCAGTTTTCCCAAGTAGTTTTACCAATTTATATTCCAACCAGCAGAGTTCAAGAGTTCCAGTTGTTCCATATCTTTGTCAGCACTTGATATTTTTCATCTTTTTTCTTTTTGTCAATCCTGTTGATTGCAGTGATATGTCATAATAATTTTAATTTGGATATTTGGGGTGACTAATGAGATAAAGCACTTTTTGTATATTTCTTCATAATTTGGATATCCTTTTTTGAATTGCCCATGGAAGTCAATTTATTCATTGAATTTGTTTCTTTTTTCTTATTGATTTGTAAGATTTTAAGACATAAATCTTATCATTACAAATACCCATTTGTATCCATTACAAATACCATCTCATTTTTGGTCTATTTTGTTGTATATAAAAGGTTACTTATTTTAATGTAATTTATTTTATCATGTTATTCCTTTATCATTCATGCTTTTGATGTTCTGCTTGAAAAATACTTGCTTACTCCAAGGTCATGAATTTTTACACATTTTATTCAAAAACTGTACCTGTAAAATTTATGTCTATGATCTACCTAATACTGAGTTTTATATATGGTATGAGATAACTGTCAACTTTTTTTTTTCATTTCATCGAATTAATACAGAATCTTTTATGGGAGAAATCATCCTTTCCCAAATCTACTTCCATGACACCTTGTCAAAAACCAATTAACTGTTTTTATGTATGGGCCTATTTCTATACTTCATTTTGTTCCATTGTACTATTTGCCTATCCTTCAACCAATATCATACTGTCTTATTTACTATAAACTTGGCCTTTTCCATTTCTATAATCTAACTTTGTTACAGAAAACATTTGAGGTAACTTACATGGACAGATAAAAAAAAAACACACAAAAGACAGTGAAGGTTCTAGTAGCATACAAACATCTATCAAGGAAACTACACACACATACACATACAAATCTATTTGAAAGCCTCAGAAAATACCAAAACAGCTAGGATCCAATATTCCAGGAAGGAAAAAAAATTAAAGTTAACCTCTGGCATTTTACTGCTGCTTTTTCCTTTAAAGCATTTATTTATTTCTAAACAACACAAGCTGTGTTGGACGTGCCCTTCTAAAATAACTTAGCTAAAAAGTTTAAAAACTAAGTAAGACATTTGACAGTCTCATGGATCTGGGGATGTAAGAAGTGGAATTCAGGGCTCATCAACGCAGATGGACCCTACTTATCATCCTAGACTTTGTCGGGACCCCTAAATTACTATGCCATAGGAGTAAGGGCAAACTAGAATATACCATGCCTTAAAAAAACTAAAGCACAGTTTCAAATCAATTACCCCCTTGTTAGAATAAGGTGTTCTTCCTCTATTTAAACAGTCTGTCAGAAGTTAATATTTCAAAGAAATATATGAAGAATGCATGACAATAACAAATTGAAATTCTAAAAAATGAAAAACTAAGTTTTAGACTATAATAAAAATTGTAACATGAGATAGAATACAGTGGAATATAGAATTAATGAGCTGGATGATAAGTCAGTATTAAATATCCTTACTGAGCCACTGAGAACAAGAAAATAAAATAGAGAAAAGAGTATAATATATATAAAGGATGCTGTGAGATATTCTAGCATACGTGTAAAGGAATCCCAGAAAGAAAACAATGGTAAACAATCTGACTGAGGCAATATGTGAGGAAATAACTCAAATTTTCCCAAAATTTTCCCCAAAACTCAAATTTTCCCAAAGTGATGAAATACATCAAATCAAATATTTAACAGGTGTGATAATCCACAAGCTGGATAAATAATCATATAAATATCCCTGTGCATGTTCGAGTAAAATAATAATTATGAATAATTATGAAGACAAAATAATGTTATAGGCAATAAGGAAAAAACACACATATACTTTCAAAGGAGCAAATATATGATTTACAGGTGACTATTCAAGGGAAATGATGAAAGTGAATACACAGTGGAAGAATATCTTGAAAGCACTAAAGATTATAATGGCCAACGTATAATTGCACACCTAGCAAAATAAAGGCAATATAACATGTTTCTAGACACAACCGAGAGATTGGCAATATGCTTTAGAATAAAATTCTCACCACGGAGTATGTGGTTTTAAATGGTAACATTTGAATGAGGGTCACAACAGACTTTTGGAAAGGTTACCTAACCCCTTTAGGAAAAATACGGCTTTAAAAAGAACAATTAAGCCTGAAGTCTAATTGGGAAGTCTAAATGGTGTCAGGGACCATTGATCTAGGTCAGGAACATATATCATCAGCCCCTGTATAACCAATATATCACATATAACATTCAAGCCCTAAGAAAAAAGTACACTAGAAATATAGCTCTCCCCAGATCAATAAATTCTGGCCCAAGTGCATTTTATGTACAGTACAGCTCCCAGACCTTTGTGCTTATTCCACTGACTGAATTTAGAAACATAATTGCCAACAGAGTCTTTGATTAAATTTAGTGTCAATACATCATAGTCATATTTAGGTTGGAAATGAATTGTACATTTGAAATATACCATGTGGTATAATATCAATAATCAGTTTTAAAAAACTTTCTGATACCACATTTGTAAATCTTGTATTTAAAACAATCAACTAGTTCATTTCTATAATTTATGTATTTTGTTTCTACATAGCAAGATGAGAAATAAAGTTTCAGTGTCCTGTTTGTAAGAACTTCTCCACAAATAATATGTTAAGGCAGTGAATGGTCATTATTTACAATCAGTGACATGACAAATGAAATAAAATTATCTTTTTAACATTGTTTATTGAAGTGTTGGTAAGATTTTGATATCCTATGTGAGAACTTTGATCAGATGCAGACATGTGAAAGTACAGATTTGTGACAAATCATCTTGCAGTGAATTTACATGTGATAATTGTATTCCTTTCATTAAACTGCTATATTTCAGTGTCAACATTGTTTATGTTTCCTGATTTAACCCAATGGTCAAGTATGGGTATGAATTAAACAATATATGATTAAAAATAAAACTGAATGGTAATTCTGAGTAACTGAGTTATAAGCATGTTAACCTGATCTCCACTAATTTCCTCATGTGTTCTGTGGATAGAAATTAGGAGGCTTTTAAACTGACCTGTATGAAATGAAAAATTCAAATAATCAGCTTCTTCACTGATATATGTAAATAGATTCCAATATCCCGTTTAGAATGAACCCCTAGTAAATTATTAGCCATTTTTGGAAAACACTAACTTGAACTTCTGCAACAGGCTTCAATACATTTGCTCTGCTTCCATCTCTATTCTGTTCAATCCATTCTACATAATACAACCAGCCACATTAAGATTCTTAAAGCTCAGCTCTGTCCAAATCACCCCTTTTACCAAAAATTTTTAATAACTTTTTTATTCTCCCAAACTTCTCCACATTCCACTTATGTGAACCCTACGCATCCGCCTAACTGGACTTGTTTTTTTCTTATAGAGAAATCATTTTTTAAGAATATGATTGCCTACAGACAAAAGTATCCATTGGTAAAAATATGAATTGTGCACACCTAATATACCCTCAAAATTATTAAAGCAAAACTGATACAATTACAAGGGAAACAGACAAATTTACAATCACTGTAGGATATTTTAACTCACCACTACTAGTAACAAAAAGAAGCAGATAAGAGTTAGTAAGCATATAGAGAGGATATAATAACATGATTTTAAAAAACCTAATTGACATACTTAGAGTATTGTTTCCAACAACTGCAGGATACACAGTGTTTTCAAGTACACACAGAGTATTTGCCAAAATTGACCACATATTTTTCTTAAAGTAATCTCAACAAATTTCAGATATTTGTAATCATATAAAATAGTTTTTCTGACGAAAATAAACTTAAACTAAACATCAACAACAAAAATTAGTTAAAAATTCCTAAAGGTTTAGAAATTAACCACTGCTGAATAACTCATGTGTCAAAGAAAAAACTTGCAATAAAAATGTTTAATATTTTGAAATTAATGACATTAAAATAATATATAAATGTCAATATTTAAGAAATTTTTCCAAAGTTTATTTAGTAGTAAATTTATAAGCCTTAAATAAATATATAAGAAAAAAAGAATGAAGAATTAATGATCTAATAGCCATCTAAAGAAATTAGAAAAATAGTAGCAAATTCATACCCCCCGAAAAACAAGAAAGGAAATAAACAAAAGCAGAAAACAATTAAATACTGAGAAAACATAAAGCAGAGAGCATGAATCGAATAAAAGCTTGATTCTTTGAAAAGAATAAATAAAATTGTATAAGTTCCTAACAACATTAAAGTAAAAGTTAGAAAAGACATAAACAATAACAGAGAAACTAAATACAATAGAAAGATAAGAAAAAAATTATACCAACACATGTGCTATGATCTGAATTTTGTGTTCCCCTTCAAATTTATATGTTAAATCCTAAACCCCAAAATGATGGTATTTGGAAGTAGGGCCTTTGGGAGATGATTAGGTCATGAAAGTGGAGCCCTCGTGAATAGGATTGGTGTCTTATAAAAGAGGTTCCACAGAAATTCCTTGCTTCTCTGCAACATGAGGATACAAGACGTCTTTGGCATGGAAGAGGGCCATCACTCAACCATGTTGGCATCCTGAGCTCAGACTTCCATCCTCCAGACAGGTAAAAAAATATTTTTTTGTTTATAAGCTGCACTGTCTGTGGTATTTTGTTAAAGCAGCCTGAACAGACTAAGACAATATGTAAAACTGTACATACAGATAAATTTCTAGAAAATACCACTTAATATAATAATGAAAAGGTAGAAAATGTGAATAATTTCATACCTAATAAAGAAATTGTATTTGTAATTAAAACCTTCCCACAATGAAAAACTCCAGGCTCACCTTTGCCAGAAAATTCTTTTAAGGCATAAATTAATACCAAACTTACATAAAATCTACCAGAAATTTCTAAAAAGAAAACACTTCCCACTCATTTTATAAGATCAGCATAAAATTGATATAAAATCTGTCAAAAAAATTCAAAGACCAATCTCTCTTACAAATATAAATGTAAAATCTTAAACAAAATATTGGCAGACCAAATTCAACAATCACAACCAAGTTGGATTGTTAAATATATTTTTTAACGGTGAGAAATCATATGATCATCATCAAAAATTGAAGAAAACACTTGATTAAATTCATCATCCATTAACAATTTAAAAAGCAAAAAAAAATGGTTGGCATTCTAGGAATATAGGAAACTTCTTAAATTGAATAAAGCTTAACTACAAAAACACCAATGACCAACATCATATGCATACTTAATGTTACACTACTGAGAGCTTTCCACAGATCGAAAACAATACAAATAAGTATAGATATTGTGACTTCTATTAATCATTTTGGAAATGATTGACAGTGTAAAAAGACAAAGAAAATATAAGTAAGAAATTAATCTGCCATTATTCATGGGCAATATTATTGAATACATTGAAAATCAAAGTAATCCACAAACTATTAGAACTAAATTTATTAGAACTTACAAGCACATTTACTAAGGTTTCTTGGTCAAAGTTTATGTCAAATTAAAGTGTATTTCCATATGTCTGCAACAAACAATTAGAAAATGAAACAGTTTTTAAAATACTCTTTTAATAGCATCAAAAATCTCACATACCTGAGAGTAAATTAAACACAAGAAATACAAAATCTCTACACAGAACACTTCAACTGCTGTTGAGAGAAATAGGTAGAATAAACCATGGTTATTGGTTGGAAGATAATATTATAAAGGTATCATTTTTTCTTTTAAATTGATCCATAGATTCAATTCAATCCCAATTTTTGTGGAAATTGACAAGTCGATTCTAAACTTATATGGAATTGCAAAACCCCCCAAATACTCATGACAATCTTGAAGAATAAGAATACATCTTGAGTACTTATACTACCAGATGTCAAAAGCTATAGTAAATAACACAGTATGGTATTGGCAGAGGGTAAATAAATAAACCAATGGAATAAGAAAGGTTCCATAAACAGACCCATCCATACATATTCAAATGCATACATGGTAAATGCTGAAAAAAAGTGCCAGGGTAATGTATCGAGGAAAATGTGACTAGTAAATAGTACTGGGTTAATCAGATATACATATGTATAAAAGAATGAATGGTGACCCCTACTTCCACCATACACAAAAATCAGTATCAGATGGACTGCACACATAAATTTCACAGGTTGAAATATAAAGGTCCTACACAACCACAGTAAAATATCTTCACAACCTTGGGGTAGGCAAATATTTTTTAATCAGGACATATACAAGGTTGGGAAATTGGACTTTATAAAATTAGAAACACCTGGTCATAAAAAGGCATCATTTAAAAAATGAAACGACAAGCCACAGAGTAAGAGAAGTTATTTTCAATACATATACTAGACAATGGTTCTATATACACAAAATGAAAAGAACTCCCACAAGTCAATAAGAAAAAGGCAGAGCACCCAACTTTATTTATTTCATTTTTTTTAATCTGGATATATATATATATATATATGGATATATATATATATATATATATATATATAAAATATATATAATATTTTTTTTAAATCTGGATATATATATAAAATATATATATATTTTTTTGTCTTTTAGTGCATATTTTATTTACCAATTCCAGATCATACTGAATGCACAATTCTTTATCCTGTATTTTTATTTTTTTATCTTTTATTTTTTATTTATTTATTTTTTAAAATTTTATTTTAATTTATTAGTTTCAAGTGTACAAGACAAGGTAATACTTAGACGTTCATCATTTATATCCCTTACACTGTGAACCCCCCTCCCCCCATCCACTATCCCTCCAACCTCGTAGCCTTGAAAACCATGATCCACCTTGTTTGTCTATTCAGAGCACCCAACTTTAAATGTGGGCATAATCCATGAACAGGGAACAGGGAATAGGAACAACAGAAACAATCTCTCTCTCTCTCTCTCTCTCTCTATATATATATATGTATATATACATATATATACATATATCAATATATTAATATATATTAATATATACATATATTAATATATTGATACATTTACATATATACATATATTAATATATTACTATTATATGTATATAGTATACTATTATATAGTATACTATTATATAGTATATTATATATACTATATATAGTATATAATATACTATATATTATATGTATATAGTATACTATTATATGTATATGTATATAGTATATGTATATATAAATGTATTAATATATTAATATATGTATATAGCAAATAAGCATATGAAAGGGGGCACAGCATCATTTTTCATCAGCTGAATGCAAATTCATAACAATTAGATACCAATCTTTATCCATCAGAATAACTAAAATGAAAAAATAGACAATACTAAATGTTGGTGAGTACATGGAATAGATGGAACATGCTAATATGAGAGTGTAAATTGGTGTTGAAACACTGGAAAATTTTAACAGTATCTACTCTATGATCCTGCATGTTGCTCCTCAGATTACTCAACAGAAAAATACATGTATTTTCACCAAAAGACATGTACAAGTATGTTTATTGAGGCACTATTTATAAAAGCCCCAAACTGAAAACAATTCCAATATCTATCAACAGTAGAAGGGATACTATATAGCAAAGAAATGGAACCAACTATTACTGTATGCAACCACATGGATGGATCTCATAGACATAATGTTGAATGAAAGAAGCAGACACAAAATAAGCACATGCTATATCACTTCATTTATATAAAGTTCAAAAACTGGTGAACAGACTCTACTGTAATAGAAATCAAGATAGTTGTTCACTTTGGGAAGATGGTGGGTAGTGATTGTGAGGAAGAACAAGGGCGACTTCTGCCGTTCTGGTAAAATTCTATTTCCTGATTTGGAATTTTCACAGAGTGAAAATTCATGGTGAAAATTCATGGAGCTATATTCACATCAATTTGGTACTTTTCTACATATATATTATATTTAAGTGAAAATAAAAGACAGACAAACATGTAAAGGTATTCATTGAGCCAAGATTAAGATAGGCATAGATAGATGATAGATAGATTGATGATAGATATGCAGACAGATACACAAATTATTATCTATATGTTATGCTTGGTTTTTACTAAATATAAAAAGAAGCATTGTCAATTACAGTACTTAATTTACATTATCCATATGAGAAAATTTTACCAACTTTTTGGGGAGAAGTATAACTGTTCTTAAAATTGAAAGCTGATGGGGATATCTTCTCGGGATCCTCATAAAAAGTACAGTGAGAAAGGCCATTAGTGGCACCCCAACAATTTGTATTTGTCTCATTTAGTTAGACTGTTTTTCTATCAGTTATCAGGAGAAGTAAATGGAATTACACCAAAGTGCAGAGGAAAACCAATTTTGTGAGAACCACAGGCAAGCTGGTTTCTTTCTCCTTCCTGCTTTCCTGCACTTGTTGTGTATGTCTATCATACCATTTACCTCACTCAATTTGCATCTCCCTTAACAATCAACAGTGTTTTGCACACATAGCCATAATCGATAAAAGTTTTATGACTGAATAAATAAACGAATGAATGAGACACTTGACACCCAAAAGAGGGTGAAGAAGAAATAGTAACAACAAAAACTGTGTCTGCTTCACAATTTGGCAGTAGGCAAAAATCTCTGACATGTAGTTTTCAACCTAGGACAGATATCATTGATAAACACCAATATAAATGACCTACGGTGACATTGAACTAGTATCGAGATTAAATGTCATGTATTAATCTTGTGCAGAAACAAGTAATATAACTTTACAACACTTTTCTATATTTTCATCCTTTTTAAAAATTTTTTATTCTACCCTGAAAATAGCTATTTAACAAGTCAGTATAAAATGCAAGATGCTATTTTATGTTATGCCAAAGTCAGAAGCAATTAAGGGAGAAACTGCGAGTCTAAGTTGTTATTGCTTGATTTAATTTCAGATTTTGTTCTGCAAACCTTTTGTTTTTCTTCCTGCTAGAGCTTTCATTTCAATTCTTTATTCTTTTCCACATTTTAGCCAAGTCATTGGCTCAGCTGGCAGATGACAGAGCTTTCTTGTAGCTGAAATTGCATTTGTCACTTTGGTATCAATGTGTCCTGTCTCTGAGGATTGGTGTAGTCTTGTCTCTAAGTGAAACTATCTGTCTTGAATTTCCCTTCTGAGTGAGATTTATGAGGGAGAGCATTTGAATTGCTCATCTCTCTCTAATTCAGTCGTCATTCTGACACTAAAATGTCTCAGAATCTTTTCTTTTTGCAAAAGAAATGTCCTTTCCTTTTTGCTCTTCAACTAGCCTTTTCTGCCTTTTGCCTATAAAATAGGCAGCATAAGATGGGGAGGAGGGCAACAGAGCACCCAGTCCCTCTTGGAGCAGCATCTTTCCTAATTGTCGTCAGGTATATCAAGAACATTTCATTCATAGCTGATGCATAATCTTTCTCTCTCTTCTTATTCTTCAAATTTCATTTAAACATCTAACTCAAGTCTGAATGCTCTTAAGGATAATATGTTTAGTCCAATATCTTGTAAATAGTAATTAGTAATCAAACATTTGGTTAATTAGTTGTATAGAGAGCAATAGTTCAAATACACAGATTTCATGGGGCAAGCCCAATACTTTTGTGACTACATATGTATTGTTAACAAATAAGAGAAATATTATATATTCTTATTTCCTTTCTCCTCATTTCCAATTTCCAGGAATGGTCCCTTGAAGATAGAAGACACTATCTTAGAAGTAAGAATGAAAAACAAATACTCCTTTCTATTGTTTTATTACACCATTTCCTAATGCCTAAGTCACTATTTGCTTTCTGTGCTTTCCAGTAGTGACTAGAATGACTAATTAAAAGATATTTTGGATAAAGAAGATCTGGTATATACACACAATGGAATACTACTCTTCCATAAAAAAGATGAAATACTTTCATTTGCAACATGGATGGATCTTGAGGTTATCATGCTAATCTAGTAAATCAGACAGAAAAAGTCAAGAACCGTATGATTTCACTCATATGTAAAATACAAAACTGAAAGCAACAAAGGAACAAAACAAACAAACAAAGAAACAAAAACTCATGGAAACAGACAATAGTTTAGTGGTTACCAGAGGGTAAGAGGGGAGGGAGGATGGTAGGAGAAGGTGAACAGGGTCAAAATATGATGATGCAAAGAGAACTAACTGGGTGGTGAGCATACAATGTGATATATAGTTGATATAGAATTGTACACTTGAAACCTATGTCATTTTACTAACTATTGTCACTCCAATAAATTTAATTTAAAAAATTATTAGATGGTAAAAAGAAAAATATACTTTGGTATATGGGGAGATAATGAATCCACGAAAAATTCATAATTGAAAAACAATTAATTCCTGCACCAGGATCTAGATATCAGACAACCCAGGTCATAATCTTAGCAATGCTGGCTATACTCAGTGAGGCCTGTAGCAATCTGAATCCAAATCAAATGAACTATATGCTTTCCAAATTTTTTTAAAGTTCTGAAATTCAGTTATTTATTGAACTTTGTGAATTACCTAACCTTAAAGAACTAACACAAGTTGCCAGATCAAAGACAAACTTTCTTCTTGACATTTTCTCATAGAAGTCTTATGGCTATCTCAAAATTAGTATAACCAAAATAGAATTCTTGATTTTTCCCATGGTCCCTGAAACCCACTCCTTCTAGCATCTTAATACACCACCAGCATCTATCCAACAGTTTGAGCCAAAAACCTAGGATTTGTTCTCTCTTCCTCTTTGCCCTCACCTTTTTTATCTGATCCATCTCAAATTTAAAGCAGAGGAGTATTAACATTCTCATTTGTCTGCAGATACAAGCCACTTGCTGTAACCCAAGTGTTGTCAGTAATAAATCTGATGCTTTGATCTACATGTACTTGATTCCTGCATCTTGATCCAAACTTAGGCCAGGAGAAGGGGGGAAAGAAGCCATTTATTTATTCACCACCACCACCACCATTCCAAATCCCAACAATTATTACCACCAACCTTCTTTCCTGCTGTCTTTCTTCAAACTCCATAGCAGGAGCTATCTAATTCTACTTGTGGCTTAGCACTGCTCCAGATTCTGGAGCCTAATGAGCCACATAAGAGGGAAAATATAAAGCACTGTACCATAGGCCATCCTTAATGTGGTCTACCACCTGACTTCACCTTATAGTTCCAAAGTCTTCTCTCTTCTTATACAGTCCTTGAAATAAACCCTTGCCCTGAACCTAGTTGAGAGTGAGGATTCTTATGGGTTCTTGTGGAACATGAAAAGCTAAAACATTGTACAACTTATGTTTGGGTGATAGTTGTCCCAGCCCTCCTAAGTGTTTCATCTTATTTTTATGAAAATTCAACACTGTTCATCTCCAGTAAAATATTTTCTATGTTCAAATGTATCAAGAATACAAAGATTTGTTATTTGACAAACTCTGTCTAAAACAGGATATCCAGGTGATAATACATATTAAATTACACTTGATGAGCTAATACTTAGAGAAAATTCTGAGATTGTATCTCTATGAGTCATAGGAAATGAGGATTTCTATTTTCTATGAATATTCTCAGTGTGCTCATATGATTCTGGGGGCAGCTGCTACAAAAAGAAACTGTACAGTTCAAATCTGGGACACTGTAGTGGAAATCCCTCCCTGCATAACAAAGTAGGCAATCATAGAGAAAAACAAAGCTCAATGCATTATTCATAATTCTAATTCTGGATCATATACAACCATCATAAAAGCAGAGGATGCTTTCAGTTTATATTTAAAATAACTTAAACACCATATACCTATTTATAAAATGTCATATCAACTCACAGATGCAGCATGGGGAGTTCCATAGTTTCATTTTCTGTAAAAATGCTTTAAAATGTTTATTGTTTTAAGCCTTGAAAGGCACAGATAATAAAATCACTATAATAATCCTCACAGGAAATAACTTAACAACTTAAACTATTTTCCTCAAAGCTCGTCATCCCTCTTGTTCATTAACTCTTAGTTCCAAACAGAACTCCCCCAAAGAAATGATGCATTCTAAATCCACTTCTGAAAGTACAGCTCTCCAAAGGACAAAAAGAGAACTTCTGGTCAAAATGGTGGAGTGCTCACCCCTTCATATGACTTCATCAAAATTACAACTAAACTGCAGAACAATGACCCTTGAGAATCACCTGAAGACTACTAAACTAACAGAACTCCTATAATTAAGGATATAAAGAAGAAACCATCTCCAAACTGCTACTGTGTTTTCCCAAAAATAGACCTAGCCAGACAATCAGCTCTAATGCGTCTTTTGGAGCAAAACTTAATATGAGACTTGGTCTTATTTTACTATAAGACCAAGTCTAATATAATATATATAATTAATATAATGTAATACCCAATATAATATAATATAATACTGGGTCTTATATTAATTTTTGCTCCAAAAGATGTATTAGAGCTGATTGTCCAGCTAGATCTTATTTTTGGGGAAACATGGTAGGAGAGGTGAAGATGCAAAATGGGCTGATCCCACATCCGCATGTGGTGGTTAAGAATTCTGAGGGATATCTTAGCTGCAGAGGTCCTTCCTGAGGAGAAAGTGGTCCCAGACCTACACCAGGTTCCTCAGCCCAGAGCACCAGTGCCTGGAAGAGGAGTGCCCACAAATGCTGGCTGTGAAAATCAGCAAGGACTCAGTCCGGGTGAGACAAAGGGCTGCTGGTGTCCCAGGAATCCTCCTACATGGCCCCCGCATAGAGCCACTCACTTATGCACACTCACTTTTGGCTCCACTGAAAACAGCAGCTCAAAAGGTGCCAGGGACCATGGGGGAGGAACTGAATTATCTGATTATCTGGCAATGAATGGACGGGCAGCTCTTTCTGGTGCTGGGGACAACTGTTCATTTCTTGAGCCCTCCCACCACTCAGACTGCAGGTGCAGGTGGGCACCACGCCTGAGTCTTCATTAACCAGCTAACACTATCCTAGCCTCACCCTGATAATTCTCCGAGACCCTACCACCCCCAATTCATGCATCTAGCCTTCAAATCTTTTTGGCTCCACACAAGGAGCCAGCCTGGGCCTGCACTGTGAATCAGATAATTCCCTAAACCCGGTGAAGGAAATAGACATACAAGCTCTGAAAGCAGAGACTCCAAACAAGATGAACCCAAAGAGGCCCACACCAAGACACATCATAATGAAAATGCCAAAGGTTAAAGACAAAGAGAGAATCTTCAAAAACAGCAAGAGAAAAGCACTTAGTTACCAACAAAAGAACTCCCATAAGACTGTCGGATGACTTCTCAACAGAAACTTTACAGGTCAGACAGGAGTGGCGTGAAATATTCAAAATAATGAAAAGAAAGCACCTGCAGCCAAGATTACTCTATCCAGCAAGGCTATTGTTTAGAAATGAAGGAGAGATAAAGATCTTCCCAAACAAGAAAAAGCTGAATGAGTTCATCACCACCAAATCAGTATTACAGGAGATGTTAGCCCAGAAGCTCAGGTGGCAGGAGGAGTGGCAGTTGCCAAGCAGCCCAGTTTCTGGAAGTCTTCCCATGCATGCCCACCATGCCCCCACAATTCCCAAAAGGAAGGACAGCTCAACCAAGGGGGCAGCGAAAGAGGAGTCCAAGAGAAGTTGGCAAGGTTGTCAACTAAACCTGCTCCTGCAAAAGTGGAAATGAAGCCAAAAAAGGCAGCAGAAAAGGATAAATTTGCAGACAAAAAAGTGCAAACAAAAGGAAAAAGGGGAACAAAGGGAAAACAGGCCCAAGTGGCTACACAAGAAACTAAAGATGATTTACTTGCAGAAAACAGGGAAACTAAAAATGAAGAGAATCCAGCCTCTGGAGAAGCAGGAGAGAAAGAAGGCAAGTCTGATTAATATCATATCATGTCTTATCAGTGATCCTTGTCTCCTTTCTTGTTCAATCCAGAGGAATATTTTTATCAACTATTTTGTAAATGCAAGTTTTTTAGTAGCTCTAGAAACATTTTTAAGAAGGAGGGAATTCCACCTCATCCCATTTTTTAAGTGTAAATCGTTTTTTTTTAAAAAAAAGGTGAAATCATTTGCTGGTTGTTTATTTTTTGATACAACTAGAAAATAGTGGGGTATTGAATACAGAAGGCTTTGATTGTCTTGGGTATCAGCTTAACATTCCATAGATGGGGATAATTTTAATACCCTATAATACAAAGCATACTAAATGGCAATTTGGAGTCAATTGTCCATTTAATATGACTTGAACATTCTAAAATTACTTCTCATGTTTTTGGTAGAATTGTTTCTTAAACAAAACCACTCCTTGATTTTCGCTATCCTTGTCAGGATTTTGTACACTCTGTACTATCTTTGGTCATGGTAGTACAGTTTTTCTAGTAATTTTGTTACTATACTGTGAAAGATTGAAAATTTGAGTTTGTAGTATATATGATATTAAATTGTGAATCAATGGGACTGATGTAACAACATATCAACATTTGCAGGTATTAGTATTTAATATTCTATTAAGGAAAATTAGCCTCCAAATTTTAAGCTGGAAAGTCACTGAAATAACTGTGTAGAAAAGAACCACAGCTACATGAATTTTTAGGTTTTTGGTATATATGTTAAGAATTGTATACAAATTTAAATGTCTGTGTACTTATCCTCAAAACAACCAATGAAATCTCAATTATGAAAGGAAGAAGATGTTAAAGAGAACACTTAAGAAGAAAAATATATTAGAATATGAATGAGAAAATATTGCAAAGAAAATATTTTTCACAAAGGCAAACACATAATAAAAGCAGTGAATCAACCAACATTGAAGTAGTACAAAGGTTAACAGGCAAAAAAAAAAAATAGGATGATCATGTGTAATTACAATAGGAAATTAAGGGATATATACAAATACACACACACAAACAAAGTAAAAATAAGCACAAAAACATGAATGTGGAGGGGGTGAGTAAAACTGGTAGTGATAACAGAATGTGTTAGAACTTAAATGACAATCAACTTAAAATAGACTGGTATAAACATAGCTTGGTATATATGAAGCACATGGTAGTCATAAACCAAAATTATACAAGAGATATACAAGAAATAAAGAAAAAGGAATACGAACACAACACTACAGTGAATCAACAATATACAAGAGAAGAGAATAAGAAAGGAACAGAGAACTACGAAAACCATCAGAAAACAATTAATAAAATGGCAATAACTACATTCCTATCAATAATTACTTTAAATACAAATGGTTTAAATGCTCCAATCAAAAGATAAATAGATAAAGAAGTGGTACATATATATATATATACATATATATATATATATATATATATATATATATATATATATATATATATATATATATAATGGAATAGTACTTGGTCATGAAAAAGAATGAACACTTAAAATTTGCAACTGCCTGGATATACCAAGAGAGTATTATGCTTAATGAAATAAGTCAGACAAAGACAAAGACCATATGATTTTACTTATTTGTGTTATCTAAAAAATAAAATAAATGAATGAACAAGACAAGAGCAAACTCATACAGAGAACAAACTGATAGTTGCTGGATAGGAGAAGGGTTGGGGTGCTGGGTGAAAAAGGTGAAGGAATTAAGAAGTACAAATTGGCAGTTACAAAATAGATATAGGGCTGTATAGCACAGTTTAGGGAACTTAGACAAAAAATTTGTAATAATTATACATGGTGTCAGGTGGGTGCAAGACTTATTCAGGGAATTATTTTGTAAGTTATGTAAATGTCTAACCACTATGTTATACACCTGAAGCTAATACAATATTGAATGTCAACTGTAATTGAAATTTGTTTAATTGAAAACAAAAGTATATTTATATAAATATTGAATCACTATGATGTACACCTGAAAAAAAGTACCAAAAGGACTAGATATACGATGTGTTCATGACGAGGTATAGTGTAATCCCCAAATAAAAATTCTGTTTCTAAAATAAGGAGAGGTAATCAGAAATTCTAACATGTGTTCCTGCTGATAAAGCATCCTAGAAGTTGAGATTCACTATATAAAAACAATAGAGGGAATTGGGAAAATGAGGAACTGGGACTACAAAGGCATTATTTGGGGAAAACTGAAACATAAGGACATTTAAAAGAAAAAGGAACTAGCCCTTGGGTTTTAAATGTTTTGAATGAGATACACTATAATTGAGAGCTTATAAAACCACATACCCTTAAATCCTTGCTTAAATTTCTCCATCAATATTCTTCAAGTGTGTGAGCAAATATTTGGATTTTAGCTCCCCTGGAGACTCACTTCTGAATGAAAACACAGATCGAGTGCCTTGAGTCCATGGTATTATAACAGGAAGAGTTATCATTTTTACAGGTCCAGGGATGTTTCTTAAGGGTGGGAGGAGGGGATATTGAAAAGATAAAAAAACATTACCTTGTTTTTATTGTATATATTGTTTCCGGAAGCTGGAAATTACTGACTATTCATCTACAAAGTAGCTATACAGGAAGCCCAAACTATGACTCATACATTGCAGCTGAGATAGATAAATTTACCTATGGCAAAGTTGGACAGAGCAACCCACCATTGCAGCTGGTTTTCACTTTTGCTTTGTTTAATTTCTGAGCCTAATTATTGAAAGAAGGAAGGAAGGAAGGAAGGAAGGAAGGAAGGAAGGAAGGAAGGAAGGAAGGAAGGAAGGAAGGAAGGAAGGAAAAAGGAAAACAAAGCAAAAAGAAATAAGAAAGAGGTGTGTTTTCCACATCCCTCAGTCTCTACACCCCATTTCCAAACAAATAAGACCCAGTATTTTATAACAGTAATCCTCCAATTGTCTCTCGATTTTAAAGCTTTTCTGATCTTTCAATGGAATTGATTTCCATAATAACCAGACTCCAGTTTACAGCTAGTTCGTGCTTAGTGGTATTGCCTGAGTTATGTTTTCTACAACTCATCCACCCCAATCCTTTAAAGATATTTGACAAAAATGGAAATATGCCCTTTCTTAGTACCATAAGCTGTTCCTACAACAAGTCTATAAACAGAAAGAAAAATAAATAGGAGCTATCCTGTTTGATCAGAGCCTAATAAATACATACATACCTGGTTTTTTGCTTAAATCCCAGAAATAAAGGCAGACACATTATGGTAGGAACGAAAGAAATACACACAATCACACTTGTGCCCTTAACTTGCCATATAAGCTACAGGGTGTTCATGCCAAAACTCATCTGACCTGTGCCTACCTCCTCACTGTGTGTGTTTTCCCCTCCCTTTCTCTCCTCTCCCCAGTTTTACTTGAAGAGGTACTCTGCCAGCAAATCATTAGAATTGAATTTTATCTTCCTAGAAAACTCATTGTTTGTCTTGTTCCTTTGTTGTTTTCAGCCTTATATACCATGTGTCAGTGAAATCATATGGTTCTAGACTTTTTCTGTCTAATTTATTTCACTTAGCATAATAATCTCAAGATCTATCCATGTTGTCACAAATGGCACTATTTCATCTTTTTTTATGGCAGAATAGTATCCTATTGTGTATATATACCACAACTTCTTTATCCAATCATCTATCAAAGGACACTTTGGTTGTTTCCATGTCTTGGCCACTGTGAATAAAGGACAACTGACTCTGGGTGGTAAACACACAATGTGATATATAGATGTTGTATTATAGAATTGTACACCTGAAACCTATGTAATTTTACTAATACTTGTCACCACAATAAACTTTAATTAAAAAAAACAACTCATTGTTTCCAGCTCATTCAATATCATCTATATCCTGATTTTAACCCTCTTCTTATAGTTGATATCTGTTTGTAAAACAAAGATATTTCTGGAGCTTTAAGAACGGTCTTAGAGGAATAAAATCTGCTTTTTGGTTTAAAGAGCAATAATGTCCTATGATTCCATTCAACTGCACAAACAAACCAGAAAAAAAAAGAGAAAGAAACAAAACCCAAATTAATAGTGGCTTAAATAATAATAGTGGTCTAAATTTCTTTCTCTTAGACTGGGTTGGTGTGGCAGCTAATTGAGGTAGTCAAAAATTCACATTGCTTCTACATCTCCCTGACATTATTTCCAAGTGTGGCCCTTGCCCTAACAGCCAAATATGGAAGGTGGAGCTCCAGCCATCACACATGTATTTTAAATCAGTACAAGAAAGAAAATAAAAGACAAGCTTCTACCTCCCTCTACTTAAGAAGACTATTTTACATGCAAAGGATGGTGGGAAATTTTTAACAGCAATGTGCCAGCTAAAAGCTAGGGCTTATTTGCCTAAAAGGGAGAAGTGTACTTCCTGCTACATGCTTCTCTCCTCATTTTGTATAACTGAACATTGTCTATGCAATGATCTTCACATATCCTCATAGATTGCATGTGCTTTTTTCTCTGTGCTAAGTCTTTCAAATGCATTGTTTTATTTAATCCCACCCACCCACCCAATAAACCCATAAAGCTAGTATTATTAAACAGTAATCCTATTTTACAAATGTTTAAAAAGTAGGTTCAGAGAAGTGAAATTTCCCAAGGACACATAGCTTATAAATAACATAGGATTTAAGCCCATGTTTGTATAATTCCAGAGCCTCAGCTCTTACCATGCAATGCCACTATTTCCTAAAGAGTTGCCCGCCATAAATCACAATGATGATCAAATCAGGTGAGATGTCAGTAGCCAATCTTCTACAGTATGTCAAAAGTACATAAATATTAACCTATTATATTAACCAATAACTGTGCTTGTAAATTATGAACAGATGACCATGCTGCATATACAACAGTGAGAACTGAAAACAGTCATAATGAAATAAAACTTATGACAAAATTAACATTTAAAATCAATGATTATTATTGTGCTGTACAAAAACGATTTTAAGCATTAGTCTTTTCTTAATTATAGAATACTAGTAAGACATTTAGATAATTTGAAAAAAAATAGTTTTCAGATTTCTCAAGATCTCAACATTTTTATGTTTTTACATAGTTACAGCATCCAGATAAATTGGTATTATATTTTTACTTTCTTTAATGAGGTATAATTGACATATAACATTAGTTTTAGGTATGATTTTTTTTGTTTACTTTATATACTAAGCATAGTAGATATGATTACTAAATATTTGCAGTAAATTCCTTTGGTTCATGCACTACAGCATATTTAGCATTTATCTTACTTTTAATATTTCACTGTTTTAATTGCTTTATAAAAAATTAAACATGAATAAGAAAACATTGCTAAACCAATTTCTCACAGCATTTCACTTATTTGTAAGTTGTCTAGTTTCTGTCATCATTATTGATAACCAGCAACTTCCCTGATATCATGTAGCCATTTCAATAGATCAGTTCACTAACATTTAGGTAATCCTAAACCAGCAACTAATCATACACAAAGATGAAAAAAAAAAACAGCTTTTGTGCTCAGAGAGCTCAGAGAATAGAGGTGGTATAGACCTGAGAAATGTAAACTTCTGGCTTGAGTGTGTACAGAGTACAAGAAAGAAGGTATTCAGTTCAGGTGGGTATAGACCTGAGAAATATAAACTTCTGGCTTGAGTGTGTACAGAGTACAAGAAAGAAGGTATTCAGTTCAGCCTTGGTATCAAGAAAAACTGCCTGTAAGAGAACTTCTTTACACACACATACTTATGTACATGAAAAGATAAACATCATAAACCCAGCCCTCCAATAATATGCCATTATGGCCCTATAGTTTCAAATCAAGCCTTCCTCTGCTCCTCCATAACCGCATCTAATTCCCTACTACTCTCTCATTGCCTAAGGTGTTCTTGACAAGAGCAGGGACATGGAATCTGAGAACATCTAGATGTGTTGTACTGAATATTTCAAGGTCACAGAAATTCTGGGCCACAAATCCATTGATGGGCAATAGGAGAGAAAATAGTATGCCTCTTCCCACGCGAATGGCATTTTGGAGAGAAATCATACTTCAGAAATGGTGTCTGGAGCCTGGTATTCCAATCTAGAAAGGGGATTAAGGAAGATGAGTCAAGGAAAAGGAGTCTGACATAGGTCAATCATGGAAAAATAAGTGTCTTTCAACCTGCATTAATGAGAATCAAGTAATCAAGTTCAATCAGAAGGACTTCCCAGGTTAGCTTAGCTGTGTTGGGCAGGACCACCAGCAGATGTGAGAAATAATTAAAAGTGCCTTCAGGACTGGCTTTGGTAGAACAATTTTAGTAACTTAGTGAAACATAAATCTCTTCAAAAGAATTTTAGGATTTTGTACTCTGGAGTTAGAATTGAAGATTAAAATCCACTCATATTTATGAAGGGTTACATTTTTCTTTTTTTTTTTGATGGGTTACATATTAATTTGAACAAGCATTTTGTCAAGGACAATTAAAAGTCATAGGAAAAAAAAACAGAGAATGGAAAGGTATCGGAAACTTAAAGTTAGAGAAAGGAAGAATCCAGTAATGGAGGAAAATCGGGCGAAAAAAATGGGTGGATGGAGTCTCCAGAAACAAAATTCATCTGCTTCATTATTTTATATCTTTTAAATTCAACCAAATTGCAACATTATTGCCTATGCTATAAAGTCCAAGACAAATTCCAAAATCATATTATTCCAGGTACTTTCTAGGAGCAATCCAAGAATTCTTGAAAGCTCCATAGATTCATTAGCTATGAGTGCATTGGAAACTTAGCAGAAACATTTATAATCAGGCTCTTTTCTTTTATGTCTAATGGCATTAGACAATAACCAAATGGTATGTCTTTTTCTCAAATACAGCACGTTGTATACACAGCAACTTTTTAAAGCATCTTGTCACAGATAATCCTCAAAATAATTTATTGATATAAGTAAGTAGAGCAAGAACTGTTAACTCCATACTTGACCCAAGCGATAACCATTTATATTAGTTAGTATAGGCTAGATTAGGCTATGGTAACAAATGCTTCCCAAATTTCAAAGGCTTAACCCGAAAAAAGGATTGTTATTTCTCACATGCTCAAAGTCTTTGACATGACTGAACAAATCAATAAGTGTAATAGATTAAAAATGGCCACAAAACTTTATAGGTCCTCCCATTAGGAGGTAGAATCTATTTTCCTATTCTTTGACTCTTGAGTCTATGATGTTCTTATTATTTGCTTTAACCAGTAGAAAGCTATGGATGTATTCCTGTTTGAGTTCTGAGCTAGGCCTCTAGGGGATATACAGCTTCCATTTGTTCTCTTTTAATGCTGCCACCATGTGAACAAGTCCAGATTAGCCTCCTGCAGAAGAAGAGATGACGTAGAAAGAGGGGTTCACCGCCATTCTAGCTACAGCCCCAGATAAGGAGTGCAGCCATAGTATAATAGATGATCTAGTCTCAGAGAAACTGGCTTGCACCAGAAGAACAATTCACCAGCCCATATTCATGCAAAGTAATAAATAATTTCCATTTTAAGCCATTAAAATTTGGGGTATTTTGTTACTCAGCAACAGCCAACTACAGCTCTCCTCCCTCCATATGCAGGCTTAGAAATCCAAGCTAACTCAAACTTTTGGCACCTCCATATAAACACATGCCTCAATGATAGCCACAGCAGAGGAAGAAACCACTAAGCAGTCATGCCCTGGCAATTAAATACTTTTTTCCCAGAAAGGACCTATCTCGTCTCGCAATCCATTAGCTCTAACCATTCATATGACTCTTTCTAACTGCAAGAGATGGTAAGAAATTTTCATCTTCCTGTGGGTCCATAAGAAGAGGAGAACCAAATATGAATAAGATGTAGATTTATTATACCCGCATGTAAATGGGCTATTAATTTAGAATTTAATTGTGCTTTGGAATTGATAGGTTAGGATTCAAACTTCTTTAATACCCTATTTTCCCGAAAATAAGACCTAGCCAGACAATCAGCTCTAATGTGTCTTTTGGAGCAAAAATTAATATAAGACCTGGTATTATATTATATTTTATTATATTAATTATATATTATATTATATAATATTATATTATATTATATTATATTATATTATATTATATTATATTATATTATATCATGTTATGTTATGTTATATTAAAGACCTGGTCTCATAGTATAGTAAAATGAGACCAGGTCTTATATTAATTTTTGCTCCAAAAGACACATTAGAGCTGATTGTCCGGCTAGGTCTTGTTTTCAGGAAAACATGGTATTAATTCCATTTATGATTATTTTTGGTGTTTTTCAATTGGCTTATCAATTAAGCTAACATTGTCCATGCTGTTATACCAGGCTGAATTCAATACTGAATTGAGATTATCCCAGAAGCTTCCTAGTAGCTAGCCAAGCTATGTATGAGCCTGCATTAACTTTCATAGGCCATTAGAATTTAATAAATCACTGCTTCATAAACAATGGTATAAGGTTTCAGGCCACCAGGATTCAATTTCTAAATTACTACATACATGCTATAACATATAAATCCAAAAAAACCTTACCTTCTTAACCTCCTCTAAAGCAGAAAGGTATGAATAAATCTCTTCCTTTAAATGTTTTATAATAGAATATATTTAATCCCATTACAAACAAACAAGAGAAACAAGAATTACAAGGATTTATTCCACACTCAACATAGTGTGTAATGTTGTCAGAGCTCTAGACTGACTCTCAGTTGCTCAAGTAAGCCTTAATAAACAACTTTGTCTAGAACAAGCCATATAAAACATGACCTTGTGGAGCTCAAAGGATATTAGTTATCTTACTCCTCAAATGTCTTTAATAAGTATGTTTTTAACTTCAGATTTGGGCAAGTCAAGGTTGAGCTGGCCAGGAAGTCTTGGAAGGAGACTCTAAGGAGGGGCAGCATCTTCCTTTAGTATAGCACAATCAGAAAGACCTTTAGCAGATTGTTTTTAGTTAAAAAGATTGGGCACAATACTTGTTTCCTATTGATGCTGTTACAAATCGCCACAAATTTAAGGGCTTCAAAACAACACGAACAAATTATGTTACAGTTTTGGAGGTCAGTTTCTAGAGGTTGCTCACATTCCTTGGCTTGTCTTCCCTTGTTCCATCTTTTGGTTAAGTCTTTCTCACATCACATCACTGTGACATTGATCTTTCTGCCTCCCTATTTCATATTTAAGGATTCTTATGATTATACTGGCTTACTTGGATAATCTAGGATAATCTCACAATCTCAAAATTCTTAACTGAATCAAATCTACAAAATCCCTTTGCCAAGTAAGGTAACAGTCAGAGTGTCTTAGTCCCTTCAGACTACTATAAAATTGGCTTATCAATTAAGCTAACAAAAATATCATAGACTTGGTGGCTTAAATAACAAACATTTATTTCTTATAGTTCTGGAGTGTGAGAAGTCCAAGATCAAGGTATTGGTAGATCTGGTGTCTGGTGAGAGATACTTCCTGGTTCATAAACAGCTATCTTCTCACTGTGTCCTCACGTGGCAGAAGGGCAGGGGAGCTCTCTTGGGCCTATTTTATAAGGGCACTAATCCCGTTTATGAGGGCTCCATCCCCATGACCTAATTACTTCTTAAAAGCCCCACTTGCTAATGTTTAATACATATTGGGAGTTAGGATTTCAACGTGAATTTTAAGAAGACAAGAACATTCAGTCTATAGAACAGCGATTAGGATGTCAGCAATTTGTGGAGACCATTATTCTGTTTATGATAGCGCTACTTCCAGCAGCTCAGGTTGGCTAACATAACTAAGGTTCTCTTCCATATGTCAGTTATCTTGGCCTGAATCAGTCGTTATAGGAAGTAAATTAAACTATACTTCAATGAAGCAATTTCCAGGAGGGAAATTATAGTGATACTAAAAAGTAAGGATAAAGTTATGTCTCTGATTTCAGCTTTATTACATTTTCCATTCTTGCTACTGCACTTTGTAAAAGAGGTTTTTAATCAGCCTGAGTCTACTGTTTCCTTGCAAACCAAATGGAACTGTTTTCCCTTATAAAATCAAATCTAATAAAATTTCTTCATGAATCTGCTCTGTGGGGAAATAGTGCTTCAAAGCCTTAAGAGTGTGAATGTAACAGTCTAAGTAGAAGCTTGCAGTAGAAAATTATGGATCATCTTTTGAGCACAAATTTTGAAATATTTTAATCAGGATGTAGCGTAGTAGCTGACCTAGAAAGACATCCAGCAATGGGGTGGTAGATGATGAAAACAGGATAATTTAGGGGTCTCAGAGAATTAGGAGATTACAGTTACAAGCCTATATGACCCAAAGCAAATGGCCAATACTGAGGGTCATACGTCATTCATCTTGTTCAATTAATGTTTTTACCTATTATGTGCCACCCGTGGTGCTAGCCACTGGGGATATGATGGCATTCATTGCTGGATTTATGGAGCTCACAATCTACTGATGGAGAGAGGCATACATCAAATAATTCAAGTAATGTATAATATAAATGTGGATAAGAAATATGAAGGAAAGGTGCAAGCTGTTGTGATAGCGTAAGAAAGGGGAACAGTGCTTTGTCTGGGAGAGGGAGTATCTGGGGAAGAGAAATTTGAGCTTATAGCTAAAGAAAGAGTTGGTGTTAGTGAGAGAAGTGACTGGAAAGGCATCTTAGCAGAGGGATCAGAATGAGCAAAGGCTTTGCATCTAAAAACATGACCTGGCACAAGACTACTGATGGTGGGATGAGGCAGAATGGAAGAGCCTATAACTTAAGAAGAGATACATTCATAGGACTGAGGCAAGGCCTGAGGAAGTAGGCCCAAGTGCAGAAAGTGGCAAGTGGTCCTCTGGTGACCAAAACATAATAATCAGGAAGTAGGAATGACTAGTTAGCCACATGGGTGGAGCTCAAAACCAGGGGATAGGAAGTATTTGATACTCAAAGAAGCAGCATCAGGAAAATATCAGATATTAGCAGAAACACCTACTCCCAGGCTTCAAGAACGACTTGATGTTAACTCCTTGAATACGTACGTACCTGTTAAATTATATCACCTTTGGTCAAGAGACAAAAACAATGCTGGGTATGTGGATGCTGATAGACTACAGCCATGGGGAAAGTAGGGCAGGAAAGGAGCATCAGGGAACAGGGGAGTCCTGACAAGGTCATGTCTTCTTTGGAAAATGAAACATGATGACTACTGTCTTAGAAATCATCATGAGATCATCACTGTATTAGTTTGCTAGGGCTGCCTTAACAAAATACTTCAGGCTGGGTGTCAGAAATTTATTTTCTGACAGTTCTTGAAGTCTGAGTTCAAGATGTTGGCAGGCTTGGCTTCTTGTGATGCCTCTCTCCTTGGCTTGCAGATGATACCTTCTCACTTGGTCCTTACATGGTCTTTTCAGTGTGCTCAAGAATTCCTTGCGTCTCTTTGTGTATCCTAATCACCTTTTTATAAGAACACCATTTAGAATGGATTAGGGTCCACCCTAACAGCCTCATTTTAATTTAATCACCTCTTTTAAGACCTTATCTCCAAATAGTCACATTCTGAGGTACGGGGTTTGGGGCTTCAACATACAAATTTGGTGGATCACAATTTAGCCCATAACAGTCATCATCAAGAGAAAATATGGTGAATGGTGTATAGAAACACGAAGGTGACTGGAGCAAGTGTTTAACCTCTTTCGTCTTCATTGAGTGGTTATAACAACATGCATCCGTGGGCTTTGTTATATGATATAGAGCTCTTCACGTGTGTGAACCACATAGCACAGAGTAACCTCTCATTAACAGGTAGCTAGTACTTTGTTTTTGTTTTCATTTTTTTTCCATCCTCCTAACTCATTAATTAGATAAGAACAATGAGCCCAGAACAGAGCTTAGCTATTCTGATTCCTACTATATTCTTCTCATGACATACACTCACTTAATGAAGAATGATGAGCTAACACACTGCAGTGTTGCTGACAGACAACAGCTAAAGGAGAACCAGAAATACAAGTTTGCTTCTATAGTGCAATAAACCAGCCCATTCTTCCTTTATGGCTTTTCTGGTTTTCCAGGTTGCTTTTAAAAACGTCTGACACTATAAAGATGTTTTAAATATTTCCTAACTTTTAATACTTTATAGTTTTGTTTACATTATGATCTGGAAAGATGTGTGAGGAGTTTTATTCAGGGAAGTGACATAACCAGACATGCATAGTAAAGCACCATTCTGGCAAAGTGGGATTAAGGAAGATCAATTAGGAACTTGTGGCAGCAATCCAGGCACAAAAATGTGATGGTGCCTACTATATTGGGGGCAGTCAGAATGGAGAGAAATAATATATTTCAGAGTCAATGACAGTGGACTCAATTGTACTTAGAATCAATTGTACTTAGTGATTGATTGACAGATGGGGCAGAAGTGAGGGATAAGTAAGATTTAATGATGACACAATGCTTTGGGTTTTTTTATAGGCAACAAAAGGCATCATTTCTTGAGGGAATATAGGATTAAGAGTGGTTTGGGGAGATTCTATTATGATCTCAGGTTTAGACAAAGTTTGAAAAGAAGGAAAATGGAAAAGCACATTAGCAGTTAGATATATAGTTCTGGAACTAATATAAAATCTAGGATAGAGATCTAGATTAATTATTATACAGACAGTAATTGCAGACATAGAAATAGATTACATTATCCTGAAGGAGAATGTAAAATGAAAAGCAAAAAGCTTGTAGGACAGAACCCTAAAGAACATCAAAATAGGTAGTAAAGGAAGCAATCAAAGTAATAGGGTGGGTCCCTTGGGGAATGTGCATCAAAGGAAAGAGCCACAAAATTAATGTAAAAATCAGAGTGTAATAATGGCACGTGATTCTGAACGTAAGACCTTTATATTCAACCTGCCATTATTTGAATCAAGACTTTAGGTGCGTGTCACACTGTGGAGAGCTAGTGGAACCCTTTATGGTCCTGTAGTCTAGATAGAAGATGATCTGAACAGCTGGAAAGAAAAGAAAATGTGAGGTGACAGAAAAAACAAATGGCAAGGGTGGCTGCTTGCCGCTCAGACAAGAAGAAAAGTCCTGCAGGGGACAGGAGGGAAGGGCACCCTAGGGTGGTACAGTGTGAGCAGAGGAGGTGACCAGGAAATGGAAGGTTGAGACAGCTGGTAGAAGTGGGAAGGTGAGAAAGGGTCCAGGCGGGGACCCCCTGAGACAAGTGGCAGGAGGAGAAGGAGGAGGGCAAAACACCGCCAGTGCCCTTCAGCATTGGGGTGCCTCTGGTCACCACGTGCTCACCTACTCAGTTTAAACTAGGGGGAGTGGTGTTGCAGAGGTCAGTGGGGACCCAGGCCAGGGTCCGAAGCCCCTCCTGTCCAGCTGCTTTCCCATGATAAACCTGGAACTTCTGGGTCCCTTTTCCTTTTGTGATGAGAATGTCAGGGCAGGGGGCACATCAGTGTGTGGTCTGACTGGCCGCAGCCCGGAGAACACACACTTGCCCTTTGTTAGACACACTGCACAGAATGCCCAAGGGTGACCAGTGAAGGAAAAAAAAAAAAAAGACTATATAGTCAATTCCATCACTGACAGTTTAGTAATCTCATTTAAGTCCACTAAGCTATCAAAGAGTTACGAGTCAGAATAGTGAATTCTATTATAACCAATGATAATTCTAACCAAATGATAATTCTTTTTTTTTATTATTAATTAGATTTATTGGGGTGACAATTAGTAAATTTACATAGATTTCAGGTGTACAATTCTGTATTATATCATCTATAAATCCCATTGTGTGTTCACCACCCAGAGTCAGTTCTCCGTCCATCACCATATATTTGATCCCCCTTACCCTCATATCCCTCCCCCCACCCCCTTACCCTCTGGTAACCACTAAATTACTGTCTGTAATTTATGACTGTCTATGAGTCATGTATTTACTGTCTATGAGTTTTTGTTTCTCATTTGTTTGTCTTGTTCTTTTGTTGTTTTTGGTTTATATACCACATATCAGTGAAATCATAGGGTTCTCTGCTTTTTCTGTCTGACTTATTTCACTTAGCATTATACTCTCAAGATCCATCCATGTTGTCACAAATGCTCCTATCCAAATGATAATTCTAAATGCAGACTTCTACCCACTTTCTGCAAATATTTTAATAGTAAAATGCTGTCAGTTCAGATGTCAAGCTAAGAAAATTTAAAATTCAGAATACTGATTTTCTGTATAGACTGTAATAGATTAACTGGGTAGAATTATACATATTTTTATTTTTTATTTGCTTTCTAGCTTGGTTGCTTTGGCACAAATTCCAAATTAAACATTTTAAGTAGTATTCAGTAATCTCATTTACTACTAACCATATGCAAATTGGGTTTAATATATTTAAGAATGTTGAAAAACTGATTTGTTCATCTGAAAACTCAGCTATTGTAAAGAAGTTCCCTTCATCATTTTTGAAGCAACCTGTAGTATTTTTCTCATTAGAAAAATTATCAATCTCAACATTATAGCCCCTTTTATCCCTTTGCAAAGTTCAAATACTTATTAATTGCTCATTGACTCTATATCCTTAGACAATTTTTTGTTTTAATCCTGTCTCTGTACAGTGCAATTGCACATCTTGGGAATTGCAGAAGCATTTGAGAAATTGTAAGAGAAAATATCATAACATTTCTAGTTGATTTGTTTTGACCCAGGAAGTAAATCCAGAACTTTCTGCATTTACCCTAATCTCACTGTTCTTTGGGTCTTTTCATGTTTTCTCATCCCTGAAGTTTAGTTGACATCATAAATCTGCTCTTCTTCCATCTGTCTTTGCCATTTTCTCCTAACTTTTTCTTTCAAAGAAAACCAATTCAAAATCTTTCTGCTTTTCCGCTCCCTGTCTGAAGATTGACAAGAAACAATAATTGTACTGTCTTTTGCCAGAGGGTTCAATATAAAACAAATAAAGGTAGACATTCCATTACTTTTATAAAATGCCAGCAATGGAAGTTTTTCTTATACTTAACACTCAATGAAAGGAAGGATGATTCTGACACATCTCTATATAAAAGAAAAAACAAGCTGCCTTACTGTACAAAATACATAATATTTTCCAATATTCTCATTATCTTATTTTCTATTTTTTAAGATGTTAATGAATGTTTTTGGAAGAATGACCTCTGTTTTATTACCTATGTTTAATTCTGTTTTTACATATTTGAGATTTATGAACCCACTAAGGGAAAGATAATTTGCAGACATTCTAAAATAAAAGGAGGCCATACTCAGGTTTATCTTATTTTCATTCATCTCCCAAATATTTGAATCAGCCTTCCACTCACTTCTCTTCATTTTACCTTCTCTATGTGATCTCATCCAGCTCCATAGATTAAATGAAATCTGTAAACTTCAGGTCCTTGACAAGATCAAATCTGAAAACCCTCCCATTTCAAACCTCTAGAAATACTGGGTAGAATGTTCAAAAATTATTTTAAATGTATGAGTAAGGTTCTAAGAGATAAAGAATGCCAGAAATGAAAAAGACATGAAATAGCAGAAGTAAGCAAGTGAGTTAATCATGTACCTGACTTAAAGAAAAAATTTTAAAATCTAAATAGGAGAACTAAAAAGAAAGCCTCAAATATAAAAATAAAAATACAGCAGAATAATGACAAGATATTTACATACGCACATTCATATATGGATTTTTTTTTAAGGAGGGCACAGCCTACCATGGTCCATGCATCGAACTGGCAACAAGCACCACGCTCTAACCAACTGAGCTAACCGGCCAGCCCTGGGAATTATTAATAGATCTCTCTATGCAGCTGATAGATTAATCAGGCCAAAAATAGTACAGAAATAAAAATTTGAGTACAAACTTTACATGTATATAATTCTATACTTAACAATTAAAAAATATGTATTTTTAAGTGAATAATTTTTTATAAAAATTGACAGGATACTAGCCTTAAACCAAGTTTCTATGAATACTAAAGGGACTATTTTATACAAACCAAATTGTGTTGTCACAAAGAAATAAAAATGGAATGCGGTAAAAAGGGGGGAAAAAATCTTCAAATGTTGAAAATGCAGTCTACTGCGAAAGACAATAAAAAAGAAATCATAGTGGAAGTTATAAAATATTTAGAACTGAAAGACAGTATATATTTTAAAATAGTGGCATAGATTGACTTTTCTGGTAATGGGGCAGATAAAAATTATTGAAAAGTTACTGCTACATAACACATTTACATGCTCAAAAGAAAACCGAAAATAAAATAACTGGGTGATGAACACACAATGTGATATATAGATGATGTATACAGAATTGTACACTTGAAACCTGAGTAACTTTATTAACAATTGTCACCCCAATAAACTTTAATTTAAAAAAAGACAGAAAAAGAAAATTATTTTTTGAATAAATGGATGAGATTGCAAGAAATAAAAGAAAAATATATAAAGCCAGGTACAAAGCCAGAACAGCAGTCCAGGGAAGTAAATAAACATTGAAACCATCAGTTTTCTTAAGAGTATATATGTATAAATGCCCCTCAGTGATTCAGAGTTTTAGGCCCAGACAGCCTGGTAGAGACATACCAAATAAAATCGACATTCAGATGAACTATTCTCTCAGAAAAAAAGGTGAAATAGAAAATTAATAAGACAAAATAAAGTCCAGAGAAAGACAAGAAAACTTCACTACGTAGGCCTTTCTGTCCACAGAGGTTTAAGTAAACAAAAGAAGGGCTTCCCTGAGAATCCATAGAAACTGGTAGACCCATCTACAAATGTTTTAGGCCTAAATCTCTGTTATCTAGTGAGTCTAAAATTCATAAGCTAATAATTGTAAAAAAAGTATTTAAGGCTATGAATGTTCCACAAAGTATCAATTTAACCACAGCATACAAATGTTGATAAACAGAACTTTCCGCAAATAGACATATGAAAAAATGCTCAAATACTAATCATCAGAGAATAGAAACCACAATGAGATATCACCTCACCCCAGTTAGAATGGCTATCATCAACAAGTCAAATAGTAACAAGTGTTGGAGAGGCTGTGGAGAAAAAGGAACCCTCACACAGTTGGTGGAAATGCATACTGGTGCAGCCACTAGGAAGGCAGTGTGGAGGTTCCTCAAAAAATTACAAATAGAATTACCATATGACCCAGCAATCCCTCTCCTGGGTATCTACCCCAAAAATCTGAAAACATTTATCCATAAAGACACGTGTGCTCCAATGTTCATTGCAGCTTTATTTACGGTGGCCAAGACATGGAAACAATCAAAATGTCCTTCGATAGATGAATGGATAAAGAAGTTGTGGTATATATACACAATGGAATGCTATTCGGCAGTAAGAAAAGATGAAATAGGACCATTTGTGACAACATGGCTGGATCTTGAGATTGTAATGCTAAGTGAAAGAAGTCAGACAGAAAAAGCAGAGAACCATATGATTTCACTGATATGTGGTATATAAACCAAAACAACAAAAGAACAAAACAAGCAATGAGAAACCAAAACTCATAGACACAGACAATAGTTTAGTGGTTACCAGAAGGTAAAAGGGGAGGGAGGTGCTAGATTAAGGTAAAGGGGATCAAATATATGGTGATGGAAGGAGAACTGACTCTGGGTGGTGAACACACAATGGGATTTATAGATGATGTAATACAGAATTGTACACCTGAAATCTATGTAACTTTACTATCAATTGTCACCCCAATAAACTTTAATTAAAAAAAATAACCAATACTTTCACTTCTGTTTAAGTGTTTTCTAATTTTCATTTAAATTTTTTTGTAAGCATTTCTTAATTTTCAAACATAAGTAAAGTTTCTAATTATCATTTTGTTATTTATTTCAAATTCAATTGCACTGCCATCATATGTATGCCATTCAAAATGTATGCCATTCAGAAATTCTAAGATTTGGGTGTCCCAAGACTTTCTTGGTACACCACCAATCATTCAGAATACATTTTCTTATTTTGTCAACATATTGGCTTAAATTTTATCTGGTAAAATCTTTGGAACTCCAGATCAGACTTTCTTTTTCTTTTATGATACGTTGTCTTTAATTTTCTCAGTTATAACAATATCACTGAATGGTGTGCTTTAAGATTCATTCAGAATGCCATAGTCAATGGATGGCATTCTCCTAGTCTGACTTGGTATGACACAGCAGGAAACTCTATAAAAACCTAGAGGTCAATGCTTTCCTAATTTTCTGTTCAAAATAAGACTGTCAGTTGAGGAATGTGACCACTACATAAGAGGTTGTGGTGTGAGGGTCTGCAACTAGTTGGTGTTTGGGGCTTGATGTACACACATGGATATCACATCCCTGCTCTGTGTTTCTTTTTCTATCTGCCAGGATGGACTATATACTGGGCTCTGGAGCCAATCATCTTAGGCTACATTTCCCTGTTGTGATAAATTTCAGTGGCGTAAAACATTTAAGATTTATTTCCCACTCTCATTTTATGTTCTTTGAGGGTTAGCTGTAGCTTTGCTGCCCAAGTCCTTATTCCAGGGCCTCAGCTGACAGACAGTCCCTATCTGGGACACAGCAGGGTCTTGGCAGAGGGAATGACGTTGGGGTGAATCCATGAAAGCTTTTAAAGCATCTGCTCAGAGTGGTTCATGTTATTTTCACTCATTTCCAAGGATAGAATTGATGTGATCAATGTGGAAAGAATTATAACCCTCCAACTGAAAAGAGCTGAGAGGGCAACAAATATTTGCACAATGAAACAAACAGTCAGCTTATTTCTCAACAGAAACTTTGCAGGCCAGAAAGGATTGGCATAAAATATTCAAACTGATGAAAAAGTAAGGATCTAACATCAAGATTACTCTTCCCAGCAAAGCTAACATTTAGAATCAAAGGACAGGTAAAGAGCTTCCCAGACAACAAAAAACAAGGAGTTCATGATCATCAAACCAGTATTACAAAGCAAGTTAGAGAGACTTCTTTAAGACAATAACAACAAAAAAGAATAAAATAGCAATAACTATATATCCATCAACAATTACTTTAATGTAAATAGATTAAATGCTCCAATCAAAAGATAGAGTGGCTAAATAATAAGAAAACAATGTCCTTACATATGCTGCCCACAAGACCTTCAGTTCAAATCAAAAGTCACACATATACTGAAAGTAAGGGATGATAAAAAGTATTTCATGAAAATGGAAACAAGAAAACAAAAAATCTGAGTATCCACACTTTTACCAGACAACATAGATTATAAAAAATAAAAGACTACAACAAGAGACAAAGAAGAACCCAGTAATCCCACTTCTGGGTATTTATCCAAAAACCCAAAACTCTACTTAGAGGGGACATGTAAAAAAACATATATATATATATATATATATATATATATATATATATATATATATACACACATACACACACACACACACACACATGCATATAAAATGTTTATTATAGCATTGTTTACAATGGCCAAGACATGGAGGCAGCCTGGGTACCCATTAATAGATGAAAAGATAAAGTGTAGGTGGTACATATATAAATGGAATATTGCTCAGCCATGGAAGGGAATGGGTTCTTGCCATCTGCGGCGGCTTGGATGGACCTGAAGAGTTTATTGCTGAGTGTAGTTTGTCAGACAGAAAATGACAAATGTGGTTTCACTTGTATGTGAAATCTAAAGAACAAACCAAACCAAACAGAAACAAACTCATTGATACAACATTTTTATGGTTGCCAGGTGGGAGGGGGGGTTGGGAGTATGGGTGAAAAGGAGGAAGGGCTTAAGAAGTACAAACTGGTAGTTACTAAATAGTCACGGGGATGTAGAGTAAAGCTTAGGGAATATAGTAAATAATATGGTAATAACAATGTCGTGCCACATGGGTACTAGAATAGTCAGGTAATCACTTCTTTAATCATATAAATGTCTAACCACTATGCTGTATACCTGAAATTAATATAAAATAATATTGAATGTCAGCTGTAATTGAAAAATTTTAAAGGGGGAAAAAGGAGGAGAATAAGAGGTTCAAATTTCCAGGTATAAAACAAGTAAGTCATGGGGGTGTAATGTACAGCATAGGGAATATAGTCAATAATATCATGATAGTGTGGTATGTTGTCAGATGGTTGTTAGACTTACTATGATGATTACTTCTTTAGGTATATAAATGTTCAATAACTATGCTCTATACCTGAAACTAATATAATATTACATATTATATTAGCTATATTTTATAAATATAGCTCATAAAATTAGCTATATTTGAATAAAAATCTAAAAAAATAAGAGAAAAACAAACAAAAAAATAGGTCAACTACCTCTCTCTGAGACAAGAAGTAGCAAGAATCTTATCACAAGCTTAAAGTTGAAGGCAAAAAGATAACATGACAAACATATGGAGGGAAAAGCAATTAAGGTATTGAGTGAGACTGGGTTGCACAGATGTAAGTGTTTATCAATTTATTCATTAAAGAAAAATTTTACGTAAACTATTATTTGTTTGTCTTTAGCAAGAGCAAGAATCTCCACTGTGCCCAGAACTTTGAACCATATAACTGGAAACAGTTAGAACAAGGGCCCACACACAAAGTATTAAGTTCTTAACAATTATTTTGTTAGCATTAAGTAAGTTTATTAATAATGATGATTATCCCTATTCAAGTGAAACATTAGCATCAGATAAATATGCATTAGTATTCATTTTAGTATTTTGGAATTACTTGTTTTTACCATTGCTTTGAAATATTTTAAAATAATTTCTAAGTTAAAATTTATAAATCACAAGCCAGGGGGAATAATTCTTTCCTGTTTTTGGTTTGCTCTACAAAGAGAGAGGAGAGGATGTGGGAAAATTAGCAAGTAATTGTAATAGAATGTGAAGATGGCCTGTGACAACAGACCTATAGAAGATATACCCAAACCAATATGGGATTGGGGATGGGAGTGACCAAGGAACTTACCTCTAAACCAAGATCTGAAGCAGAAGTAAGAGTTACTCTGCCATAGAAGGAGAAATAAAAAACTGACATTCCAAGGCTAAAGGGACAAAGTGAAAAGGAAAAGCAAGAAAATGATATGACAAGTTTGTTTGTAGTAATTGTGGCAATTTGGATCCTAACATACCACACCAGAGGTGCCTCCTGTATCATAAGGGATACTGAGATATTGTGGTTGACAATATCTAGAAGTGGAAGACCCATTCCTCTGCCTGAGAGGAGATCCAGTTCCTACCTTTGGACCTGAAAAGTATCACAGCTTTAGAGAAGCACAGTACCTGAAACTCCCTGGGTGGTGTCACAGAAAGACCAAGACTGAAAGTCAGAACACATTGCTGCTATTTAGTAGCTGATTATAAGCAAGTTACTCAGCCACTCTGGGCTTCAGCTCCCTCAATAGCAAATATCACCTCTCAGAGGTCTGTTGAGGATTAAATGAAATTGTGTGTGGAAAACACAGTGCCCTCCTCTTAGGTGCTCAATAATTGTTTGTGCCTTCCCCATCTCACCTCTTATATCTTCAGTGCAGATGACCTCTGAGAGCAAATGCTTAGCTTCCCACCCACTTCACACACACACATACACACACACACACACACACACACACACAGAATTTAGTTTCTATTCAAGAAGAATTCCTCAATAATCCTCTCTAGCACTGCTGTGTCATTTTTAATGGAGCCACAAGTCCAGCAATGTGAGAAAGCACGTTAGCTGTTAGCTGTTTCTGTACCACCTTTTTCTGTTGAGAGTCCTGATGCAGGAAGGGGTAGATGTGGGATTTGGCACAGGCCCTTCCAGGAAATACAAGAAGTCCTGTCCACACTACATCTGCCTCTCTGATCTCCACTAAAGGAGACAAAAAAGTCAAAGTAACGTGCTTTCTATTTTGTTTTGGTGTTTTTGAAATAAAAGACTTTCATAAAATTTTCCTGTCTATAAATATCTAAGCAAACTGATCAAGCTTACAAATCTGAAAGAACATTTATGCAGTTGCGTTCTAAAAATCTAAGCTTTTCAAACACATTAAAATCTATTGGTCCCAGAGATGATTTCACCAACCCCTCCTCAACATAAATTATATATGCTCTGCTGCTTCAAAGTCTCTTTAGCTTTAGCGCAACATTTCTTTCCTTTAAAAATGCAAGAGATCAAAAAAGAGTTGGAAATATCATCGGAGGCTATATGAAACAAAAGAGATGCTGCTAAAGAAATAGAAATGCACTCAACCAAAGGAGAGAATGTAAACCTTCAGGGAATGAGCGAGCACAACCCTAGGAATCTCTTCAGGAAACCAAATAATAAGCAAGGGAAGTTAATAATGAATGAGCAAATAAATTGGAATTGGATACCCTAAACTCTACAAAAGCAAGAGCCCTCCTCCTGACTTTGGTTCTATTTTTCATTTATTTAGATCAAGGGCAGGGTATATCCTAGGCTGATGCTAGAAAATATATGGTTTTCAGAAATTCCACTCTGTGAGAAGTTATGAGGCATGATTCAATATATAGGGGTTAGATTTTAATAAAGTAAAAATTAAGAGCTTATCCAAAGCACACTTCAATTTAGGACTTGGGTTTTCCTGAAGCAGAATGACATCTTAGAGAATAGAGTGGAATAGAGCATATTCTCAGCCAAAGGAGAGCTAAGTCGACCACTACTATTTATACCTAAACATGTAATTGTAATATTTGCTGCTGCTGAAGCCCTAAATACTCCACCAATATATCACCTGCCTATGTTTGGGGAAATTCAAATAGAACATCATTCTGCCACGGATGGGTGGCAGAATAAGGAGCTAATAATGGTAATAACTCTTTAGTAATCATGGTAATAACTCTTTAGTAAATCCATCATTGGAAAAGCCCACCAGCAATCCTTCAAAGTATATAAAATGTTTATAAGTACCCTTATTTGCAGATGAAGAAAATTGAATCTCAGAGTTTAAAGAACTTGCTTGAAATCTATGTAATTTTACTAACAAATGTCACCCTAATAAATTAAAAAAAAAAAAAAGAACTTGCTTAAGGCCACACCTTTTAATTTAGTAAGTGACAGAATTAGAATCTTTGATCCCAAACCTTTGGACCTTGTCCTTACACTTGCCAACATCTCCTACACTATATATTTTTCCTTCATTTAAATTGGATTAAACAATTAGACACAGCTTGAATAAAAATGTATATCAAATAAATTAAGCCTCTGTTCACTAAAATCCAGAGCGTGGACATTTACACTACCATTTAAAGCATATTAATATAAAACATTTCAGCCTACACTACTTTACAGTGTATTATGTGGGTATAATATATTAATATCCTCGTTTTGTAAATTGGACAACTGTGATTCAGAGAGTTCATCTTCTCCAAGGCACACAGCTATTGAGTGGCAGGTACAGGACTAAACCCAAACTTTCTAAGCTCAAGACAAGTTTGTTTTCCTATCATGCTTTCTTTTCAGAGTTCCTGGTGCATTATCTGCCACAGCACAAAGTTTAGGAAATATTTTCTCTATTTACAATGGCCACCTCATAATGCTCAAATTATATTCTGAGGGAAGGTCTGTCAGCACTTGAGCTCTTCCTCAAATCAGCACGAAGTATGTAGAATCCTCTGGCTGGATCAGAAACTTGACTCAGGATCAGGATGTCCTGTGACAACCGAATCATCTATTGCTATAAATCTCTTACCTGCCCTGAACTTGTGATCTACTGTCTGTTTTGGCAGATGATGTTTGTCATCTCTTTCATCGCTGTCCTGCTGTCTGCTGTAGCTCTTAAGTTATGCTCCCTCCAAATATGTGTCTTCCTGCTCTGACTCCTAACTTGCTCCTCAACTATAAGCTGCCACATTAGCTCCTTATTCTCTCAGTCTCAGCATCTCTACTAGGGCTGCAGAGACACTGGCACCCAGTTCCTAGCAACTCCTGCTCTTTCTTTTATGTAATAGAAGAGCAAAAAGAAAGAACCAAGTCTGCAGAGGTCTTGGCTTAGGCAGCTGAAACTTCTTCCCTCATTTAAACATAGTTAATCTTCCATTTGACTCTCAGGAAATTGAAACATCCCTCCTTTGATATCTGAAGTCATTACTTATGCCATCGAATAACAAACAAGTTCACCTACAGAAGTTCAGTGAAATTGCCTTAATGAATATTTAGCAATATAAAACTTTTGCACACTGCCTCAGTAAGAGTTTTTTCCAGATTGATAATATATGAGGTGTGATCAAACAATATAGTGAATGTTTAAATTTAAAAAAATTATTATAGTAAAAGACACATTGCCATTACTCCCCCTCAAAATACTCCCTCTCACTTTGAAAACACTTATCCCATCATTCTTGCCAATTTCTGAAGCAGTTCTGGAAGTCCTCCTTTCATGAGTGTCTTTGGTTGTGCTGTCATGGCTGCCTCAATGTCCTAAATCATTTTGACATTGGGGAACAGCAAGAAGTGCCAAATGGTGAATAAGGTGGATAAGGACACACTGTAATGTGTTTTTTTTAATCTGCTTATCTATTTTATTTCTGTTAGAAAAATATTAACTATATAAAATTTTAGTCCACTTTTTTCTCCTTTATCTCTACCATTCAAACTTAAATCTTTAATTTTACTCAAGTAAAAGCAGAATCATGTGTCTGACATGAGAACTAAATATTTCATACCATTAAATTAATAGGATTTAATGGAATTAGGTGCACCCTTTATTATTTTTTAGGAATAGTAACTCCTTTTTCCTACGTATTATTTCCCTTTACTTTTACTTATTTGAGTAAGTACGCAATGCAAAGTGTGTTCTTTTCTCACATCCAGTAATATGAGTGTGCATAAGTGTACTTCATAACATCAGTAACTGGATTCATCATCTAATCTTTAATTCATATTCAATTCCCCTTATTATATGGTGTTTCCATAATACTTCAGATATTTTAGTGAGTCTTACACTTTCCAACATTGATTATGAAAATTAAGATGTTCATTTAAAAACATTATTAATATTCCAGACTAAATAACACCAGGCCGCCTTAGAGTGATACTATTGTGAAAGGGCCTTGGACAGCTACTGCTTTAATCTCAACACAGCCCCCTTTGGGCAAAGCAACAACCTGGTAAGCAGCTCTCGCAAGAAAATTACTCTTGAAATACTGTTTGTAGATTTCATTGACAATACCGAAGTCATTTATATCAGCTGGCAAGACAGTTGTTCTTACCACGTTAGTGAAGTCACAGCCTGAAGCTTTCAGAATTTCACCCATGTTTGTAAGAGCTTGTTTAGCTTCCTCTGCCATCCTTCCTGGCACAAGCTGTCCACTTGAAGTGTCCATGTCTAGCTGGCCTGAAATGTAAATGGTCCTGTTGACTAACACAGCTTGACTATAAGGATCAATGGCCCCTGGGGCTTTCTCATTTCTGGTCACCCTTCTGATCAAGGATGACATAGCTAATCTTTTCCCTTTGAGGCTCCTCTGAAAGAACAATCCAGTACACTAACTCTGCTCATCACTACTCTCACACCGTAATTTTCTTTTTTATTTGACAGAAATTGCCATATACCAGAAGTGATGTGTGACATGGAGTGTTGTCATGATGATGATTTATGGCATACTTTAAAACACACCTTCTCTCAACCGTAGCTCACACCCGACCAACTGCACCAAACAGGTTGAAACTTGTCACACGCTGTTACTAAGGTTCAGTGTGCTGCCGCCCTATTGAAGATCCCTGCCTTTCTGTTGGATGGCACTCAGCAGCAGCATTCACTGTATTTTGTAATCACAATGGAAAGGCTCCATTCCGGTACAGCAATTTCTGTCAAATAAAAACATTAGGGTGTGTCCTCATCCAGTTTATTCACTGGATCTGGCACTGTGCATGCAACTTTTGGCTCTTCCCCATAGTCAAAATGACCATGAAAGGTAAATATTCTGAATCAATTGAGCACATCGAGGCAGCCATGACAGCGCAACTAAAGACACTCATGAATGAGGACTTCCAGAACTGCTTCAGAAAATGGCAAGAAGGATGGGAGAAGTGTGTTCAAAGTGAGGGGGAGTATTCTAAGGGAGATTAATGGCAATGTGTCCTTTACTGTAATATATTTTTTTAATTTAAACATTCACTGTATTTTCTGCTCACACCTTGTATTTGTTAAGGTACAGACCAGAACATTTCAGACAAATTTTCCACAAGATTTGGAATAACAATTTGACATCACCATTCTACAAATCTGTGATACTCCCTATTCACTTCCTTCCTCCTCACCTTTATCTGGAAGGCATAATTTGAGGGACAACTGTTGACTTTCTTTCTTCTTTTTCTTCCCTCCTTCCTTCCTTCTTTTGGGGGGTAGGGGGAAGTCTTTGCTCCAATTTCTATGACAATTACCCTGTAGACTGCTTTCACTTTCCAAACATTCACTCTAAAATGGTAGCATGTCTTTTCTTTATTTACCAATGTTCATAGGAGATCTATTTTTTGATCTCTACATTCTTCCCTCTGTCCTGTCTGTAGGTCCTGTGGTAGCCCAGATTATCCTGGCTCTTTACAGCTGGCTGTTAACTGTTTACAGTTATCAAATTCCACTATGAAATACTGTGATTCTACACTCACCATGGGATCTTTGATTTTAAAATCTGTCTGGAAAAAAAAAAAAAGCTCATAAAACACATTAATATAATAGAAGCACAAATTCAGGGGAGAAATTAAGGGCAGATACAAAAATCAAAATAAAATTAGTTTCATTTGTTTGTTTTCTCAGTTTCCAAATCTTTTCTTCCAAATCCCTGTAACTTCTTCCTTCTCTACAAAAGACTTTAATTAAAGTCCAATCTTGGTAGAGTTCCCACTGATATTATTCCAAATACTTGGTTAGAAAGACATGGTTTGCTTTCAATCTACTTGTAAATAAGATTTCAAGAATTTCTTTGCACTCAATACTCCCTACTGAGAACCTAATCTTCAAAACTTTGAAAAGGGTTTCATTATGAAACTGAAACATCTTCCTTTATTTAGGTGAAACTCACAAGTGTTACAAACATCAAGGACCTAACCATTTTCAATTTTTTCCAAAGTGATGTTTCTTAACGGGAAAAAACCTCTTAACGGGAAAAAAGAATTTTTTAAAATGTAAATCAAAAAGGTATCATTTTCACTAATAAAAAACCTCTTAACGGGAAAAAAGAATTTTTTAAAATGTAAATCAAAAAGGTATCATTTTCACTAATAAAAAAATAGGTTTTTCAAATGAGAAACAAAAACTCATAGACACAGACAATAATTTAGTGGTTACCAGAGGGTAAGGGGGTGGGGGGGGTGAGTGATGAGGGTAAAGGGGATCAAATATATGGTGATGGAAGGAGAACTGACTCTGGGTGGTGAACACACAATGGGATTTATAGACGATGTAATACAGAATTGTACACCTGAAATCTATGTAAATTTACTAACAATTGTCACCCCAATAAAATTAATTAAAAAAATAAAATAAAATAAAAAATAAAGGAAAAGAAAAAAATAGGTTTTTAAGTAAAATCCAGTTTGGTAAAAATATAATGAAATTCATATCCTCATACATTACTAGTGCCAGTCTAAAATTTTGTAAGCACTTTTCATATAATAATACACTTCATCCTCACAAATCTGTAAATCATACAGATGAGGAAACTGAGGTGAAGTTAATTAACTTGCCTAAGGTCCCATAGCTAGAATGTTGGTGAAACAGAATTTAAGTCTAGGCTATCTGGTTCCAGGGTCTGTGCTTTTAACCATGATGATGCCAACTTCTTTTAGGAAATTTGTTTGATAAAATAAATGAAGATTAAAAATATCCATGCATTTTGAACTTGCAATCTCAATTTTAGGAAGTTATATTGAGATAAGCATACAAACTTGTTGATTTTTATATTCCTGAAGATGTTTATCTCAGCATCATATATCATAGTAAAAAACAGAAATAATCTGAATATTCAGCAATAGTACAATAAATTGTGAAATTTCCACTTATGGCAATAGTAAGCAGTCTTTGAAAATTATATTTTTGGATGCAGAGTAGCAATCTGAAAAAAAACTTTCAGAAAACAGTTATAGAATTTTATTTTTACACTGATAAGAATAATAAATTATGTTCATGAAAAATAACCTGAAAGATTTTTAACTGACATAACGTGTGTTAAATGAAAATCTGTTCTTTGCTTCTACTTGCTATATGGGCAACTATAGCTTACTTCACAGAAAAACTGCACTTCTGGATGCATAGTATAAAACACATATCTTACATTAAATCTTCTCATACACATACAAATGCAACAAGAAGTGATTTCAATATTAAACAAGAGGCAGATTATCTAAGAAAATTTTGAGCCCAATTGTAACTTTTAAAAAATCCTCCTAAGAATACAGCATTTTTGATGAAAGCATAATTGTCACTTTTTTGGATGGCATTTCACATGATGTATCATTAGTTGATAAAATATTTAAACCTTTAAACCAGTCAAATCCCCAATCTAAAAATTTAAATGTTTAGAAAATAGTTGTGTGAAGTAGAAATTATAAACTAGAGCATACAGAAGAGGGATATAGCTTTGAATGGTAAACTTCCCTAAGGAAGTCAACTTTATACTGAGACTTGAGTCAGCCAGGTAAAGATGTGGTGGAAGAAAGTTCAAGTCAACAAAACCGCATGTAAACAGTCCACAGTTTGGGAAGAGTAAGGCAGATTTAAGGTTTATGGCATTGAAAAAAAAATCCAGCTTATTTAGAGTGACACAAGTATAAAACAACATCCATGAGTCTGGCAAAGTAGTTGAGGGCAAATCCTAAAGCTCCTTAAAAGTCATTTAAACAATTTTGCTATTGATCCTAAATGCAGTGGGAACCCACCAAAGAGATTCAAGGTAGGTTTGCATTGTTTAAATGTTGTCGTTGCAACAGTGAAGGTGAAGGGAAAGAGCACAAAAGATGTGAAGGAGAGCGAGTGGAAGCAAGGGTCCACGTAGAAGGCTTTTTACCATAGCCTTCCAAAAGTGGATGATGACTTAGAAGAGAGTGATGGTAATGAGGACAGATCCAAGAGATAGTACGGAGGTAGATGCAAGCATCATTAGGTCAAGGCTGTGTATCTTATTTATAATTTTCTCCCCAAGCCTGCATAGCACTTGACAATGAATAAGGGCAAAACAAAGAAAGGTTACATTATATTGCATAATAACTCAAGAAGAATTTAGTTTCCCTGGACACCTTGTTGGGTAGTGTTTTCAGGGCATGGGAACATGGACAAGAGCAGAGATACGAACGGGTTCTAAAGCGAAAGTCTACCAGTGGAAAATTCCCTGTGGCAGGCCAGGCCATGTCACATTAAAATAGAGGTTTAATTTTATGTGTTTATTGTGCTGAATATTTAATTTTATGTGAATTTTAATTTTATGTGTTTATTGTGCTGTAAAATCTGCTATATGTAATAATGGCCTTGTACAGTGGTGTTGGGTAGAGGAGGAGAGAAGGAAGTGAATTAAGTAAGGAATATGGAGAGCCCCATAGGAGGTAAGAGAAAGGATTGGGAACAACACAACACAAATGGCTTTCTTCATAGATTGATTCAGGAGAAGTATAGGCACCACCTTCACCCACCAACCCCCAAAAAATAAATGTCAGAGAGGTTCTGAACTCTGCATAGGACTCACACAGGAATTTAGAGATATTCCATCACACAGGAAACACTGACAAAGAACAGTTGAGGTAAAAATGGGAATAATTTCAGTGTAGAGCTGTTAGCGTTTCTGTTAAGCATCCAAGTGTGCAAAGTTTTATGTACACAATGAAATTTGGAAAAAACAGAAATGCTTAATAAGAATAGAATGGGAATATTTAAGTAAATCACAATATAATAACTTGATGGAATATTATGAAGCAAGAAAGAGCATATCTACAAAGAAACTTCAGTAACATGAGATTTCTTATATGAAGTTAAATGAAAAAGAGTTATAAAATGCTTATATCGTTTTATCTACATGGGCACTGTGAATAGAATACAAGACCATATACAACTGCAGGATCATATACAGCCCAGTCATGTATTTTATTTGGTAATCTGTAAAGCAATGTTTGAAATTGAATGCCTTAGATAGAGTGTGCATTCACAATCATGCTATAGTCCTCACCACTTCCTATTATTATAAAATCTGTATACTGAGTTTGAAAGTTCTGAAAAGTTTGTACTAAAATTGTTAATACCAGATGATGAATATCAATATGCTTATCACAGAAAATCCTAGGAAACTTGTACTATCTATGTATTATTTTTTTAATTGATTTTTATAGTAAGTATATATTATTACTTTTGTTATCAGGAAAACAAATATTTTAAAAGGAAAAATAGCAGAAGAAAATGTGTCAAAATGTTAAATGGTAGAAGTTAAGTGGGACTTACTTTTTTTTATGATTACCAACATTTTATAGTTGATCTATAATGGGCACAAGTTACTTTTATAATCAGATAAAATACTGAAAAGTGTGCAACAAATATTTTTAAATCTTACTTAATAGAAATAATAATTTGCTAGTAGAATAATGCCAAAATTTGGTCATAAAATGTAAATAAAATGTTTATGATATATTTATGCTGGTAACAAGAGTCATTGTCTAATGAAAAAATGCCAGTTAAATTTAACAACCTGCCTATCTCCTCTCAAATTATCTGGAACTCAGCTATGCTACAAGACAAATCAAATTTTTCCTCTTCAAGAAGACCTCTAAAGGTAAAGCCTCACTCCATATCCCCCTTTTCATTTCACACATCTGGCAATTTATCATATTTATCCAATTCTTGCAACATTTTGCATGGAAAAATTTCTTACTACATACTGTGTCATACTTTAGTAAATTTATACCTTGTCCCTCCAACTAGATCAAAAGTCCATGAGGATAGCAAACATGTTCTATTCATCTCTTATTTTTACAGTACCAAGCAAAATGAATTGAACATAGTAGACCCTCAGTTTACATTTGTAATCTCATTTGTAGCTAAAATTCTATCACTTTATATCTAACTAATAGTGTATTACAATATACAATTCCTTTTATTTACCTAGACACTCTTTCTTGTTTTTACTAGCCACTGGGATAATTATTGTGGGTTAAAGGAGAGAAAGTCATTTTTGTATCCAAATGAGTATTAATTTACAATCTTCATTAGGGAAAAAAAATAATTATCCCTTCCTAAATATGTATTTCAACAGGAAGCCAAACCACAACCTTTGTAGCAACCAGCCTTAAATGGCCAGCATTTGATCAATAGTTATAAGCTTCCCTCATTTTGGTCCCTGCTTCCATTGTTTACTAATACAAGCATTCCCTAATACAAGGAAACACTTATAACTGAGGGAAGCTTATAAAAGAAAAAGGGAGGCAGAAGAGCCGAGTAAGAAGAGATGTGATAATGGAAGCAGAAAAGCAACGTGAGAAGGACTTGACCTGCCCTTCACTTTCAATATGGAGGAAGGGATCTATAAGCCAAAAAATGCCCGCAGCTTCTAGAAACTGGAAAAAGCAAGGAAGTGGATCCTCCTCTAGAGTCTCCAGAGAGGAACACAGCCCTGCTAATACCTTAATTTTAGCCTAATAAAACCAGTGGCAAACTTCTGACCTCCAAAACTTATAAGACAATAAATTTGTGTTGTTTTAAGCCAGTAAGTTTGGGTAATTTGTTAGAGTAGCAATAGAAATTTAATACAGTCAAGATAAATCACCTCCAGTCAAATCCTTTGAGTTACTCAGTACAAAGTTTAAATTCCAGGGAGAGTACCTGATTGGCCTCACTTGAGTCACATGACCATTTAGTAGCCTGAGAGGGTGGGTCATCTTGGCAGGCCCCGAACACTAATGAAGTGATTTCTCAAAGCAAAAGCAAAATCAGAGTATGTTAGTAGAAAAGGGAATGAAAGCTGAACAAGCAAAAACAACAAACTTTTGTACAGTGGAATAGACTTCCATCTTACCTAGAGCATACTCCAGTAGCCAACATGGAGATAACAAATTTCCTCCTGACTCGCCTAATGATTTTTCTCATTAGGAACAAATAAAACTGCACTTATCATTAAAAGATCAAATCTGCATGGCTTATAAAGAATTAAGTTCAATTAAAATATCAAATTTTATCAAGTGCCCAGTATGTCAGTCTATGTTAAGTACCGGTGATGAAGGCGTAGTCTCTTCCATGGAAGACAAGACAAAGTAAGTTTCAAGTGTGCCACTAAATTTGTATATGAGTGTGATGAGTACTATTGAAGGGGATGAGTGTGACAAGTACTGTGCAAGGAGAAGTGTAGATATTATGGGAGATATTGCAAAGAATTCTAACAGCATCCTACATGTCAATGATTAGTCACTGTACATTGTAGTCACTTAAATAAGCACTTGCTCCCTCATCTATTTGATTGCAGGCTTTTTCCAAATCAGAAGGCAGGCTTCTTCAGACTGCCCCAGACACAGGGATGTTAGGAGAAGCTGGTTAAGATGGTAGGTAAAGGAAGGATTAAGCAGAGGACTGGGAGGAGTGTGAATCAGAAAAGGTGAAAACAGTAGAGGCTGTGAGTACAGAATTTACGTTTTTATGTTTAATATGATAGTTAAAATTTCATTTCAATTTGTGGTGTTTTGTTTTTGTTTTGTTTTGTTTTTTTGCATTCAGTAAAGTGATATGGAAAACGTAAAAAATAAAAAAAAGGCAGGCTTCTTCTACTTTGTATCCACCATGATGCATTTTGCACAGCAAATATTCAGTACATATTTTAGAATTGGGTTGAATTTTTAGCTAGTGACAAATATGCATCATTTAGTCTGGGAACCTTGCCTATATTACTGTTTAATAATTCAATTTGTAGGTTTTTAAATGATTTAAATCTCAGGAATTGTAGAAGATTCCAAAACTGTCTTCCACTGGGCTTTTTAACACAAAGAATCAAATGAGAGTCTTGTGAGATAAATGATAGTAACTTTGTGAGTTTTTCTAGCATTTCAGCAAGGTATTAAGAGGCCCGCATTTTCAGTTTGCAGAGATCAAATATTAATAATAACAAGAAGGCCCACATTTCTCTGATGTAGAAATTGACAGAAAGTCTATAAATCTTTCTATCCCTGCTCCATTTCTATTTTCTGACAAGCTGATTGGAGGGCAATCCCTCCAGAGCATTATACTGACAAAATGAAAAAATTAGTTGTTTTCATTTATTTACTCATTTTGCCATGGGAATTTCCTGCAAACATGTGTAATAACTTGATAAGCAAATTATTCTCTAGATCTTATTTTAATTTCTTCTAAAGAAATTCCACAGAGGAGCTTTTCCTGCTATCCTACCTCCTACAACTGTGAAATGGTAAAACATTCAGCCATTTCTGGTGGACTCCTTGCTTTCTTTTATTTTTTTACAAGACAAAGACACTTTGTTCTGACAGATGTGATTTAAAACTTGTTAGCACAATTGCAAATAAGATTCAGACCAACTAGCTGTAAACTAAATAGCCAGATGATATAATATGTTATAAAGTATTTATGAAGTAATCTGGGAGAATATGCAGCTGGTCCCCTGTTCCTTAAGAGATGTAAGCGTTCTCAGTATATTTCACTGATTGATTACATGAATTTCCTTATTTCAGTGGTATGTTAGAAAATAAGTCTTTAATCATCTGATATCTTTTCTCTGTAAGACTATATTTCTGGAATAAAAGGGGTATTTGTTTTCATACCAACAGGAGAAACACCATTTATTCAAGAGAAATTCTAGATAGAACTACAGTCAAATATAGACTGTATTCTAGTTACTTTATTGGAGGTGCCTCATTAAGTTCTTTGAAATGAATCATGTTGTGACTATATCACTATGTGAAAGTTAAACATCCAGTTATTCCTTAATGTGTGGGGACTATATCTTTGGGTTTTTCCAAATAAATATCAATTTTTTCCATGACACACTGTATAAGCTCAAATGAATGAGTAGAATTACATAATGATCTCAGATAAATTTGCTTTGAAGTTGAGAATATGTCCAAAACGAGTTAAGTCCAAACTGAACAGTCTTGGAAAGTTCCAGTGACTATAAATAGAATTTCTAAATTAGAAATGTCACTTCAACCTTTTCTTTCACCTCACTGCTGTGACTCTTATAATTGCTCTTGTTGCCTTAATTTCCTTTAGTACAGTGTGACCATTTCCTAGGATTATTATAGGGTACTCTGTGATCTTTTTCAGTTACATCCAGTCGTGTCATATAAGCATTAAGTTGTAGGGAACAAAGCATATTCCTAATATAAGTATTTTTGAATAATTGATTTTTAAAACTACTGGTTGTTTTGATAATACTTTGTTTCCCTAAAAATAAGACCTACTCGGAAAATCAGTCCTAGCATGACTTTTCTGGATGACATCCCCTGAACATAAACTCTAATACATCTTTTAGAGCAAAAATTAATATAAGACCCTGTCTTATTTTCAGGGAAAGACGGTACACCAATACTCCCAGTAGTAACATTATTCTTGAAGCCACTTCAGGGTTCAGCTCAGTGGTCATTTTCCATGGGTGTAATCTACACAGTAATGTCATGGTGGCAATCTCTAACCACAATTATTCTGATGTACTGCTACAAAAATTTAAATACAGACATGGAATTCAGGACCCTGAATGGGACCAAAAAAAAAAAAAAAAGTTAAATCATTTCATTAAGCAAAGCAGCAAATGAAGATACATAAATCTCCCAAAACCATGCAGCTATTTGGTGGCAGAACTGAGAATAGAAGAGGACTCTCCTTTTTCGTAAGTCAGTGCTGGATAGACCATAGTTGATGGTTTTGGCTGACACAAAGAAGAAATTATACTGGAAACATTCTGCACCATAACTATAGAATCAGCCTGAGTATACAATAAAAACAAATATAAAAATTTAAGTCACAGTAAAACAAGAGTAGAAAATAGTCATCATTTATCAGCCCATATTTTTATTATATACATACAAATGTTTCATAAGGAATACCTATACATCAACTAATCTGAAAAAAACAATATTAAATAGCTGGCATTTAAATCTGTTTCTATGCAGCTATGAATAAGAAATTAGGATTTTTGAGTTGAATAACATAAATTCTTTGAAAATTCTGAGCATTATTACTCTACCTAGACATAAGAAGCCAGAGGGTTGCACTTCTATGTAGAAATTAAAAATTAAGAATTGCACAGGAATAAGATATATTTATCTCCCTTCCTCACAACCATACCAGTCAATAAAAAAACTTCTTTAGGTAGATTTTTAGAGTATTTTAAGAACCTGCATTTCAAGAACAATAAGACTAAGCAGATTCAAATAATTTATTTAAATAAAATATATGTGGCCACTAATTCTCAGAATTATCTTTGGAATCATTTGTATTTCCAAGTGCTCAATTCATGTAAAGTAATACAATACATACCTGTTTATGATACTTTCATCTCTTTTTAATTCTCTACTCCTCTGCCCTCAGGAACAATGCAAATTTTCTTTTTTTCAAATAACACAAATTTATTATCTCACAGTTTCTGTGGGTCAGGAGTTTTGGCACATGTTAGGTGGGTCCTCTGTTCAGGGTCTCACCAGGATGAAATCAAGATGCCATCTGAGGTTTGAGGTATTCTTCTGAACTCATTCAGATTATTGGCACAATTCATTTTCTTGCAGTTCTACAACAGGGGTCCCCATTTTTTTGCTGGCTTTCACGTGAGAGTCATACTCAGCTGCTTAAAGGCCACTTTCAGATCATATTGACATGGCCTTCTTTCAATTGTCATTTGAAATTAACCTCTTTTTAATATTTGTTAAAAATGACTTCACTCTTACTTTATTACAAATAACACCAGCCAGAATTCTCTTCATCTCCCCAACTATGCAACTTAAACTACATCTGTGTCCATCTAAAAATATGCCTGCTGCTTCCCAAGGCTAAACCCTGCTGTCCTGTAACCTAGCTCTCTCTGCCTTCTCCCATCTCCACCTTCAGTTCATTCATTTAATAAATATTTCTCTTTGATCACCCCATGGGCTCTTTTCCCTCAGTCCATAAACATGTTCTATTTACTCCAAAATTGAACAAAATCATTATTTAACACTAAAGCCTTTTCAGGTTCTTTTCCTGTGTTTTTCAGGCAAGCTGAGTTTATCCATTAAAAATCATATTATAATAGAATATTTAATATCCTGAGAGAAATGTTCAAAATATATTTAAAAGGTAAATACAAAACAATATAGGCAGCATGATACCAATTTCGTGTGAAAAAAATATACATTTGGATAAGAAAATGTATAAAAGTCTACATACACAAGAGACAGAGAGAAAGAGACACAACTAGAGAGACAGAGAGGTTTCTCGGGTAATTAAATTACATGTGATTTTTATTTTCTTCCTTATGCTTATCTATATTTTCCATATTTTTTTTTATTTCTTTTAAAATTTATTGGGGTGACACTTCTTAGTGAAATTACATAGATTTCAGGTGTACAATTCTGTATTACATCATCTATAAATCCCATTGTGTGTTCACCACCAAGAATCAGTTCTCCTTCCATCACCATATATTTGATCCCCTTTGCCTCATCTCCCTCCCCCCACACCCCCTTTCCCTCTGGTACCCACTAGACTATTGTCTCTGTGTATGAGTTCTTGATTCTCATTTCTTTGTCTTGTTCTTTTGTTGTTTTTGGTTTATATACCACATATCAGTGAAATCATAGGGTTCTCTGCTTTTTCTGTCTGACTTATTTGGCTTAGCATTATACTCTCAAGATCCATCCATGTTGTCACAAATGTTCCTATATCATCTTTCCTTACCACCGAATAGTATTCCATTGTGTATATATACCACAACTTCTTTATCTATTCATCTATCGAAGGACATTTTGGTTGTTTCCATGTCTTGGCCACAGTAAACAAAGCTGCAATGAACATAGGAGTACACGTGTCTTTATGGATAAATGTTTTCAGATTTTTGGGGTAGATACCCAGGAGAGGGATTGCTGGGTCTTATGATAATTCTTTTCATAATTTTTTGAGGAACCTCCACACTGCCTTCCATAATGGCTGCACCAGTCTGCATTCCCACCAACAGTGTATGAGGGTTCCTTTTTCTCCACAGTCTCTCCAACACTTGTTACTATTTGTCTTCTTGATGCTAGCCATTCTGACTGGAGTGAGGTGATAACTCACTGTGGTTTTTGTTTGCATTTCTCCGATGGTTAGTGATGTTGAGCATTTTTTCATTTGTCTATTTGCCATTCCTCTTTGGAGAACTGTCTCTTCAGGTCCTCTGCCCATTTTTCAATGGAGTTGTTTGTTTTTTTCTTGTTGAGCTTCATGAGTTCATTGTATATTTTGGATATTAGCCCCTTATCCGAGGCACTGTTTGGAAAAATCTTCTCCCATTCAGTTGGTTGCCTCTTTATTTTGTCGATGATTTCTTTTGCTGTACAGAAGCTTTTTAAGTTTCATATAGTCCCATTTGTTCATTTTAGCTTTTACTTCCATTGCCTTTGGAGTTAAATTCATAAAATGCTCTTTGAACCCAAGGTCCATAAGTTTAGAACCTATGCTTTCCTTTATGCAGTTTATTGTGTCAGGTCTTATGCTTAAGTCTTTGATCCATTTTGAATTAATTTGGTACATGGTAACAGATAGCAGTCCAGTTTCATTCTTTTGCACGTGGCTATCCAATTCTCCCAGCACCATTTATTGAAGAGGCTGTCTTTCCTCCATTGTATGTTTTTAGCTTCTTTGTCAAAAATTTTTTGTCCATATTTATGTGGTTTTATTTCTGGGTTCTCAATTCTATTCCATTGGTCTATGTGTCAGTTTTTCTGCCAATACCATGCTGTTTTGATTATTGTAGCCATGTAGTACAAGCTAAAGTCAGGGAGTGTGATACCTCCAGTATTGTTCTTTTTTCTTAAGATTGCTGTGGCTATTCGGGGTCTTTTGTGGTTCCAAACAGATCTGATGATTTTTTGTTCTATTTCTTTAAAAAATGCCATTGGGATTTTGATGGGGATTGCACTAAATCTGTATATTGCTTTGGGTAATATGGCCATTTTAACTATGTTGATTCTTCCAATCCATGAGCATGGAATGACTTTCCATTTCTTTGTGTCTTCTTCAATTTCTTTCATAAATGTCTTATAATTTTCAGCATATAAATCCTTCACATCCTTGGTTAACTTTATTCCTAGGTATTTTATTCTTTTTGCTGCAATTGGAAAAGGAATTGCTTTTTGTATTTCTTTTTCTGAGATTTCATTGTTAGTGTATAGGAAAGCAATAGACTTTTGTACGTTGATTTTGTAGCCAGCAACTTTACTGTATTCATTGATTGTTTCTAACAGCTTTTTGGTGGAGTCCTTAGGGTTTTCTATATATAGCATCATGTCATCTGCAAAAAGGGATAATTTAACTTCTTCATTCCCAATTTGGATGCTTTTCATTTCTTCCTCTTCCTGATGGCTCTGGTAATGACTTCTAACACTATGTTGAAAAGCAGAGGTGATAGGGGACAGCCCTGTCGTGTTCCTGAACGTAGAGCAAAAGTCTTCAGTTTTTCACCATTAATTATGAGATTAGCTGAGAGCTTGTCATAGATGGCGTTTATTATGTTAAGGTATTTTCCTTGTATACCTATGTTATTAAGTGTTTTAATCATAAATGGATGTCGTATCTTATCAAATCTTTTTCTGCATCAATTTATATAATCATATAATTTTTGTCCTTTATTTTGTTTATGTGATGTATCACATTGATGGATTTGTGGATGTTGAACCATCCTTTTCCCCCCGGACTGAACCCCACTTGGTCGTGATGAATAATCTTTTTAATGCATTGTTGTATTCGATTTGCTAGAATTTTGTTTAGGATTTTTGCATCAGTATTCATCCGAGATATTGGTCTCTAGTTTTCTTTTTTTGTGTTCTCCTTAGCAGGTATTGGTATCAGGGTAATGTTGGCCTCATAAAATGAGTTAGGGAGTACGGTCTCTTCTTTAATTTTTTGGAAGAGTTTAAGCAGGATTCGTATTAGATCCTCTTTGAGGATTGGTAGAATTCACTAGTAAGCCATCTGGTCCCGGACTTTTGCTTTTGGGAAGGTTTTAGATGACTAATTCAATTTCTTTACTGGTGATCGGTCTGTTTAGATGTTCCAGTTCTTCGTGGTTCAACCTTGGAAGGCTATATGTTTCTAAGAACTTGTCAATTTCTTAAGGTTGTTGAATTTGGTGGCATATAGTCCTTCATAGTATTCTTGCATGATCCTTTGTATTTCTGTGTTGTCGGTGATAACTTCCACTTTTTCACTTCTGATTTGGTTAATTAGTGTCTTTTCTCTTTTTATCTTAGTGAATCTAACCAAGGGTTTGTCGATATTGTTAATCTTTTCAAAGAACCAGCTCTTTGTCACATTAATTTTTTCTATTGTCTTTTTATTCTCTATTTCATTTAGTTCTGATCTGATTTTTGTTATTTCCTTTCTTCTGCTGACCTTGGGTTTCACTTTTGTTCTTTTTCTAGTTCTTTAAGGTGTATCATGAGGTTATTTATTTCGGATTTTTCTTGTTTCTTGAGATAGGCCTGTAATGATATAAATTTCCCTCTTAAAACTGCTTTTGCGGCATCCCAAATATTTTGGTAGGATGTATTTTCATTGTCATTTGTTTCTATGTATATTTTGATCTCTCCTCTAATTTCTTCTTTGACCCAGTCGTTCGTTAAAAGTATGTTGAAAAGTAATCTCCATGTATTTGTGATTTTTCCTGCTTTCTTTTTGCAGTTGATATCCAATTTCAAAGCCTTGTGATCAAAGAATATGCTTGGGATGATTTCAATCTTATTAAATTTGCTGAGGCTGATTTTATGTCCCAATATATGGTCTATCCTTGAGAATGTTCCATGTACTCTCGAAAAGAATGTATAGGCTGATGTTTTAGGATGAAGAGCTCTATATATGTCAATTATGTCCTTTTTTTCTAATCTGTCATTTAGGGCTGCTATTCTGTTATTTATTTTCTGTTTGGATGATCTATCAATAGCTGTCAATGATATATTTAAGTCCCCTAGTATAACTGTGTTTGGTCAATTTCTCCCTTTAGTTCTGTAGTAGTTGCTTGGTATATTTTGGTGCTCCTTACTGGGGAAATAGATATTGATGACTGTTATGTCTTCTTGTTGTATAGTCCCCTTTACCATGACGAAATGTCCATCTTTGTCTCTTGTTATTTTTTTCACCCTGAAGTCTGTTTTATCTGATATCATTATGGCTACACCTGACTTTCTCTGGGTACCATTTGCTTGGAGTGTCAATTTCCACCCTTTCACTTTTAGTCTATACTTGTCCTTGTAGCTGAGATGTGTCTCTTGGAGACAGCATATGGTTGGGTTTAGTTTCTGATCCAATCTGCTACTCTGTGCCTTTTTATTGGTGAGTTCAGTCCATTTACATTTAGGGTGATTACTGATACGTAAGATTTTCCTGTCATTCTATCTTTACTTTTCTCGTAAGGCTGCGTCTCTATTGTTTCTTTGCCTTTTTGTTGTCTATTATTTCTGTGTGGTGGTATTCTACGATGTTTCCCTCCATTTCTTCTTTTATTACAGTATATATTTCAGTTCTGGATTCATTTTGAGTGGTTACCCTTAAGTTTATGTAAAAGAAAGTTTGATATTCAGAGTATTCCATTTTCTTCAGCACGCTTACTTTCTCCATTCCCATATTCCGGTTCAGGCCTTTATTTGCCCCCTTTTTATGTTGCCACAAATTGTCCCTGTTGATGGTGGTCGTATAGCCTTCTTTAGTATTTCTTGTAGTGCAGGTCGTGTATTAGAAAATTCCCTCAACTTTTGTATGTCTGGAAAAGTCTTTGTTCCTCCTTCATATCTGAAGGATATCTTTGCTGGATATATTATTCTTGGCTCATAGTTTCTCTCTTTCAATAGTTTGAATATCTGGTTCCACTCCATCCTGGCTTGTAGAGTTTCTGCTGAAAAATCTGATGATCTAATGGGCTTTCTTTTGTAGGTTACCGTCTTTTTTTCCCTGGCTGCCTTGAAGATTCTTTCTTTGGTGTTCATTTTAGACAGCTTCAATACAATGTGCCTTGGAGAAGGCCAGTTGGGATTGAAATAATTAGGTGTTCTATTTGCTTCTTGGATTCGAGGATCCAGTTCTGTCCACAAGTTTGGGAAGTTCTCATCAACAATTTGTTTGAGTATATTCTCTGTTCCCTTCTCTCTTTCTTCTCCTTCTGGTATGCTCATCATTCTTATGTTGCTCTTTCTGATGGAGTCAGAAAGTTCTTGTAGAGTTCTTTCATTTCTTTTAAGTCTCAAGTCTCTTTCTTCTTCCATCTGTGTCATTTCCAGGTTTCTATCTTCAACGTCACTGATTCTTTCCTCCATCTGGTCAACTCTACTACCTAAGCTAGTTATTTCATTCTTAATGTCTTCTACTGAGTTCTTAATCTCCAGAAATTCCATTTGGTTGTTTTTTTAAAATTTCAATCTCTTTCGCAAAATGCTCATGTTGTTCTTTGATTGCGCTTCTGAGTTCATTAAATTGCCTTTCTGTGTTTTCTTGCATCTCGTTGAGTTTTTTCAGAACTGCAATCTTGAATTCTCTGTCATTTAAGTCACATATCTCCATATCTTAAGTTCCTTTTCTGGAGACTTTTCACTTTCTTGCTGAGCTGTCTTGTTGCCTTGGTTATTCTTGGCAATTAATGATTTATTATTTCTCTTCCTAGGCATCTACAGGAGTGGTTTCTGCAACAGGTTGATAGGAAGAGGTCTTTCTTTTGTTTTCCAATACTTGTTGGTAGAATGTTTTATTTTCTCTCTTACTGCAGCCTTTTCTTTCCTCCCTCACACAGTAGTGCTATGTTTTCTCTGCACTATTCCAGCTTCTCACACAATGGGGGGATTCCTTGGGAAATGAGCTTCTCCTCTGTTAACAGTTCGCCTGGTTTATAGGGCGCCTCGTCCCTGTGGGGATGCGTAGAGCTTTTGTAGTTCCAAAGCTCTTTCTGCACCAGATTCAAAGCCTGTATGTTTCAGCAGTTCTGTTTACACCTGTAGGGACTCACTCAGATAGGTGGGGCCAGGTGTGGGTGGGGTGAGTTGTGAGAGGTGGCCCAGAGCAATTGCAGCGACCACCACCACAGCCGGTACCACTTCCACAGCTTTCTCCCCTTTGCCGGAACTAGTTGGGCTGCAAATCTGTGTCTGCGGTCCACAGTTCTCAGAACAGCAAATTTTCTGTTCTTTTGATCTGACACTGCAACTGTTCCGCTTCTAGCACTGGCCAGGTGGGGGCGGGGTGAGCTCTGGGAGGGTAGGGAGGGGGCAGCTAGGCTCAGTGCCTAAGGCTCCGTTCTCTGCTCGGCAGTGAGGGCTTAAACCACCGTTTGCAGCCTTCTTCCCTCAGTCTTTTCTCTGAGGTTTCTGCCGTGACCGTTGGGTTCAGCCATGTTATATGCTGCCCCTCAGCCCTGTGGGCCATAAGCAGAGTCCTAGCAGTCCGAGTTCTTTCCTCTCCCGCAGCTGTGGTCGTTCCGGGATGCAGCGAGCTCGGAGCTCTGAGCTAGGTGTGCGTCCTGCGCCCATGTGGCTCTGTCTTCGCACTTCTCCCTTCCCTCCTCCCCCCCTCGCGTGATTTTCTCACCTTTAGGTGAATTTAGTAGTGGGCCTGTTCGTCTTGCCTGTCTGCTTGCAGGGAGTCCTTTGTGGAGTTATTGTTGTTCGATTAGTTGTAAATTAGGACAGCTTTACAGAGGCTCACCTCATGCCGCCATTTTTATCCTAGACCAAATTTTTTTTTATTTAATAAAATTTATTTTTTGAGCAGTTTTAGGTTTGCAGCATAATTGAAAAGAAAGTATACAGAATTCCAGTATAACCTTTTCCCCTCACACACAGCCTTCCCTACAATCAATATCCCACAACAAAGTGGTATATTTATTACAATCGATGAACCTACATTGACACATCATTATCATCCTAAGTTTCAAGTTTATATTACCATTCACTCTTGATGTTGTACATTCTATGGGTTTGGACTAATGTATAATGAGATACATTCATCTTTATGCTATCATGTAAAGTACTTATACTATTAGCTTGTTGCAAAAGTAATTGCTGTTTTTGCAATTATTTTTAACCTTTTAAACCGCAATTACTTTTGCACCAACCTAATACATAAAAAATCCTCTGTGTTCTGCCTATTCATCACTTTTTACCTCTCTAAGTCCTGGTAAATACTGATCTTTTGACTGTCTCCATAGTTTTGCCTTTTCCAAAATGTTATATATCTGGAATCATAGAGTATGTAGCCCTTTCATATTGGTTTCTTTCACTGTGTCATTTAAGGGTCCACTGTGTCATTCCATGTCTTCACATCTTGTTTTTTTTAGCACTGAATAATGTTCCATTATTTAGATGTACCTACAGTTTATTTATTGATGCACCTACTAAAGGGTATCTTGATTTCTCCCACGTTTTGGCAATTATGAATAAAGCTGCTATAAGCATCTGTGTACAAGTTTTGAATGTACAGAAGATTTTGACTCATATGGGTAAATACCAAGGAGTGTGATTGCAGGATTACACAGAGTATGTTTAAAATTGTAAGAAACTGTCAAAGTGTTTTCCGAAGTTGCTGTATTGTGTTCCCAGCAGCAATGAATGAGAGTTCCTGTTGCTCCATATCTCACCAGCATTTGGTGTTATCAGTGTTCCAGGTTTGGCTATTTTAACATATACATAGTAGTATTCCATTGCTCTTTTAATTTGCATTTCCTTGATAACATACGATGAAGAGTTTCTTTTCACATGCTTATTTGCCATTTTTACATCTTTTCTAGTGAGTAGTTTTTTAGGGCTATGGCCAAATTTTTATTGAGATTTTTTGGTTTTTTTATTGTTGAGTTTGAAGTTTCTTTGTACATTTTAGAAAACAGTTCTCTATCAGATGTGTCTTTTGCAAATATATTCTCCCACTCTGTGACTTCTCTTCTCATTCCCTTAAGATTGTCTTTTGCAGAGCATAAGTTTTTAATTTTAATATAGCCCAGCTGTCCATTATTTCTTTCATGGATTGTGCCTTTGGTGTTGTATCTAAAATGTCTTCATTCTGCCCAAGTTGATTGGACATGTGCATTGATGAGAGAAGAGTGATAATTCTTTCAACTGCTTTTTACCTACAATAGTTGATTCATCTATTTTTCTTTATAGTTCTATCACCTTTTAATTCATGTGTTTTGGTACTCTGTTGTTAGGTATATATATATATTAAGGATTGTTCGTCTTTTGGAACATTGATTCTTTTATCATTATGTAATGTCTCTCTTTATCCCTGATAACTTTTCTTTTCTTTCTTTTTAAGAATTTTATTGGAGAAGGGGAACAGGACTTTACTGGGGAACAGTGTGTCCTTCCAGGACTTTTTCCAAGTCAAGTTGTTGTCCTTTCAATCTTAGTTGTGGAGAGTGCAGCTCAATTCCAGGTCCAGTTGCCGTTGTTAGTTGCAGGGGGCACAGCCCACCATCCCTTTCGGGAGTTGAGGAATCCAACCAGCAACCTGTGGTTGAGAGCCCACTGGCTCATGTGGGAATCAAACCAGCAGCCTTCAGCGTTAGGAACACGGAGCACCAACCTCCTAAGCCACCAGAATTGAATTATGGTAGCAAAGTGTGACATTCACTCGTTACATGGCATTAAGTAAATGAATGCTAGCATCATTCATTGTATTATAATTTTAGTAGTTTTTTTTTTTCCTTTCTTAAAATGTGTATATGTTTTTTTGGCACCTTCTGTATTTAGCCAACTATTATGTACTTTTTATTTCTTTTTTGAATAATCTCTTATTACCATTGTCCCTTTCTTTTATTACCATTGTCTCCATCTCAATTTAGTCCCTTCTCACTTTGTGCTTAGATTATGATATAACCTGCTTATTATTCTCACCACTGTAATCTCTTCTTACTATCCCTCAAACACATTCTCTTGCCACTCAGCATCATCTGAAATTGGGTTAAGAATGAAAAATCTTGGGCTCCAGCCCATGTGGTATCAGACTCTGCATTTCAACAAGGCTGCAAGATGTTTTATACTTTCACTGATGTTTGTGAAGCTTTTTGCTTATTGGTACCACAATGTCCCCTCACCTAAAGGGTCTTCTCTTCTCTATTCAAACTCCCCAAGCTCAGAGCTGTCCTCCGCCATCTGTCCCACACCACTCCAATTCAACATGCTCACTCTTTCACAGAATGCCTGTTGCAAGTTTCTACTCATTTTGGCATTTATTATATTTATATTTTCTCAGAACATTTTGGCTTTCCCCAACTATATTGTAATTGCCTGAGCAAAAGCTTCATTTTCTTGTCCCCATACATCTGGATATGTGATAAATGTTTATATATCAAATGAATTGCTTCAGTACTTTCTAGGCTGAAAATCATTTGAGCATTTTCAAATTTTAGAATAGTTCATTTTATTTTATACCAAATCCTACTGACTCTTTAAAGTTTATACTGTGCCTCAGAAGAATTCAAATATATAATTGTCTCCCTAAATAAATTGATTGAAACATTTCTACTTGTACCAGATTTCTTTAAAATGTAGTAGCTAAGAGTCATTGATTTATCTCTATGTTCCAAACCCTTTCAACTTATTGTATCTAAACATTGATACTCAGCAAGGAAATGTGTTCTATTATTTTCCAGATGCATTTTACAGATGGAGAAAATTGAGGCAGAAAAAAGTTAATGATCTTGTGTGAGTTCACACAGTGGTAAGTGGTGAAGCCAGGCTGAGAACTCATAATGATTCTTAACCATCTGGCATACAGCCTATTTTATTTGACTACTTAATTAACTTGTGCTGTTGATTCCAACTAAACAGAATTACAGGAAAAACTTATGGCATGAAAAGATTAATTATAAGATGCCTATAAGACATTTGATTCTTTAAAAAAGAAATTAATTAGGTATGGAAAAGACTACTTTTAGAGTGTTAAGTAATTCTTCATCACTATTAATGCACACATGGGAATCTATAATAGCATCTCTAGTTGCTTATAATGTAAAGCTAGAAGATGGTAATCTTACAATCTTCAGATTTGCTCTTATTTGAATGTGTCAAGCTTATTGCCTTCAGAAAACTAATTTTCTACAGAAAATATTTTTTTCTGAGAAATCTATACTAGAATAGTGATGTAATGACTAAAGTTAATACCCTATGACAATGTTGTGATTACTAAAAAATCTAAAGTAAACTAAATCTTTAACAACAAAATTAAATTTAGTAAGAAAAAGGTGCAAAGGTCAAGAAATAACCCAACCAATATCTTCTTCACATATAAAGCATTATGGAAACAGCAATTAACTGATAATTACATTCAATAGTATTTCAGAAAACATATAAACCAGCCTCTCTATGACACATGTATTTCAATAATGTGCGTTTTTTCCTAATACACTACTCCACAGCAGGTAGAGTAGGAAAAGTGAGGGCTTGGGAATCTGGCAGGCCTGAGGCTGATTTCCAACTTATTATTAACATAGAACAAGTTACTAAACTTCTTAGGACACCTGTTTCCTAACTTGGAAAGTATGAATAAAATGTTTCTGTTGCTAGGTTTTCTAAGAATAAGACTATAATGTCTGTAAATTTTCTTAAGGTGTTTAAAATATTATAGCTAGCATTACCACTTCAGTCACAATAGTTACCAGTCATATTGCAAAGTTTAAAACTGGGAAAGAAATGCACTTTTAAAATGTTCCTATGGAATGACTTTAGAAAAATTATGCATGAAAAAAATGAAAATACAAACAAAGAGACAGACATTCCAAAAAAAACAGAACTTTAGGAACTGAAGAATACAATAACTTTGAAAAATTCACTAGGAGGGTTCAACAGTAATCTTAAACAAACAGAAGGAAAACTCAGCAAAAAAAGAATGACTTGAAGATCAGTCATTTAAAATTATCAAGGCAGAGAAACAAAACAGAAAAATAATGAAGAAAAGTGGAAAAATCTAAGAGACTAATGGGACACACATAATATATACATTATATAAGTCTCAGAAGGAGGAGAGAGAGAGATAGAAGCAGAGAGCATATTTAAGAAAAAAGTATGAAGTGTTAGGAAGGAAACAGACAACTATATTCAATAAACACAAAATATTCCAACAAGAATAAACCCAAAGAGGCCCACACTGAGATACATTATAATCAAATTTTCGAACATCAACAATACAGAGGAAAATTATGAAAGAGACAAGAGAAAAGCATCTCATCATGTATAAAGACACTTCCATAGGATTATCAGTGGATTTCTCAGCAGAAACATTACATCAGAAGGGGGTGGGATATTTTCAAAGTGCTGAAAAAATAATAATGCAAACCAATAATACCGTACGTGACAAAACTGTCCTTCAAAAATGGAGAAATAAAGACCTTCATAGGTAAAATGAAAGCTAAGAGATTTCATCACCAATAGACCTGCCTTATGTGAAATACTAAATTGAGTCTTTAGAATTATAACAAAAGAATCATAGAATGTTAGACAGCAATGTGAAAATATAAAACTCTCTGATAAAAGTAAATACACAGAATCCTGTAATACCGTAATGGTAGAGGGTGAATCTATTTTAATTCTGATATAGAACTTAAAACACAAAAACATAAAAATAACTGTAACTATAGAACTATGACAATGGACAAAAGATATAAAAGATTTATTCTGTGAGAGACGTCATCAAAATGGCGGCATGAGGTGAGCCACTGTAAAGCTCCCCTAAAATTTACAACTAATCAAACAACAATAAATCCACAAAGAACTCCCTGCACAGCAGACAGGCAAGATGAAGAGGCCCACTACTGAATTCAGCTAAAGGTGGGAGAATCACACGAGCGGGGGAGGGGGAAGGGAGAAGTGCGGAGACTGAGCTGCTCGGGAGCAGGATGCAGACTTAGTTCAGTGCTCTGAGCTCGCTGCATCCCAGAACTACCACAGCTGCGGGAGAGGGAAGAACTCAGATGGCTTTAAGGCTCCGCTTATGGCCCAGAGGGCTGAGGGGACAGCATATAACATGGCTGAAATCGATTCTCACGGCAGAGACCTCAGAGTAAAGACTGAGAGAAAAAGGCTGCAAACCGTGGTTTAAGCCCTCACTGCCAAGCAGAGAACAGAAGCCTTAGGCACTGAGACAAGCCAGCCCCTCTCTACCCTCCCAGAGCTCGCCCCGCTCCCACCTGGCCAGTGCTAGAAGTGGAACAGTAGCAGTGTCAGAACAAAAGAACAGAATATTTGCTGTTCTGAGAACTGTGGACCGCAGACACAGATTTGCAGCCCAACTAGTTCCGGCAAAGGGGGAGGGAGCTGTGGAAGCGGGACAGGCTGTTGTGGTGGTCGCCCTCTGGGCCACCTCTCACAACTAATCCCGCCCGTGGACCCACCTATCTGGGCGAATCCCTGCAGGAGTAAATAGAACTGCTGAAACATACGAGCTCTGAACCTGGTGCAGAAAGAGCTTTGGAACTACAAAAGCTCTCCTCATCCCCAAAGGAACGTGGCGCCCTATAAACCAGGCGAACTGTTAACAGAGGAGAAGCTCATTTCCCAGGGAATCCCCCCATTGTGTGAGAAGCTGGAATAGTGCAGAGAAAACATAGCACTACTGTGTGAGGGAGGAAAGAAAAGGCTGCAGTAAGAGAGAAAATAAAACATTCTACCAACAAGTATTGGAAAACAAAAGAAAGACCTCTTCCTATCAACCTGTTGTGGAAGCCGCTCCTGTAGATGCCTAAGAAGAGAAATAATAAATCAGGAAATGCCATGAATAACCAAGGCAACAAGACAGCTCAGAAAGAAAGTGAAAAGTCTCCAGAAAAGAAACTTAAAGATATGGAGATATGTGACTTAAATGACAGAGAATTCAAGATTGCAGTTCTGAAAAAACTCAACGAGATGCAAGAAAACACAGAAAGGCAATTTAATGAACTCAGAAGCGCAATCAAAGAACAACATGAGCATTTTGCGAAAGAGATTGAAATTTTAAAAAAACAACCAAATGGAATTTCTGGAGATTAAGAACTCAGTAGAAGACATTAAGAATGAAATAACTAGCTTAGGTAGTAGAGTTGACCAGATGGAGGAAAGAATCAGTGACGTTGAAGATAGAAACCTGGAAATGACACAGATGGAAGAAGAAAGAGACTTGAGACTTAAAAGAAATGAAAGAACTCTACAAGAACTTTCTGACTCCATCAGAAAGAGCAACATAAGAATAATGGGCATACCAGAAGGAGAAGAAAGAGAGAAGGGAACAGAGAATATACTCAAACAAATTGTTGATGAGAACTTCCCAAACTTGTGGACAGAACTGGATCCTCGAATCCAAGAAGCAAATAGAACACCTAATTATTTCAATCCCAACAAGCCTTCTCCAAGGCACATGGTATTGAAGCTGTCTAAAATGAACAACAAAGAAAGAATCTTCAAGGCAGCCAGGGAAAAGAAGATGGTAACCTACAAAGGAAAGCCCATTAGATTATCATCAGATTTTTTCAGCAGAAACTCTACAAGCCAGGAGGGAGTGGAACCAAATATTCAAACTATTGAAAGAGAGAAACTATGAGCCAAGAATAATATATCCAGCAAAGATATCCTTTAGATATGAAGGTGGAATAAAGACCTTTCCAGACATACAGAAGCTGAGGGAATTTTCTAATACACGACCTGCACTACAAGGAATACTAAAGAAGGCTATTCGACTACCATCAACAGGGACAATTAGTGGCAACATAAAAAGGGGGCAAATAAAGGCCTGAACGGGAATATGGGAATGGAGAAAGTAAGCATGCTGAAGAAAATGGAATACTCTAAATATCAAACTGTCTTTTACATAAACTTAAGGGTAACCACTCAAAATGAATCCAGAACTGAAATATATACTGTAATATAAGAAGAAACAGAGGGAAACATCATAGAATACCACCACACAGAAATAACAGACAACAACAAAAAGGCAGAGAAACAATGGAGACACAGCCTTACGAGAAAACTAAAGATAGAATGACAGGAAATACTCACGTATCAGTAATCACCCTAAATGTAAATGGACTGAACTCACCAATAAAAAGGAACAGAGTAGCAGATTGGATCAAAAAACTAAACCCAACCATATGCTGTCTCCAAGAGACACATCTCAGCTACAAGGACAAGCATGGACTCAAAGTGAAAGGGTGGAAATTGACACTCCAAGCAAATGGTACCCAGAGAAAATCAGGTGTAGCCATAATGATATCAGATGATATCCGAAGTAAATAACCTCATGTTACACCTTAAAGAACTAGCAAAAGAAGAACAAGTGCAACCCAAGGTCAGCAGAAGAAAGGAAATAACAAAAATCAGAGCAGAACTAAATGAAATAGAGAACGAAAAGACAATAGAAAAAAATTAATGTGACAAAGATCTGGTTCTTTGAAAACATTGACAAAATTGACAAACCCTTGGCTTCACTCACTAAGATAAGAAGAAAGAAGACACTAATTAACAAAATCGGAAATAAAAAAGGGGGGAAGTTGTCACGGACACAACAGAAATACAAAGGATCATCCAAAAATACTATGAAGGACTTATGCCACCAAATTCAATAACATAGAAAAAATGGAAAATGTCTTAGAAACAAATAGCCTTCCAAGGCTGAACCAAAGAGCAGAAAATATAAACAAACCGATCACCAGTAACGAAATTGAATCAATCATCCAAAACCTTCCCAAAAGGAAAAGTCTGGGACCAGATTGCTTCACTAGTGATTTCTACCACACCTTCAAAGAGGATCTAATACCAATCCTGCTCAAACTCTTCCAAAAAGTTGAAGAAGAGACAGTACTCCCTAACTCATTTTATGAGGCCAACATTACCCTGATACCAAACCCTGGTAAGGACAACACAAAAAAAGAAAACTACAGATCAATATCGCTTATGGATACTGATGCAAAAATCCTAAACAAAATTGTAGCAAATCGAATACAACAATGCATTAAAATGATTATTCACCACTACCAAGTCGGTTCATCCCCGGGGCATAAGAATGGTTCAACATCTACAAATCCATCAATGTGATACATCACATAAACAAAATAAAGGACAAAAATCATGATTATATCAATTGATGCAGAAAAAGCATTCGACAAGATACATCCATTTATGATTAAAACACTTAATAAAATAGGTATAGAAGGAAAATACCTAAACATAATAAGGGCCATATATGACAGGCCCTCAGCTAATCTCATAATTAATGGTGAAAAACTGAAACCCTTTGCTCTACATTCAGGAACACGACAGGGTTGTCCCCTATCACCTCTGCTTTTCAAGATAGTGTTGGAAGCCCTTGCTAGAGCAATCAGGCAAGAGAAAGAAATAAAAGACATCCAAACTGGGAATGAAGAAGTTAAATTCTCACTCTTTGCAGATGACATGATGCTATATATAGAAAACCCTAAAGACTCCACCAAAAAACTGTTAGAAACTATCAATGAATACAGTAAAGTTGCTGGCTACAAAATCAACGTACAAAAGTCCATTGCATTCCTATATGCTAACAATGAAATCTCAGAAAAAGAAATACAAAAAGCAATTTCCTTTGCAATTACAGCAAAAAGAATAAAATACCTAGGAATAAACTTAACCAAGGATGCGAAGGACCTACATGCTGAAAACTATAAGACATTTTTGAAAGAAATTGAAGAAGACACAAAGAAATGGAAAGACATTCCGTGTTCATGGATTGGAAGCATCAACAAAGTTAAAATGGCCATATTACTCAAAGCAATATAGAGATTTAATGCAATACCCATCAAAATTTCAATGGCAGAGTTTAAAGAAATAGAACAAAAAAATCATCAGATTTGTTTGGAACCACAAAAGACCCTGAATAGCCAAAACAATCTTAAGAAAAAACAACAATACTGGAGGTATCGCACTCCCTAACTTTAGCTTGTACTACAGGGCTACACTAATCAAAACAGCATGGTATTGGCAGAAAAACAGACACATAGACCAATGGAATAGAATTGAGAACCCAGAAATAAAACCACATAAATATGGACAGATAATTTTTGACAAAGAAGCTAAAAACATACAATGGAGGAAAGACAGCCTCTTCAATAAATGGTGCTGGGAGAATTGGATAGCTACGTGCAAAAGAATGAAACTGGACTGCTATCTGTCACCATGTACCAAAATTAATTCAAAATGGATCAAAGACTTAAGCATAACACCTGACACAATAAACTGCATAGAAGAAAACATAGGTACTAAACTTGTGGAACTTTGGTTCAAAGAGCATTTTATGAATTTGACTCCAAAGGCAATGGAAGTTAGAGCTAAAATAAACAAATGGGACTATATGAAACTTAAAAGCTTCTGCACAGCAAAAGAAACCATCGACAAAATAAAGACGCAACCTACTGAATGGGAGAAGATTTTTGCCAACAGTTCCTCCGATAAGGGGCTAATGTCAAAAATATACAAGGAATCATGAAACTCAACAACAAAAAACAAACAACCCAACTGAAAAATGGGCAGAAAACCTGAAGAGACATTTCTCCAAAGAGGACATCCAAATGGCAAATAGACATATGAAAAAATGCTCAACATCACTAATCATCAGAGAAATGCAAATAAAAACCACAATGAGATATCACCTCACCCCAGTCAGAATGGCTATCATGAACAAGACAAATAGTAACATGTGTTGGAGAGACTTGGAGAAAACAGGACCCTCATACACCGTTGGTGGGAATGCAGACTGGTGCAGCAGCTATGGAAGGCAGTGTGGATGTTCCTCAAAAAATTATGAATAGAATTACCATATGACCCAGCAATCCCTCTCCTGGGTATCTACCCAAAAAATCTGAAAACATTTATCCATAAAGATATGTGTGCTCCAATGTTCATTGCAGCTTTGTTTACTGTGACCAAGACATGGAAACAAGCAAAATGTCCTTGATAGATGAATGGATAATGAAGTGGTGGTATATATATATACACAATGGAATACTATTCAGCGGTAAGAAAAGATGATATAGGAACATTTGTGACAACATGGATGGATCTAAGCCAAATAAGTCAGACAGGAAAATCAGAGAACCCTATGATTTCACTGATATGTGGTATATAAACCAAAAACAACAAAAAAACAAGACAAACAAACGAGAAACAAAAACTCATAGACACAGACAATAGTTTAGTGGTTACAAGAGGGTAAGGGGGTGGGGGTTGGAAAATGAGGGTAAGGGGGATCAAATATATTGTGATGGAAGGAGAACTGATTCTTGGTGGTGAACACACAATGAGATTTATGGATGATGTGGTACAGAATTGTACACCTGAAATCTATGTAATTTTACTAATAAATGTCACCTCAATAAATAAATAAGAAAGATATATTATGTGACATTGATAACATAAAGTGGGGACGTTGTAAATGAAGAGAGTTTTTCTATGCTTTAAAATTGTCATCAGTTTAAAATGTATTATTATAGCTTTAGATGTTTTAATAATCTCCACAGTAGCCACATAGAAAATAAAGAGGACACCCAAAAGAAAATAAGGACTTTTGTATGCCACTACAAAAGAAGAAAAAGAAAAAAAATAGTCAAAAAAGGCAGTGAGAGAGGAAAAGGAAGATAAAATAATTACAAGATATACACAAAGCATTATAATGGCAATAGTGAGTCCTTCCCTATCAATAATTTCTGTAAATATAAATGAATTGAACTCCCTAATAATAAAACATAGAGTGGCTGAGTGGATTTAAACAAAACAAGATCCATCCATATGCTGCTTACAGAAGTATCACTTCAGATGTAACATATAAGACTGAAAGTGACAGGATAAAAAAAGATATCGAATGCAAATGGCAACCAAAAGAGAGCAGTGGTGGACATACTTAGATCACACAAAATGGACTTTAAGTCAAAAACGGAAACAAGAGGCAAAGAAGAATATTACATAATGACAAGAGGTGCTTGTCAAAAGTATTGATTCACCAGGAAGGTATAATAATTAAAAATGTACCAGGGGTGCCAAAAACATGTATTCAGGTGGACACTTTAATCAACATTGCTCAAGCAGTAGTTGGCCATAATTAGAAGTATCTGGATGCTGATGGTAACCACTTTAAGCACCTCTTGTAATTGCAGAAGTCAAACATGACTTGTATTCATCTTTTGTTATTGGTATATACTGAGTATTACAATTTTAATACAGTTTTCCTTTCTTAAAATGTGTATTCATTTTTTTGGCATCCTCTGTATATGCACCTAACAGCACAACACACAAATATGAAGTACTTGAAGCAAACACTGATAAAACTGAAGAAAGAGATAGACAGTAACATAATAGCAATAAGAGATTTCAATATCCCACTTTCAATGATGGATAGAACAATCAACCTAAAAGTCAATAACAGAAGACATGAAAAATAATATAGATTAAGTGAACCTAACAGATATATACAGAACATCTCATCCAACAGAAGCAGAATGTACTTTGTTCTCAAGTGTACATAAGTCTTTCTCCAGGATAGGTCACAAGTTAGGCCACAAACAAGTTTTAACAAATTTAAGAAGATTGAAATTATACTAAGAATTTTTTCCAACCACAGATACAAAAAAAGAAACTAGAAATAAATAGCAAAGGAAAAACTGGAAAGTCGGCCAATATGTGGGTTTAAAAACACACTCTTGAATAACCAATGGATCCAAGGAGAAATCACAAGGGAAATTAGAAAATATCTTGAGAGAAATAAAAATAAAAACACAACATACCAAAAGTTATGGGATATAGCAAAAGCAGTATTATAAGGGAAGTTTATAGCAGTAAATGCCAACATTAAAAAAGAAGAAAGATCACCCAGAACAGCCACAGCAATGCTGAGAAATTAGAACAAAACAGGAGGTATCATGCTACCTGATATCAAATTATACTATGAGGCTATAGTAATCAAAACAGCATGATATTGGCATAAAAACATAAATCAATGAAACAGAATAGAGAGCCCAGAAATAAATTCATGTCTATAGGATTATTTAATCTATGACAAAGGAAGTAAGAATTTATATTAAGGTAAAGACAGAATATTTAACAAGTAGTGCTGGGAAAAATGGACAGATAGATGCAAAAAAATGAAACTAGACCACCTTCTTAATGCCATATATGAGAATAAATTCAAAATGGACTAAATACTTAAATGTAAGATCTAAAACAATAAAACTCCTAGAAGAAAGTATAGGAAGTAAACTCTCAGCCACTACCCTTAATACTATTTTCAGTGATATATGCCCATCAGAAAGGGAAACAAAAGAAAAAAATAAACAAATGGGACTACATCAAACTAAAAAGCTTTTTAACAGCAAAGGAAACCATCAACATAACAAAAAGACGTCCTACAGAATGGGAGAAAATATTTGCCAATGATACATCAAATGGGTTAATATCCAAAATTTTTTAAAATACTCTTACAACTTAACACCCAAAAAAAACCAAACACAATTAAAAAATGGTGGAGGACATGAAGAGACATTTCTTCAAAGAGGACATACAGATGGCCAATAGACATATGAAAAGATGCTCAATGTCACTAATCATCAGAGGAATGCAAATAAAAACCACACTGAGATACCACGTCACTCCTGTCAGAATGGCTGTCATCAATAAATCAACAAACAACAAGTGTTGTCAAGGATGTGGAGAAAAGAGAACCCTCATGCACTGTTGGTGGGATTGCAAATTGATATAGCCACTATGGAAAACAGTATGGAGGTTCCTCAAAACAATAAAAATAGAATTGTCTTAAGATCCAGCAATTCCACTCCTGGATATTTATCCAAAGAAATCTAAAACTCTAGTTCAAAAAATATATGCACCCCTATGTTTACTGTGGCACATTTCATAATAGCCAAGATATGGAAAGAACCGAAATACCCATCAATAGACGACTGGATAAAGAAATTGTAGTACATCTATACAACAGAGTATTACTTTTCCATAAAAAAGAATGAAATCTTACCATTCATAACAATATGGATGGACCTAGAGGGAATTATGCTAAGTAAAATCTGTCAGACTTAGAAAAACAAATAACGTATGATTTCACTTATATGTGGAATCTGAAGAACAGAATAAACAAACAAAACAGAAATAGACTCATAGATAGAGAGGAAAAACTGATGGTTGCTAGATGGGAGGGGAGATGGGGGATAGGGAGAAGGTGAAGGAATTAGAAAGTATAAATTGGTAGTCACAAAATAGTCACAGGGATGTAAAATATAGTATGGCAAATATAATCAATAATGTTGTAAAGATTATGTAGGGTGTCAGATGGGTACTGGATTTATCAGGGGCATCTCTTCATAGATTATACAAATGCCTAACTACTGTGCTATACACCTGAAACTAACATAAAATAATATTGAATGTCAACTATAATTAAATATATACTATATATAATAAATATATACATATATAACATATGTATATATGATATATATACAGAGGGTGCCAAAAAATGTATACACATTTTAAGAAAGGAAAAAAGCTATTAAAGTTGCAATACTCAATATATACAGATAACAAAAGATGAAACAAGTCACGTTTGACTTCTGCAATTACAAGAATGATCAAAGTTGTTACTGTCAATGTCCAGACACTTCTGATTGCGACTTCAGCAACATTGACCAAAGTGTCCACTTGTATACGTTTTGGGGGGCACCCCCAGTACACATACACACACACACACACACACACGAGGTCTGATAACTACATTCGTGAACTCACCCTAGAAAAAAATCTACATACCTCATTGCTGAATATCACCACGGTCACCTTCAAAGTACTCTGTTTGGGAAGCTATGCACTGATGCCAGCACCTAGTCCACCTTTCAAAACAATTTTGGAACTCTTTTTCTGGAATGGCCATCAGAGCTGTCGTCATATTACCCTTATGTCCTGAATGTCATCAACAAGTCTTCCTTTCAGTATTTCCTTTATCTTTGGGTAAAGGAAGAAGTCATTGGGGGCCAGATCAGGTGAGTAGGGAAGGTGTTCCAAAAACATCAACAAAACTGTTAGTTATTTGTTGACTGGCTAAAAATTCCCTCACAGACTGTGCCATGGGAGCTGGTGCATTGTCACGATGCAAGAGTTGTGAATTGTTGGCGAAAAGTTCAGGTCGTCTAACTTTTTCATTCAGAATTTTCAGCACTTCCAAGTAGTAAACTTGGTTAACTGTCCAGTTGGTACAAATTCTTAATGAATAATACCTCTAATATCAAAATAAAGTTTAGCAACATCGTTGCAACAAATGTCTAATCGTTATGTTGTTTTATACATCTGAACCTAATTAAAAAAAAATCTCAAATCAGCAGCCTAAATTTACACCTCAAGAAATTAGAAAAAGAACAAAATAAAACCAAAGTCAGCAGGAGGAAAGAAATAATAAAGATTAGAGCATATATTAATGAATGAGAGAACTAAAAAACAACAGAAAAATATCAACAAAACTGTTAGTTATTTGAAAAGATCAACAAAATTGACAAAAACCTTAGTTAGACCAAGAAAAAAAAAGAGAAGACAAGTAAATAAAATAAAAAATGAAAAAGGAAATATTACAACTGATACCACAGAAATAAAAAAGGATATGAGAGACTACTATGATCAAGTATAAACTAACAAATTGGACAACTTAGAAAAAATTGCTAAATTTCTAGAAACATGCAATCTACTGACTGAATCGTGAAGAAATAAAAATCTGAACATATCTATAACTAGTAGGGGACTTAAATGGCTTAAGTGGAGAATTCTCTCTGACACTTAAAAAACTGAAGGGGAAGGAACAGTTCTAAAACTCATTTTATGAGGCCAGCATTACACTTATACTGAAATCAAAAATGCTACAAGATAAGAAAACTGTACAACAATAACCCAAATGAATGTTGATGCAAATATCCTAAATAAAATACTAGCAAACAGAATTCAACAGCACATTAAAAGGATTATCGCCATGATCAAGTGAAATTAATTCCCAGAACATAAAACTGGCTGAAACGTATGAAAAGCACTCAATGTGACACACCACATAAACAACATGAAGAACAAAACCACATGATCATTTAAATTGATGAAAAGAAAATATTTGACGAAAATTCAACATCTTTTTATAATAAAAACACTCAACAAACTAGAAATAGACGGAAACTACTTCAATAAAGCCATATATGAAAAATTCATAGCTGACATCATACATACTCAACAGTGGAAAACAGAAAGTTTTTCCTCTAAGATGAAAACCAAGGCTAGCATGCCCAATCTCATCACTTCTATTCAAAATACTACTGGAAGTCCTAGCCAGAGAAAAGAGGCAAGAAAAAAATAAAAAGCATCCAAATGAGAAAGGAAAAAGTTAATTTATCTCTGTTGGAGGATGACATGATCTTAAATGTAGAAAATCCTAACTATTACACACACACACACACACACACACACACACACACACAAAAGGTTAGAACTAATAAACAGATTTAGCAAAATTGAAGAATCAACATGCAAAAATCAGTACCTTTTTATATGCTAACAATAAACAATCCAAAACAGAAATTAAAAAAACAGTCTCATTTACAACAGCATCAAAAAGAAATACTCAAAATTAACTTAACCAAGGAGATAAAAATTTGTACACTGAAAACTACAAGACGTTGCTGAAAGATATTAAAGAAGATACAAATTAATGTAAACACATTCTGTGTTCATGGATTGGAAAACGTAATATTATTTAAATGTCCAAACTACTCAATATACAGATTTACTGTAATCTCTATCAAAATCCCAATGATGTTTTTCACAGAAATAGAAAAATCCATCATAAAATACATATGAAAACTCAAGGGATCCAAAATAGCCAAAACAATTTTGATTAGAAAAACAAAGCTGGAGGACTCATACTTTCTGATTTCAAACATATTAAAAATCTACAGTAATCTAAAAACTATGGCTCTGGCATAAACAGAGATATATAGACTGATGGAACAGAAAGCAGAACCCAAAAATAAATCCTTGTGTTTACAATCAAATGATCTTCAGTAAAGGTGCAAAGGTTACACAATAAGGAAAATATAGTCTCTTCAACAAATGGTTCTGCAAACAGTGGATATCCACCTGAAAAAAAATTAAGTTAGACCCTTACATTATACCATATACAAAAATTAGTTAAAAGTGGCTTAAAGACCTAAAAATAACACCTGAAACCATAAAAGTTCTAGAATAAAACATAGGGAAAATTTTCATGACATTGGATTTGACAATGATTTCTTGAATATGATGTCCAAGGCAACAAAAGCAAAAATAGACAAATGGCACTACATAAAACTTAAAAACTTTTGTGCAGGAAAGGATATCATCAACAGAATAAAAAGGCAACCTACAAAATGAGGAAAAAATACTGAAAACTATATACATGGTCAGACAAGTAAGTTCATGAACTCATTCTAGAAAAACTTCTACATATCTCATTGCTAAAAAGCACTACAGTCACCTTCAAAGTACTCTCCTTGGGAAGCTATGTGCTGATGACAGCACCTAGTTCACCCTTCAAAGCAATTTTGGAACTCTTTCTGGAATGGCCATTACAGCTGTTGTCATATTACCCTTGATGTCCTGAATGTCATCAACATGTCTTCCTTTCAATATTTCCTTTATCTTTGGGTAAAGAAATAAGTCATTGAGGCCAGATCAGGTGAGTAGGGAAGGTGTTCCAATACAGTTATTTGCTGACTGGCTAAAAATTCCCTCACAGACTGTGCCATGGGAGCTGGTGCATTGTCGTGATGCAAGAGCTGTGAATTGTTGGTGAAAAGTTCAGGTTGTTTTCATTTAACTTTTTCATGCAGCCTTTTCAGCACTTCCAAATAGTAAACTTGGTTGAGTATTCGTCTACTTGGTACAAATTCATAATGAATAATCCCTCTGACATCAAGAAAAGATTAGCAACATCGTTGCAACAAGTTCATGAACTTAATTATCAGACAGCATATCTAATAAGGGATTAATATCCAGGATATACCAGGTCTGGCATCAGTGCATAACTTCCAGGGGGAGTACTTTGGAAGGGAATTGTAGTGATATTCAGCAATGAGGTATGTAGCACTTTTTCCAGGATGAGTTCACGAACTTAATTGTCCAACCTCATATATAAAGAACACCTACAAAGCAATAACAAAATAATGCGATTAAAAAGTGGGCATGACTAGTCTCATTAGGGAGACCTGAGTGTTTCCAGTACTGACAGTGACAGAGAAGGAAAGAGTGTCAAGTTCTGGGATTTAGAACAGGAAACATATGTGTCCATATGTGCTCCAATGTTCATTGCACCTTTATTTACAGTGGCCAAGACATGGAAACAAAGTGTCCTTCGAGAGATGATTGGATAAAGAAGATGTGGTATATATAAACAATGGAATACTACTCTGCCATAAGAAAAGATGAAATAGTGCCATTTGTGACAACATGGATGTATCTTGAGATTACAATACTAAGCGAAATAAGTCAGACAGAAAAACTAGAGAACTGTATGATTTCACTGATATGTGCTCTATAAAACTGAAAACAACAAAAGGACAAGACAAACAAATGAAGAAACAAAACTCAAGACACAGACAATCGTTTAGTGGTTCCCAGAATGTAAGGGGGCAGAGGGGTGGTAGATGAGGGTAAAGGGGATCAAATATATGGTCATGGAAGGAGAACTAACTCTAGATGGTGAACATACAATGTGATATGTAGATGATGTATTACAGAATTGTACACCTGAAATCTATGTAACTTTATTAGCCATTGTCACCCCAAAAAACTTTAATTTAAAAAAAAAAAAAAAAAAAAAGTGGGCATGAAATAGACATTTTTCCAAAGAAGATATACAAGTACAAATGGCCAACAAGAGTATGAAAATAGGCTCAACATCACTAATCATCAGGGAAATGCAAATCAAATCCACAAAGAGATATCACTTCTCATCTGTCAGGTGGTCACTATCAAAAGAAGGAGAAGGAGAAGAAAAAAAGAAAAAGGGAAAAAAGAGAGAGAGAGAGAGAGAGAGAATAACAAGTAATGGCAAGAATGTTGAAAAACTAAAGCCCTTATGCATGGTTAGTGGAAATGCGAAAGGATGCCACCACTATGGAAAACAGTTTGAAGGTTCTTCAAAAACTTCAAAATACAGTTCCCTTTTTTCCACATCCTAGCCAGCACTTGTTGTTTGTTGATTTATTGATGCTAGCTATTCTGACTGGAGTGAGGTGGTATCTCATTGTGATTTTTATTTGTATTTCTCTAATGATTAGTGAGGTTGAGCATTTTTTCATATGTCTGTTGGCTATCTGTATGTCCTTTTTAGAAAAGTGTCTATTCGTGTCCTCTGCCCATTTTTTAACTGGGTTGTTTGGTTTTTTTGGTGTTGAGTTGAATGAGTTTTTTAATGCATTTTGGATATTAACCCCTTATCAGATGTATCATTGACAAATATTGTCTCCCATTCAGTAGGATGCCTTTCTGTTTTATTGATGGTTTCCTTTCCTGTGAAAAAACTTCTTAGCTTGATGTAATACCATATGTTTATTTTTTTCTCTTACTTCCCTTGCCCGAGAGGATATATCAGTAAAAATATTGCTAAGGTTAATGTCTGCAAATTTACTTTCTATGTTTTCTTCCAAGAGTTTTATGGTTTCAGATCTTACATTTAAGTCTTTAACCCAAGAAAAGGGGACCCACGTGCACTGTTGGTGGGATTGCAAATTGGTGCAGCCACTATGGAAATCAGTATGGAGATACCTCAGAAAACTGGAAATGGCACTACCTTATGACCCAGCAATTACACTCTTAGGTATCTATCCAGAGAAATCCAAGACACTAATTTGAAAAACAAATGTATGCACCCCTCTGTTTATTGCAGCGCTATTCACAATAGCCAAGATGTGAAAACCACTGAAATGCCCATCAGTAGATGACTGGATTAAGAAATTGTGGTACATTTATACAATGGAGTATTACTCAACCATAAAGAAGAATGAAATCTTACCATTTGCAACTATATGGATGGACCTAGAGAACATTATGCTAAGCAAAATAAGTCAAACAGAAAAAGACAAATACCATATGATCTCACTTATATGTGGAATCTGAAGAATAGAATAAATGAACAAACTAATCAGAAACAGTCTCAGAGATATAGAGGAAAACTGAGGGTTGCTAGATGGGAAAGGGCTGGGGATGAGGGAGGTGAGAAGATTAGAAAGCACAAACTGGTAACCACAAGATCGCCACAGGGATATGAAAGACAGTTTGGGAAATATAATCAATAATGTTGTAAAGATTTTGTAGGGTGTCAGATGGGTACTTGTCTTATTAGGGAGACCACCTCAGGGATGATGTTGATGCCTGATCACTGCACTGCACACCTGAAGCTGAAGCTGAATAATAATGAATGTCAACTATAATTTAATATATGTATGGTCACAGGATGTAGAGTACAGCACAGGGAATAGAGTCAATGGAATTGTAACAGCTATATACGATGTCAGAGGGGTAGTAGATTGGGGAAGGGGGTTATCACTTTGTGAGGGGTGTAAATGTCTAACTACTACGTTGTTTTGTACACCTGAAGCTAATAAAAAATTAAAAATAGAATTACCATATGATACAATAATCCCACTTCTGAGTATATTCCCAAAAGAACTGAAAGCAAGAATCAAAGAGATATTTGCAGGCGGGTTTATTGCAGCATTATTCACAACAGTCAACAGATGGAAGGAACCTAAATGTTCATCAGTGGATGAATGGATGAAGTAAGTAAATGTGATACACACATCAATGGAATATTATTGTTTTTAAAAGAAGGAAGTTGTATTATATGCTACAACATGGATGAATGCTGAGGACATTATGCTAAGTGAAATAAGTAAGTCACAAAAAGACAAATACTGCAGGATTACACTTATATGAGGTATCTAAAGCAGTCAAACTCTTAGAAACAGAGAGTATGAAGGTGACTGCCAGGAGCTGGAGTTGTGGGAGTGAGTAGGAGAGTATTATTCAATAGGTGTAGTTTCAGTTTAGTATGATGAAAAAGTTTTAGAGACATGTTGCACAACAATGTGCATATCGTTAACACTACTGAATCATTTAAAAATGGCTAAGATGGTAAATTTTATGTTGTGTTTTTTGCCACAATAAAAAATGTATGTGTAGCAAATTTTAATAAACCAGGTATCCAGTTGTTTCAAAAAAAAACAAAGATAGTTAGCAGATAGACCTAAAAAATCTTAATTTGGTTGCAACCGGGAATTCTCAATAACTATAGTTAAAATGGATCAGTCAATAGTTTATCACAGCAAATCAGAGAAGGTACTTCCTGCTTTATTCCACAAATTCTTCTCACTCCCTATATCTTTTCCTAAGAAAGCTATTATCATGATACCAAGATAAAATCTTTAAAATATCTCCTAAGTTTTCTATATTGTCTTTAAGAACTAAAGTTAATTTAAATAGGTCCTTTTTTCATTGCCATCCAATTTTAATCCACAGGGTAACAATAGTGAATTAAGATGACTATTATGACAAAAATGTGTTAAATAATTGTTTAAATGATTCCTTAGATTTTCCCTAAAAGTATGGATGATTATACATGTTCTGAAGTGTGTGTTTTTTTCTCAATAAAGTAGAATATGAAACAGAACTTACTAATAAAAATGGTTAGGATATCAACTCCATAATGTTCTGGTTGTCATAGGTATTGAGAACTGAGTTGTTGCATTAAATATTGCCTAGAGTTTTATAGGTTTAGGGTGAGTTGTTTTGTTTCTTTTAAAAAATAAAACTTTTCTTATTAAATTTATTGGGGTGACATTGGTTTAGTAAAATTATATAGGTTTCAAGTGTACAATTCTGTAATACATCATCTATATGTTGCATTGTGTGTTCACCACCCAAAGTCAGTTCTCCTTCCATCACCATATATTTGACCCCCTTAATCCTCTTCTGCCTCCCCCTCTGTCCCCTTACCCTCTAGTAACCACTAAACAGTTGTGTGTGTCTATGAGTTTTTGTTTTGTTTTGTTTTGTTTTGTTTCTGTCTATGAGTTTTTGCTTGTTTGTCTTGTTTATTTGTTGCTTTCAGTGTTATATCCCACATATGAGTAAAATCATATGATCATATGATTCTCAACTTTTTCTGCCTGACCTATTTTGCTTAGCAAGATAATGTTTTGTTTCTTTAGAATTTAGACTGTTAGTGCACATAGAGGATATTTGTGTGTGTGTTAGTTAGAAAGGATGTTAGGAAGAACTAAGAGGGAAGTGGAGACTGCTAGCAACATCACAGTAATTACCTGAAGCATTCATCTTGCTTACTTGTTAGGAGGCATACAGGGAAGCTTTCTTTTCTTTTTTGTCACAATATTAATAATTTTATATCAAAAGAACCTTGTAGTTACATATCTGGTAGATGTGAATGTTTTCTATTTTGCTAGTCTCATTTCTCAAGCGTTGGGGCTTATAATCATAATTTAAACTTACTTTTATTATTATACATATATTATGAAAATGATGAAAGCATAATGTGAAATTAATAGCCAGGCTTCTATGTAAATCTTGCAGAAGTCGGACACGGGTTTGGGGTGTCAGTTGGAGCTAAAGGTTATTATTTCTACTAACTCTTTCATTGAGTCAAATGCTACTGAATTGCTAAATTACAGCTATTTTCACAGTGTCATTGCTGAGCCTTCCAACAGAGAATCGTCTCATAAATAGTAATTTTGTGTTGGTATTGATTTTCAAGCCAATTTAAGGTAGCTATTAGAGTAGCTTGACAAGTAAATTTGAAGGATTCAGTGGAACTCATTCCTTCCCTACCAAGTAATCTTGAATATGAATCCTGCACCAAAGGAACATTACCAAAAACAAATGAAGTGAAAAATATAACTGTCAAAAAACACTTTATTTGTGCACACGACAAATATTTCTTGAGTACCCACTATGTGCTTGATAGTATGGCGGTACTAGAACAGTACACGTGATACACGTGAGACAATCCTTACCCGCAGCAGTATAATGTCCAAGGGAGGAGTTAGAAAGGAAATTGTCTGCGTTTGGTTTTAAGTGTGGGAGGCACCATCACAGAGTACTATGTGAAAAAAAACAAAAACTTTTTCTGGTAGGATCAGAAAAGGCATCTGCATACAGTGTTTTAGATTAATTTTGAGGGCCCCTAGTTTAAATAGGTTCCTTTCTTCTTTTCTGTTCATGAGAAATGGTGATCAACTGGGCTACCAGCCACTTACATAGATGATCTCATTTAATCCCATGAGATAGGTACTATTATGTCCCTCTTTGACAAATGGATAAACTGAGACTTGGAGGAGTAAAATAACTTGCCCAGAGTCACAGAGCTAGTCAGAGATAGAGCTCAGACGAGATTCCAGACAAGCCAATCTTCTGAGCTTGCTTTCTTCCTATCTGCACATAGTTGTTTATTCCAGTGGATAAGAGGGGAAGGACAATGTAGGCAGATGGAGCAGTTTGTAGAGTTCTGATTGCTTCAAAGTTAGAGTGCATCTAGCAGAGTCTGGCTGCTAAAGTGAGCCAAAGCATGCGTCTGATGATGAAGGACATATATGCCCTGTCCGGAGACAATTCAGACTTTATTTTGCAGATTCTCTAGGAAACTTAGGCCTACTTTTTCCTAAATTTTACATGTCACCTCTCAGAACCAAAGGATGGAGCCACCTGACCTCCATCTGGAGGTTTTTACCAACTATCACAGACAGGACTAATCTTCACATCTGATAGAGGAATGGATAGAGGCAGGTCCAGAGGCCTCAGTTCTGAGGTGCATCACATTCTCCCTTCTCACTCCTGATCCTAATATGGGCTCTAATCCTATTCACAAAATTTAAGTCTCACCATGTACTCTCTATCTCTGGAAATAAATCCTGATGTATTCTCTGTTCCAGCAATACAAAATGTGTCCCAAGTCAGAAATGTGTCCATGACTCTGCTGCCCCCAGCACGGCAAGCCTTCTGTCACATGCTGCTTTGTGCCCCACACACTTCTTCCAGGGTGCTCTATTCTGCCAAAACGAACTGCTTCATACCCATCCCACTGGAATTCAGAAGCATTTAACTTCAGCAAAAATAATCCACTTTTAATAATGATTCAGATAGGAAATCCAATATTGAAAAGAGAATATGATGAATTTGAAGCATTAAGTCTGATATACCATGACACCTTAACAAATAGTAATAATGATATATAAATGATTTAAAAAGTAATAATCACAGAACTAAACTCTCCATTTGTATGAACTTCAAGAACACACAAAGTTAGTTATCATAACAGAAAAATAGGTACCTCTTGGGAGAGAGTCTTATTAATTAGAAAGGGGCAAGAAGGAACTTTTGCGGTAATAGAAATGCTCTTTTTCTCATCTTGATCTGGTTCATGGTTATACCTAAGATCTGAGCATTTTAATGCATGTAAATTATGCCTCAAGTTAAAACACAAACATAAAACAGGATAGATAAAGTTTGAGAACTGCTTCATTTTATCTGTTCCTAGTTTACAAATATGTTTGCCTTTAACCACTCAATATAGATGAATGTCTGCACTGAAATGTTTTTCTCTACAAAAGCAGATATTCCACCTCTCACCATCAAATCCTATTAATTTTATTTAGTGAAAGACAGAATTATTTAGATAGGGTGAAAGAGACAAACTTTTTAAAACATTTTCTTCTCTGACGAAAAAAAAAAAAAAAAAACGAAGCATGCCTAGTAAGAACTGGCAACTGGCAAGGACAAATTAAATTAACCTACATTTTTTGAAATAAAATTTTGGTTATGTTAACCTGACTACATTAAGGGGACTGACTGATTAAATTATAACTTTCATACAATATTATATTAGTTTCAGGTATACAACAAAGTGATTTATATCACTTTTTATTTACATACCCTGTGAAGTGATCGCCACACTAAATCTAGTAACCATCTGTCGCTGTACAAAGTTATGATAATATTGATTATATTCCCTATGCTGTACATTACATTCCCATGACTTTTTTATAACTGGGAGTTTGTACTTCACCTTTTATGTCCATCCTCTTACTTCTGCCATCCATTAGTTTGTCCTCTGTATCTGTGAGTCTATTTCTGTTTTGTTTTGTTTGTTCATTTATTTAGTTTTCCAGATTCTACGCATAAGTGAAATCATACAGTATTTGTCTTTTTCTGTCTGATTTAGTTATCACATCTTGTTTATCCATTCATCCATCGATGGATAACTAGGTTGCTTCTATATCTTGGCTATTATAAACAATGCTTCAGTGATCATAGCAGTGCACAAATCTTTTCAAATTAGTGTTTTTGTTTTCTTCAGATAAATACCCAGCATGAGAATTACTTGGTTGTATGGCAATTTAATTTTTAAGGTTTTAAGGAACCTCCATACTGTTTTCCATAGTGAATGCACCACTTTACAATCCCACCAACAGTACATGAGGGTTCCTTTTCCTCCACATCCTTACCAACACTTGTTCTTTGTTGTCTTTTGATGATAGCCCTTCTGACAGAGTGAGATAACATGTCAATATCGTTTTGATTTGTATTTCCACGATGATTAGCAGTGTTAAGCATTGTTTTCATGTCTGTTGGCCATATGTATGTCTTCTTTGGAGAATTATGTATTTTTAATTGGATTGGTTTGTCTGAGTTCCTTTGATGTTGAGCTGTATTGTATGACTTCTTTATATATTTTGGATATTAACCCCTTATTGGATATATCACTTGCAAATATCTTCTCCCATTCAGTATGTTGCCTTTGCTATGCAAAAGCTTTTTAATTTGATGTAGTCCCATTTGTTCATTTTTTCTTTTGTTTCCCTTGCCCAATGAGATATATCAGAAAAACAAAAATCACTAAGACCAATGTCAGAGAGTTTACTGCCTATGTTTTCTTTTAGGAGTTTTATGTTTTGGGGTCTTATATTTAAGTTTTTAACCCATTTTGAGTTTACTCTTGATATAGTGTTAAGAAAATGGCCTGGTTTCATTTTTTTTGCATGTATCTGTCCAGTTTTCTCAATAGCATGTATTTGAGAGATTGTCTCTTCTCCATTGTATATTTTTGCCTTCTTTGCCATAGATTAATTGACCGTGAATTTATTTCTGAGCTCTCTATTATTCTGTTCCATTGATCTATGTATCTGTTTTGTGCCAGTATCATGCTGTTTTGATTACTGTAGAAGACATTTTATTTTTGTTTGGCTGTCTGTAGCTAAGCATTGGATAGTAAGAGAAGATTTTTGGAACAGACTCACAATATTGTTAGGGCTTCTTTATGTTCTTAAGTTTTCTCCTCATTATGCTTTCGTCCTCTACCTTAGGCTTTAAATATTGCTCATTCCTTATATTAAAAGTTAAATATTGCATTTTAATCTCTAAAGTACAAGTCATTTTGAGAATTTCTGTAAGTCAGCAAGAACAATTAGCAGTTAGTTAATTACAGTAACTATCATACAACTACCATATAGAATCACTCTTGGGGCATAAGATCAATAAATTCAACTTCTTTCTGGGTGTCATTTGGAAATGGCTAAGGGGTAAAATCGTGTTAAGCTAAAGTAAGTGGAGACAATGCATTATTTAATAGAGTCTAAACTGAATTCTGAATGCATGCATAAACAACTCATCAATCTTACCATCTTCTAGGGACACAGAGGATATAATTCCCTATCACCTGACACGAAATAAATATGAAAAAGCCTTTTGCAAATTTTTGGTTTTCAAGTATATTAAATAATTGAAAATTGAAATGGAGTTTTCAATTATTCTCAAAATTGAATTTTGTCATAAGACGTCAAGTTATATTTAGAGTATAACAAGCAATTGGCTAGGGTTTGTGAAATTCTTCCAGCAATTACTAGATTTAAATTTAAGGGCTTATTCTCCCTCTTCCAATCTTTCTCAGAAAAAATGAAAGTTTGGTCTTAAATTAAAATTTTGGCATTGCATGTATTTTGTTAAATTACTACACAAATTTAATGATAGAAATTCTATTTCAGCACATTTTATAAATTGGGAGTGTGAATAACTTGTCAAAAAAACTATTTTGTCAAAGAGTAACTCTAGTTATAGCGTTAGAATAGTGTTATCTTTGACAAAAACTCCTTTACAAACCTGCTACTTTTTAACACAAAATCATTTTGACCTGTAACAACCCAGCATTGTGACCTCTCTATTCCAATGAAACGGAATTAGACGATGGTAATTATTTATTAATGTGTCTCCACAGTTGGATAATAGGCTTCTCAAAGAAAAGGATGTCTTTTATATATTTGTATCCCTGAAGCCTACTGGCCTGTAAAGGATTCCTAACACATATCTAATGAAATAAATGAATTATTCTTAGCCCCTCTATTTTTCTATTGCAATACCTGATTCTCTCCAAATAAGTTATCACTTTATTCCTCCTTTTTCTCACAATGTCTCTAACTCTGGTTTTCTCTTACAAGTCTATTCTATAATATTCTTGAATCTACTTTTAATTCACTCTGCTTTTAATTCTGTACTAGTCTCTCTTTTTTTTCTTTTTTAGAAAGAAAAAGGTCTTTATTTGAAGATGGCATAATTGTCTACATACAAAATCCCAACAAAATGTACCAAAAAGGTACTAGAATTAACATGAATTTAGCAAGGTGGCAGCATAAAAGTTCAATATATAAAAATCAATTGTATTTCTTTGTATTAGCAATGAATGACCAAAAATTGCAATTTTAAAAAATTTATTGGGGTGACATTTGTTAGTAAAAGTATATAGATTTCAGGTGTACAATTCTGTATTACATCATCTATAAATCTCATTGTGTGTTCACCACCCAGAGTCAGTTCTCCTTCCATCACCATATATTTGATACCCCTTACCCTCATCTTCCATCCCCCACCCCCCTTACCCTCTAGTAACCACTAAACTACTGTCTCTGACTATGAGTTTTTGTTTCTCATTTGTTTGTCTTGTTCTTTTGTTGTTTTGGGTTTATATACCACATATCAATGAAATCATATGGTTCTCTGCTTTTTCTGTCTGACTTATTTCACTTAGCATTATACTCTCAAGATCCATCCATGTTGTCACAAATGTTCCTATATCATCTTTTCTTACCGCTGAATAGTATTCCATTGTGTATATATACCAAAATTTCTTTATCCATTCATCTATCGAAGGACATTTTGGTTGTTTCCATGTCTTGGCCACCGTAAACAAAGCTGCAATGAACATTGGAGCACACGTGTCTTTATGGATAAATGTTTTCATTTTTTTTGGGTAGATACCCAGGAGAGCGATTGCTGGGTGATATGGTAACTCTATTCGTAATTTTTCGAGGAACCTCCACACAGCCTTCCATAGCTGCTGCACCAGTCTGCATTCCCACCAACAATGTATGAGGATTCCTTTTTCTCCACAGCCTCTCCAACACTCGTTACTATTTGTCTTGTTGATGATAGCCATTCTGACTGGGGTGAGGTGATATCTCATTATGGTTTTCATTTGCATTTCTCTTATGATTAGTGATTAGTTGAGCATTTTTTCATAGGTTTATTTGTCATTTGTATGTCCTCTTTGGAAAAATGTCTGTTCATGTCCTCTGCCCATTTTTCAATTGGGTTGTTTGTTTTTTGTTGTTGAGTTTCATGATTCCTTGTATATTTTTGACATTAGCCCCTTATCGGAGGAACTGTTTGCAAAAATCTTTTCCCATTCAGTTGGTTGCCTCTTTATTTTGTCTATGGTTTCTTTTGCTGTGCAGAAGCTTTTAAGTTTCACATAGTCCCATTCGTTTATTTTAGCTTTTACTTCCATTGCCTTTAGAGTCAAATTCATAAAATGCTCTTTGAACCAAAGTTCCACAAGTTTACTACCTATGTTTTCTTCTATGCAGTTTATTGTGTCAGGTCTTATGCTTAGTCTTTGATCCATTTTGAATTAATTTTGGTACATGGTGACAGATAGCAGTCCAGTTTCATTCTTTTGCACGTAGCTATCCAATTCTCCCAGCACCATTTATTGAAGAGGCTGTCTTTCCTCCATTGTATGTTTTTAGCTTCTTTGTCAAAAATTATCTGTCCATATTTATGTGGTTTTATTTCTGGGTTCTCAATTCTATTCCATTGGTCTATGTGTCAGTTTTTCTGCCAATACCATGCTGTTTTGATTATTGTAGCCATGTAGTACAAGCTAAAGTCAGGGAGTGTGATACCTCCAGTATTGTTCTTTTGTCTTAAGAGTGCCTTGGTTATTCGGGGTCTTTTGTGGTTCCAAACAAATCTGATGATTTTTTGTTCTATTTCTTTAAAAAATGCCATTGGGATTTTGATGGGGAATGCATTAAATCTGTATATTGCTTTGGGTAATATGACCATTTTAATTATGTTGATTCTTCCAATCCATGACCACAGAATGTCTTTCCATTTCTTTGTTTCTTCTTCAATTTCTTTCAAAAATGTCTTATAGTTTTCAACATATAGGTCCTTCACATCCTTGGTTAAGTTTATTCCTAGATATTTTATTCGTTTTGCTGCAATTACAAAAGGAATGGCTTTTTTGTATTTCTTTTTCTGAGATATCATTGTTAGTATATAGGAATGCAATGACTTTTGTACGTTGATTTTGTAGCCAGCAACTTTACTGTATTCGTTGATTGTTTCTAACAGCTTTTGTATGAAGCCTGTAGGGTTTTCTATATATAGTATTATGTCATTTACAAAGAGTGATAATTTAACTTCTTCATTCCCAATTTGGATGCCTTTTATTTCTGTCTCTTGCCTGATGGCGCTGGCAAGGACTTCCAACACTATGTTGAAAAGCAGAGGGGATAGGGGACAGCCCTGTCGTGTTCCCTAATGTAGAACAAAGGGCTTCAGTTTTTCACCATTAATTATGAAATTAGCTGAGGGCTCGTCATAGATGGCCGTTATTATGTTAAGGTATTTTCCTTGCATACCTATGTTATTAAGTGTTTTAATCATAAATGGATGTTGTACCTTGTCAAATGCTTTTTCTGCATCAATTGATAAAATCATGATTTTTGTCCTTTATTTTGTTTATGTGATGTATCACATTGATGGATTTGTGAATGTTGAACCATCCTTGTGTCCCGGTGATGAACCCCACTTGGTTGTGGTGAATAATCTTTTTAATGCGTTGTTGTATTCGATTTGCTAGAATTTTGTTTAGGATTTCTGCATCTGTATTCATCAGAGATATTGGTCTGTAGTTTTCTTTTTTTGTGTTGTCCTTACCAGGTTTTGGTATCAGGATAACACTGGCCTCATAAAATGAGTTAGGGAGTACTGTCTCTTCTTCAATTTTTTGGAAGAGTTTCAGCAGGATTCGTATTAGATCCTTTTAGAAGGTTTGGTAGAATTCACTAGTGAAGCTATCTGGTCCGGACTTTTCCTTTTGGGAAGTTTTTGGATGACTTATTCATTTTCGTTACTGGTGATCGGTCTGTTTAGATTTCCAGCTCTTCATGGTTCAGCCTTGGAAGGCTACATGTTTCTAAGAACTTGTCCATTTCTTCCAGGTGACTGAATTTGGTGGCATATTGTCCTTCATAGTATTCTTGCATGATCCTTTGTATTTCTGTGGTGTCTGTGATAACTTCCACTTTTTCATTTCTGATTTTGTTAATTAGTGTCTTCTCTCTTCTTATCTTAGTGAGTCTAGCCACGGGTTTGTCAATTTTCTTAATCTTTTCAAAGAACCATCTCTTGGTCACATTAATTTTTTCTGTTGTCTTTTTGTTCTCTATTTCATTTAGTTCTGCTCTGATTTTTGTTATTTCCTTTCTTCTGCTGACCTTGGGTTGCACTTCTTCTTCTTTTTCTAGTTCTTTAAGGTGTAACATGAGGTTATTTATTTGGGATTTTTCTTGTTTCTTGAGATAGGCCTGTAACGATGTGAATTTCCCTCTTAAAATTGATTTTGCTGCATTCCAAAATTTTGGTAGGATGTAATTTCATTGTTATTTGTTCCTATGTATCTTTTGATCTCTCCTCTAATTTCTTCTTTGACCCAGTCGTTCTTTAAAAGTATGTTGTTTAATCTCCACGTATTTGTGTTTTTCCGGCTTTCTTTTTGCAGTTGATACCCAATTTCAAAGCCTTGTGATCAGAGAATATGCTTGGTATGATTTCAATCTTCTTATACTTGATGAGGCTGCTTTTATGTCCAAATATATAGTCTATCCTTGAAATGTTCCATGTACACTCGAAAAGAATGTATAGTCTGATGTTTTAGGATGAAGTGCTCTATTTATGTCAATTATGTCCATTTCATCTAATGTGTCATTTAGGGCTGCTATTGCGTTATTTATTTTCTGTTTGGAGGATCTATCCTTAGCTGTCAATGATGTATTTAAGTCCCCTAGTATAATTGTGTTTTGGTCAATTTCTCTCTTTAGTTCTGTTAGTAGTTGCTTGGTATATTTCAGTGCTCCCTGATTGGTGGCATAGATATTCATGACTGTTATGTATTCTTGTTGTATAGTCCCCTTTACCATAATGAAATGTTCATCTTTGTCTCTAGTTATCTTTTTTACCCTGAAGTCTCTTTCATCCGATATCATTATGGCTACAACTGATTTTCTCTGGGTACCATTTGCTTGGAGTGTCAATTTCCACCCTTTCACTTTGAGTCTATGCTTGTCCTTGTAGCTGAGATGTGTCTCTTGGAGGTTGGGTTTAGTTTTTTGATCCAATCTGCTACTATGTGCCTTTTTATCGGTGAGTTAAGTCCATTTACATTTAGGGTGATTATTGATACGTAAGGATTTCCTGTCATTCTATCTTTAGTTTTATGGTAAGGCTGTGTCTCCATTGTTTCTTTGCCTTTTTGTTGTTGTCTGTTATTTCTGTGTGGTGGTATTCTACGATGTTTCCCTCCGTTTCTTCTTTTATTACAGTATATATTTCAGTTCTGGATTTTTTTTTTGAGTGGTTACCATTAAGTTTATATAAAAGAAAGTTTGATATTTAGAGTATTCCATTTTCTTCAGCACGCTTACTTTCTCCATTCCCATATTCCGGTTCAGGCCTTCACTGTCCCGCTTTTATGTTGCCACAAATTGTCCCTGTTGATGGTGGTCGAATAGCCTCCTTTAGTATTTCTCGTAGTGAGTGTCGTGTATTAGTAAAATCCCTCAGCTTCTGTATGTTTGCAAAGGTCTTTATTCCACCTTCATATCTAAAGAATATCTTTGCTGGATATATTATTCTTGGCCCATGATTTCTCTCTTTCAACAGTTTGAATATTTGGTTCCACTCCCTCCTGGCTTGTAGAGTTTCTGATGAAAAATCTGATGATAATCTAATGGGCTTTCCTTTGTAGATTACCGTCTTCTTTTCCCTGGCTGCTTTGAGGATTCTTTCTTTGTCGTTGATTTTAGGCAGCTTCAATACAATGTGGCTTGGAGAAGGCCTGTTGGGATTGAGGTAATTAAGTGTTCTATTTGCTTCTTGGATTTGAGGATCCAGTTCTGTCCACAAGTTTGGGAAGTTCTCATCAACAATTTGTTTGAATCTATTTTCTGTTCCCTTTTCTCTTTCTTCTCCTTCTGGTATGCCCATTATTCTTATATTGCTCTTTCTTATGGAGTCAGAAAGTTCTTGTAGAGTTCTTTTATTTCTTTTAAGTCTCAAGTCTCTTTCTTCTTCCATCTGTGTAATTTCCAGGTTTCTGTCTTCGATGTCACTGATTCTTTCCTCCATCTGGTCAACTCTACTACCTAAGCTGGTTATTTCATTCTTAATTTCTTCTATTGAGTTCTTAATCTCCAGAAATTCCATTTGGTTCTTTTTAAAATTTCAATCTCTTTTGTAAAATGCTCATGTTGTTCTTTGATTGCGTTTCTGAGTTCATTAAATTGCCTGTCTGTGTTTTCTTTCATCTCGTTGGGTTTTTTCAGAACTGCAATCTTGAATTCTCTGTCATTTAAGTCACATATTTCCATATCTTAAGTTCCTTTTCTGGAGACTTTTCAGTTTCTTTCTGAGCTGTCTTGTTGCCTTGGTTATTCATGGCAATTACTGATTTATTGTTTCTCTTCCTAGACATCTACAGGAACAGCTTCCACAACAGGTTGATAGGAAGAGGTCTTTCTTTTGTTTTCCAGTACTTGTTGGTAGAATGTTTTATTTTCTCTCCGACTGCAGCCTTTTATTCCTCTTACACACAGTAGTGCTATGTTTTCTCTGCACTATTCCAGCTTCTCACACAATGGGGAGATTCCCTGGGAAACCGGCTTCTCCTCTGTTAGCAGTTCTCCTGGGTCATAGGGCGCCATGTCCCTGTGGGGATGCGGAGAGCTTTTGAAGTTCCAAAGCTCTTTCTGCTCCAGGTTCAGAGATCGTATGTTTCAGCAGTTCTGTTTACTCCTGCAGGGATCCACCCATATAGGTGGGGCCAGTGACTGGGTGAGTTGTGAGAGGTTGCTCAGAGCAATGGTGGGGACCACCCCCATAGCCGGTCCTGCTTCCCCAGCTCCCTCCCCCTTTGCCGGAACTAGTTGGGCTGCGAATCTGTGTCTGTGGTCCACAGTTCTCAGAACAGCAAATATTCTGTTCTTTTGTTCTGACAATGCTACTGCTCTGCTTCTAGCACCGGGCAGATGGGGTAGGGCGAGCTCTGGGAGAATAAGTAGGGGGCGGCTAGTCTCAGTGCCTAAGGCTTCCGTTCTGCTCGGCAGTGAGGGCTTAAACCACTTTTTTAGCCTTCTTCCCTCAGTTTTTTCTCCGAGGTCTCTGCCGTGAGCTTTGGGTTCAGCTGTGTTATATGCTGCCCCCTCAGCCCTGTGGGCCATAAGCAGAGCCCTAGTAGCCCATGGTCTTCACTCTGCCACAGCTGTGGTAGTTCCAGGATGCAGCGAGCTGGGAGCACTGAGCTAGGTCTGCGTCCTGCTCCTGCGCAGCTCCGTCTCCGCACTTCTCCCTTCCCTCCTCCCCCGCTCACGTGATTCTCCCTTTTTTAGGTGAATTCAGTAGTGGGCCTCCTCATCTTGCCTGTGTACTGTGCAGGAAGTCCTTTGTGGAGTTATTGTTGTTCGATTGGTTGTAAATTCCAGGAGAGCTTTACAGAGGCTCACCTTACGCCGCCATTTTGATGACCTTTTTTCAAAAATTGTTTATTCCGTACTAGTTTCATTAAGTCTCTCACCTTACTAATCTGTATTGTATCTTTCTAAAGTGGCCTTGAAATTGAAATCATTACGTCAAATTATTTCCACAAAATATTAAAATCTGAGAGTTGAAAGGACCTTAGCCATCATCTAAGCCCACATCTTTATTTGCCAGGAAAGAAAGCTGAGAACCACAGAAACTAAGCAACTTGACTCAAGTCATACATTATTTTCTCTCATTTCTGTTTTTTTTAAAAATTGATATTACATCTCCATACTTCTGTCAAAGAATTTGTCTCACTGGAGAGATAAGAAATTAAGGGCCAGAAAGAATGAAAGACAGTTTGGAAAAAGACCTGCCTTATGAATAATAAAAGTAGGCAGCAGCATATTATGGTAGGCTTAAGACAAGTACACTATGTAAGGTAGTGATGCCAACTGCATGTCTAAGAGCCTGAAGTACTCCAATAGGAAGTTAATCCATTTGTGCTCCAAAGTGTTGACAATAGTAGGACTTGTATTTTTTCTTTTCTTTTCCAAATTTTTCATAATCAATAGGTATCATATTTAGGCAGCCTAGTGATAAAATAAAATTAACTCTATTTTTCAGACAGGCCTTTTAAATGTTATCTTATAATTCCCTATTAAATGCTAATATGCCCTTAGTAGGACAAACCTTTTGAGATTCACAGAACACTTGTCAGGTCACTTGACAACCACATCATCTATGGGGCATCATTCTGAGAAAATAGGATACTGGAGTAGTTTGGCGGAGTGAGAATCACAGCACAAGTGAAGAGGCTAACTAAGAAAAAGCAGAGAGGATGCACCAATGATGAGCTTTTCTTGTCTCAGAGTCTTGCCTTAAAGCAGAGGGTAGTAAACAGTAGCCCATGGACCAAATCCTGCCACCACCCATGTTTGTAAATACATTTACTACAACATAGTCACACTCATTTGTTTACATATTGTCTACGGTTGCTTTCTTACTATGATAGCAGAATTGAGTAGTTGAGATAAAGATTATATGGCTTGCCCTTCACAGAAGGGCCTATGAAATCACCATCTAGATGACCTGGCCCCTCATCCAAGGTCACCCACCCTGTGGGCTTCAAAGAGAACACCATGTCTCCACCTAGTATATAAAGCATGCTGACAAAAGCCTTCCTTTACATGTTTGCCCTAAATTCTCAATAGCTTCCTTTCTTTGTAATGATACCCTAATTGATACACTAATATAAAGGCTTATGAAGCTAAATAAAATACTTGACCTAATCACATCACAATAATTTTTAAAAAGGCAAAACAAAATAAAAGAATACAAGTGCTATCTTTTACCTTCATTAGAAACGTAACTACTTGTATATTTATCTATAGCCTGTGCCAACTCATTCTAGAACATTTCCAAGAAACTGAGCTTAAATTAAGCTCTTCTCTTTTTTCACTTCATGGTATCCATTAGGTACCATAATTTATACAACTAATCCCCTAATAATGGATAACTGTGTTATTTCCAGTCCTTAGCTATGATAAATGATGCTGCATTGAAAAAAACTTACACACTTGTTATTTTGCATTTTTTATAGCATATGTTTGGGTTACATTCTTGGATGTGGAATTTCTGGGTTAAAGAGTAAATGTATATACAGTTTTTCCAGATATTGATAGATTCTTCTCCCAAGGTGTTTTACTTTTTTCCTTCCCCTAGAAATGAATGAAAGAAACTGTTTCCCTATAATCTCAAGGGTCTCTTATCAAGTTTTGGGATTTTTTGCCAATCTGATACGTGAAAATAAATCAAAACTACACTAAGATACACTTGAACTTCATCTGTGAATATGATGAATCATAAATGGAGTGGAAACCATAGGATTATGATATCATCCAAGAAAAGCAAACATATTGAGAGTAGAATTCTCGATGGTACCACATTTGAACCTGGAGGGAAGGAGAGCAAAGTTAACTAAATGATATGTGGTCCATAATGAGCCACCGGAAATAAAGTGAAGCCAAAGCAGCCTAAAAATTAGAACAAGAATTAAAAAAACAAAAACAAAAAGAAGAATTCAGAAATCTAGAAATGTCTATATGTTTGTATATCACATTGATTATAGAAAGAAAGTGAGAAAGATGGCAGGATTAGAGGGTGTGATTGTAAAATGAGTTCTTCGAGTCTAAGATTTGGGAAGTAAAACAGTTCTAGTTGATGACAAAATCCAGAACATGGACTAATGGATCAGTTGCTAAGATGGATTTGAAGTGAAAAACCACTAAGGCAGCTGAGGTCGAAGCTGAGAGGTTAGGTTTGGAAAGGTCATCCACACAGATGTTGAAATCACCCAAGGCAGATACAGGCATAGAAAGGAACACTATGAACAGGTGAACAAGCCAAGATGGAGAGGAAATACTTGAGTTTCTTTCTCTAGCTCTTCATCCGGGGGCGCTGATTATAAAATCCCTCCTAAGTGATAATCTGGCTTCATTACCCAGTGATTATCAGTGGACTCCAATGAGTTCCTGAACTCAGACCCTCAGGCAAGTTCTAATCTGATATCTTAGAAGAGAAATCCAGCTGCTCTCTCTAATCAGATTTTTTTCAGTTGCCTTTCAATATCTCAAGACAAAAGGAGAAATGTTGGACCACATAAATGATGTATACAAGATATGATCAAATAATATGGGGAATGTTTAAACAAAAAAAATAATTTATTACAGTAAAAGATACATTGCCATTAATTCCCCTCAATATACTCCCCCTGGATTTGAACACACTTTTCCCATCATTCTTGCCATTTTCTGAAGCAGTTCTAGGAATTGTCTTTCATGAGTGTCTTTCATTGTGCTTTCATAGCTGCCTCGATTCAAACATTTTCCTTTCATGGTCATTTTGACTTTGGGGAAGAACCAGAAGTTACATAGTGACAGATCCGGTGAGTAAGGTGGATGAGGTTGACAGAAACTGTCGTACCAGAAGCAATGTGTGACACAGAGCATTGTCATGATGGAGGATGAAACAGTTTGCCTATTTCATGTTAATGCATTGTTCGTGGTCCATGATTTACGGCACACTTAAAACACACCTTCTCTCAACCGTAGCTCAAACCTGACTACCTGCACTGAACAAGTTGAAACTTGTCACACAGTGTTATTAAGGTTCGACTCACCTCTTCTCAGATTGACGATCCCTGCCTTTCTGTTGGATGGCACTCGCAGCAGGATTCAATGTATATTTTGATCACACCTCATATGGCTAACTTTTTCGGTAGCTCATGTTGCAGACACAGATCACTCTTCGAGAATGGACCGGCTGCCAGCTGTGATGAATGTGTTTCATTAACAACTTCTAGCTGTTAGCTCCTGTGTGGTCAACGTGGCTTCCAAGCCATGATCATGTTCTCCAGGCACCCCAGCCAATGATTGAGCAAGACGTTGTTACAAGAACCTGGGCCTTTCTATGCAACAATACTGAGAGCAGTTTTTGCTCTAGAGATTCCATGGCCTGGCAGAGACTTTGTCAGGTCTGCACTGTGTTCCAGTAACTCTTCTGGCCCAATTCTGTTTCTTCCCCTTTCCTTTCACTAGTGTTATTCCTCAAACTTTCCACACTCCTAACTCTGTATTCGAATCTGCAACCTAGGAACCCCATCCAAAAAACCTTGATGCTGGAGCTCCAAACAATGTGACCAGGATCTGATTCTTCTCTTGGCTTCAAAGTCCTAAGTACTGATGCCATGCTCAAAATCTATGTGGGAGCAAGATGGGTGTAGTTCTGCTTCAGATATTCTCTTGTTCAAGTCTAGCAGAAAACAGACCTCTTTCCCTGAAGTCTCATAAAAAGCCTCATTGTTTGGGTCCTATTGTCATCTCTAAACCATGACCAGAGGAGTAACATGTGCTCCCTGGTTTAGGCCAATAAAGGCCCATCCCTGGAACTAATTGTGGGATCAGCTCACCCAAACCACATGGGCTGAGAATGGGACATCTTCAAACAAAAACTGGGGATATTCAATGTTGCTGTTTCCTAAACCTGTGTAGCTCTCTTGCCCCTAATTCTATGTGACCTGGTACCTTCTCAAACTAACATTCCTCCCAGGCTGTAAAACTCTATCCCAGAATTTCAGATAAAGGCTAAGAACTCTGCAAGGAAGGATCTTTTTTACCAACCGCCTACCTCCATCCACATCCCATTCCACACTCCTCTGCATGGAGTTCTGTCACATGTTTGAGAAACTCTTCTGTTATGTCACTATCAAGCTCCTGCAGCCAATGCATTTATTTTGATCCTCTCAAATTCTTTATGGAACAAATAAGTATAAATTTTGTGGTTCCATGTGGTCTGTTCTGAAGCAGAAAATCATTGTGTGCTGCACACAATTGCAGTTTGTGTCTCCACTAGTGTCTGCCTCAGTTTCAATGAACATAAATAAGAAAGTTGAAACTTCTGTCCGCAGAAACTCCCTTCTCCAGCTTTAGGTAATGCAGGAATAAGCTGCATTATTTAACACTTCCCTGATATTAAAAGCAACCAATAAAAATATATTAATTTTAGCTAGTTTGAATTGAGCTTCATGGCTTCTACCTTTTAAAAGAAACATTGAATATGAACCAAAAATGAAGAAATATTCTACATATAAGTGAAGTCATATAGTTCTAGACTTTTTCTGTCTGACTCATTTTGCTTAGCATAACAATCTCAATATCCATCCATCCTATCTCAAATGGCACTACTTCATCTTTTCTTATGGCAGAGTAGTATTCTATTGTGTATATATACCATATTTGCTTTATCCAATCATCTATCAAAGGACACTTTGGTTGTTTCCATGTCTTGGCCACCATAAATAATGCTGCAATGAGCATTAAAGTACATATAACTTTACGGATAAATATTTTCAGATTTTTTGGGTAGATAGATAGCCAGGAGAGGAATGGCTGGTTCATATGGCAATTCTATTTTTAATTTTTTGAGGAACCTTTATACTGTTTTCCATAGCAGCTGTACTAATTTACATTCCCAACAACAGTGTATGAGGGTTCTTTTTTCTCCACAGTCTCTCCAAAACTTGTTATTATTTGTCTTTTTGATGATAGTCATTCTAAGAGGTGTAAGGTGATATTTTATTGTGGTTTTGATCTGCATTTCCCTAATAGCTAGTAAAGTTGAACATTTTTTCATATATATGTTGGCATTTGTATGTCTTGTTGGGAGAAATTTCTTTCTGTTTATGTCCTCTGCCCATTTTTTAAGTGGATTGTTTGTGTTTTTGTTGCAGAGTTGTATGAGTTCCTTATATATTTTGGATATTAACCCCCAAACTGAAGGCAACAAAGGAACAAGACAAACAAAGACCCAACAACTCATAGACATAGACAACAATTTAGTGGTTACCAGAGGATAATGGGGGAGATAGGATGATAGAAGAGGGTAAAGGGGGTCAAATATATGGTGACAGAAGGAGAATTGACTCTGGATGGTGAATACATAATGCAATATATAGATGAAGTATTACAGAAATGTACACTTGAAATCTATGTAGTTTTGTTGACTATTGTCACCCTCATAAGTTTTAGTTTAAAAAAAGAAAAAAAAATATTCTTTAGGCTTTGAGGCCATTTTCTCCACATGTTTAGAAACATATGATTTTATAGTTTCAGTAATAATCAAGTTATACAAGCAAACTTAGGCCCAAGAGAAAAATTCGTACACTTTGAAACTAATCAAACTACAAAATTTAATGGTATTGCTTAATATGGCCTAGATGATCAGTCCTATTTTCAGGATATATCAATAGTGAATTAATAAGTCCTACTTGTTTCCAAATTAACAAACACTTATAATCAGTAATAAAAATGAAATAAAAGCTAAACTCGAAATGTACACACTACTTAATGGGCTGATGTAGAAAGAGAGAGAATGAGAAACAGATCAAGAAATAGAGTTTTTCTTTGCCACCTAATTAATGAGAGAGAATGTATATTTTGCTGAAATTGACTGGAGGACAAAAGATACAATACACTTAGAATGCTTTTGTAATAAGGTGACAGCCTTCTCTCTATTGCCTTTCTACATTTTATTTGCTTGCTGACAGGCTTGTTTGCCTGCAAGTTAACAAAATAGGAGCAGTAAGCAGGTAATTGTTCTATTTGCATTATTTCCCATCTACCCAAAGAAAGGTGCTACACCATGTGATGTGAAAAATATATATTTTGAACTTGGAAAAACATAATTTTTCAGTATGACTATTTTTTTACTTTTGATTTTGAAATCAATTTATGGGCTATTATTTTAAAACAGATTTTCCAAACACAAAAGGCAGATTATTTCATTCAAAAATAGGCAACCCAAGAAAGTATTAAAAGATGATTTTTTATGATTGTGACTAAATGAAGTTTGAAACAGGACTCACATAATTCTTAATCTTTAGCTGGCTCCTCCATGTGTTCTTCTTGTTTGTCTCTTACTCTTTTATACAATATTTCTCCCAATAGGATATATTGATGGCTAAATAGCTGTTCTGCAGTTTCAAATTTCTTATATATCTCTGCTATTATTTTGTGAAATCACCCTTTGCTCCAAGGGAACCATGCATTTGTTATGGGAACCGAAACAGTCTGCTGTTGGCAAGTGATGGCAGATCCCATCTGCTACTGACATTTCCAAACTCTGTCATGATAGCATTACTTCAGTCTCTCTGGACTAAATACATTTCTAATTCCCTCTCTTTGTCCCTCATCCCACCTTTCCTTCTTCCAAAGGATTGCTTTTCTCTTTTAAGAGTCTTAGAATTATCACCTGCTATTCTCTCATGACCTGTGCAACAACAGACAACATTTATAATTGATGAGTTGAAACATCTCCAAAGACTGAATGGAACCCAGGGTGTAATCCAGGCCTCACATTTGTACAGCAGGTTAGAAAGTCCCATTCCCTTCTATTCCTCCCACTGCTGTGAACTGCAGCTAGTCCTGCCACTCTGCCGAGTAACACACTGACTTTGTTGATCATTTGACAGTTTACTGCCAAGGCAGGAAAATCCAGTCAAAGCTTTCAAAAGGTCTGAGCATCCATGTAGGATTTTTGGAGGAGCAAGATTATTTGTTATACAAACCTCACCTGTCTTTAAGGTGATTGACAGTCCAGAAAATGGATTTGCTTCCACAAGCTGATTCATAATCCACCCATGTTTTTTGTCACAGTCAGGTAAAGTTGCCAGCACATAGTAATTCATAAGTAGCTATTTCAAATACTTGGTCGAAGGTTATATAAAGCAGCTTTCTTCCAAGGATCTCAAGGAACTGTTCAGAGAATCTGAAATATATCCTAACATTACATTCAAGTCAGATATTACTTCTTCACTTACAGAACGTAAAACATATTAAGGGAAACTTTAAGCTCATTTCAAAGCCATTATACATGTGATTAATGTTGGGAAATTGATCATACCAGAAACCAGAAATGTAAAATCCCCTGCCTTGTTATTATTAGGCAATCTCTAAGTGACGATTAAAAAAAAAAAAAAAAAAAAAAAGGACTTTTTGTCAGTTCCAGTTCTTAAAATTCAATGATGTTAAGAAGAAAATTGTAAAAGGTTAGGATTCTAATCGTGAGTAATTTTGGAATTCTCAAGGATGTACCCACTTGTCAAAAGTTAAATACTTTTATAATCCATTCTGAGACTCTTTTCCATCAATATTTTATCTTTAATTGCTGGTGGTATATGAAGGCAATAATATGAAGCACATCCCACTGGATTCCTAAAAACTTAAAAGTAACAAGAATTAAGTCACAGTAAATCTAGTAAAGTATATACACAATTAAATGGGAATAAGATTCAAGACTCTCAGTCCCTTTGAGAGTACTTAAGACATCATATACATGATGACCAGAGAATTTGCAAGTACCTAACACTCAATCCAAATAGACTGAATGAAATTTCAGAATAAAAGAACTAGCATGTAATTTAAAGTTAGTAAGTAACAACCCATATGATTGTAATTTATCTGGAGCAAGACTCTAAGAACAAAATCACAACGGAGAGCTTGTAACAGAAAGTGGAAGAAATGAGAACTTGTTTATCCCACACTACCTGGAGAGAAGAAACACTGAATCCAGAGAAAAAAACTACCCCTAGAGAGATAAAATAGTTATAAAGAATGTCGGCTTTGGACTCTGATTGCCCGGGTTTGAATCCAACCTCTGAAATTTTCCAGCCCTGTAACCTTAGGAGAGTTACTTAAACTCTGGTTCTTCCAATCTCTCTTCTACTTAGTTAGAGGACACCTCGTAGGAGTTGGTGGGAGCATTTATGAATCAATATAAGTAAAGCATTTATAATGTACCTGACAAAGTAATTAATAAATATTATATAATATTATAACTGTTGTGGCTCAGGGATGATTCAATACTCCCATCATCTGGTTGAAATCTTCAAAATTACCCACTGCCCTTTGTTTTATTCCATGCTTCCTAAACAACCTTTAAATTATTAACTTGGTCTCCCAGGTATCCTGATAAAACAGAGGATGCCCTGGATGAAGTTACTAATAGTCCTCCTCATCTTCCCCTGCTCCATTGTGATTTGATAAATTGGCAGTCTTGCTTTGTGTATTTTAATCTCTTATGGAATGATTAGAATGAGATCAGCCTCTCTCAGTCTACTCAACTCCTGGACTCTGACAAAGAGTAAACATCCACATGATGCCACCATGTGGGGTTTCTTAGTAAAAATTTTAAACCTTCACACCTTCTCCTAAAGACATTCAAACTGCCAAGCTTCCCCTTTCCTACCTGCAATGTCAATTAAAATATCCATGCTCTGGAATGAATATAACATTGTTTATTACTGTTAGTTTATTTAGTTGTAATTCAAGACTGATGACCTTGAACTCTTAAGATTCAGATTAATTTAAATCCAAATGGATGTGTTACATCTTTTGCTTAAAAACAAAATAAAATTGATCCTTCATGTTAAAAAGAGGCACTTAGAATTGATTTTACCAATTAATGTAAAACTTAAAAACTAGTTCTCTGATTAAGCAGATTGAGGTATAGTAGGGAAATGAAGATGCTGTGGTAAAATCTTTATTTTAATGTAATGGTAATGTATTCTTAAGAATCAACAATCTCAACAATCCCTTCTGCTGTTCTATGTTTAAGTATGTTCACAATAGTATTCCTTAGAGAGTATAACAAATATAAGTAAAATAATATTTCCTTTATCAAAAGAATAAATCTTTCAAAAATTTCTTACACATTTTTCCTAAGCTTAGGTAAAGAAAAGAAAGTCTGCTAAACATAATTTAATTTTTCTTGATGGATAAAGGACTGTCATCATGAACATTAATTATTGTGCTATACTGTGCACTCTGGGATTATGATATATGGAGGTGATTATTCCTCCTCTGAATCTTCTCTAACAGCCGAGCTATTCTGTTTTTTTCTTTCTCTTTCCAACTTAATATTACTGTCTCATATTTACTGTCTTCTATTTATCTTCTGTCCATTTTATGTTTAATTTTTTTCAGCATCATTTTTTTCAGCATCATATAAGAAAAGGAACATAATTGGGAGTCAAAACATAAACCCCTGTTTTCCCCAACTTACTTCTGAATCAAACTGATCAGAAAAGTATAGATAAATAATCAAATATTCGTTTTAATATGATATCATGATATTCATGAATGTGACTTAGGTTCTGACAAACAAGATTCTTGAAACTGAACCCCAGAATCTGACAGACTTACCCATCAGTACCAGGCTGTGTTCTAGGTGCTGGCCCTATGAAAGGTATAGGATAGAGAGGGAAGAACAGAATTCTGCTTCCCATAAGCAACTAATTCCCAAAAGAAAAAAAAAAAAGGCTGAAATCCTGCTCCTGAGCTAACCAGTAACTTCTACGAGAGAGGGGTGCAGAGAGGCCAGAAACATAATACCAATAAATATCTTCATATATGAATCAATTAGCAAAAGAAAGAAAATTCCACCCCAAAAGAATCAAATAGATAAAGACTGCAATCTCAACTCCACTACAACCATGTGAAGATATTCTTAGGCAAATTACCAAAATTCACTAATCCTCAATTTCTTTGTCTTGAAATAAAAATAAATAAATACTGTGCTTATTTCAATGCCTTATTGGAATTATAAAGGCTTTCCATAATTGTGGCTGTCTTCACTACCATTACCCTTCCTTAACCCAGCTCTTCTTGCCTGTTTCTTGGTTTCGGTAATCTTTGCAAATTAATGGGAGTACATCTTTCTGTTAGTCAATGACTTAACGGTTACTTAGGTCATCTTAGCTTTGGCTCTTCTTGGTTGTGTTCATTGTGCCCTTCACACAGAGGCTTTTTAGCCTTACATTATTTGGAGGCTATTCAGGGATTTATTGTTACTGTGTAGCTGATAACAAAATTCCTCATCCATTACTTTTTATATATGGAAGCAAACATGAAGTCCCTGAGTTTATAAAAGTGTAAAACATGATCCCTACTTTTGCAGAAGCTTGAAACCTAATTTAAAGACAGCTATCATAATTGTTTCCACACCAAAATGTTTGTGGAGGACAGTGCAGTTAGGGGAGCAAACTAACTGAACAAAAGCAACAACAAAAGTTGTTGTCATGCATTTTGAATGGGATGGTGTGGAAAGAGTCTAAGTTCACTGTTGAAATTCAAAGAGTGTGGGAGGAATATAAAGTACAAAAAAAAACTAACAGAAGTCCATATACACAGGGAAAACATGGAGATGAAAATAGTAACAATATTTCAGAATGACTGAGTTTCTTAACATCAGGTGGATCATTATATCTGAAATCTGATAACTTAAAGAAAGTTCATAGAACCTACAAACTGGACAACAGTCTCCTAAGAAGAGGCCAGCATGATCAATATGACAAGAGTAGTTTCCTTAGTCTGGAGACTAAGATTCAGAGCCAGGTTCCAGGCTTTAGGTAGCTATTAACAGATGGGATTTGCAGATGGGATGGGCAAAAGTGTCACTTGAACACTCCAGCCACCAAGACTGAAATAAGCTTAGGACTTAAGTCTAATTCCAGGGTGATCCCAGGAACAACATCCCAGGAAGGTTGGTTAGATAACTATTTCCTAGGCAAAGATGAGTTGAGAAAGAGATGCTGTTCATACATCCATAACTCATTCATGAATGCATGCATTTATTCATTCACACTAAAACTCTCTATTGAGTACACACTTATAAAGAAGGACTTTAAACTTAGACAAGTCTGAGTCCAACTAATAGCTTCCCACATGTATAGTCATTTGATGCACAATTTATATTGCCTTCTTTTCAGTTTCACTTCTTCCCCTGAAAACTAATTCTCCCAGATTCTCTTGCAACTAAGACTCAGGATGTGCTTAGTTTCTACCAGTATGAAACACTCATGGGATATTTGGAAAACAGAAGTTTCCAGAAGCCACTTCTGCAGCTTTTACTATTTCTGCTGGCATGCAGTGATATATGAGTCATAAGGATTTTAGTTTCCCTAAAATAGCATTTGCAAAGGTTTGAGTGCCCGGTAACTTGCTTAGTGAGTGTTGAGAGACAGGAAAAGGTTACCCGTTTTGCTAGTGTAGGTGTTGCAGGCTCAGTTTGGCTCTGGAGCCACTAGTTCTGATGTTGGTGTGGTCTTGGAGTAGCAACTGGCATGAAGCTTCATGATTCTTACTTTCCCAAATGTAATATAGGTAAAAGTTCTCTTGGCCAGACACTTCTATGGTGGTATTCTGGGAGTCATTCCAGGATGCCCAGGTTAGGGAATGCTGCTTCAGCTCTTTCCATAATTTTGTAAACACCTAAATTTCTTAAATTAAACTCCTTTTCATTTAAAATAAAGTGATTTCTGTCCTCTGTAACTGAACTCTCATAAGTTGTTTTCTCTCTCTTAAACTTAATTTCTTCCTGTAAAAATAAATAAAATGCCTCTTACCTTGCAGGTGAATTGTGATAATTAGTGATGATTCATTGTATGCAATGAGTAGAGAGTCAGTAAAAGTAACTACATGGGGGCCTTTTCATGGGTCTTCAGCACCACTGACAGTTCAGGCTTTGCCAAAAATTATGTACCGCATCACAAAATGCAACTCACAAGTCACCCTCCCCCCAGAAAATCTTAACTACTTTCTTCAAGATTAAGCACTGTTCTTCTCTGATCAACCAAACTGAGAGGCCACCTCTTCCTCATGTAGCTGACACTGAAAGATTTCACCCTTCTGAAAACTGCCACAATGCACACATAGTTTCCTCCACAACCCCAGTCACCAAAATACATAATACAATAAGCACAATAGTCTAACAAGAGTTATAAACACTTTTAATATCAGGTATAAACAGAGTTTTACCTACAAACTGTGTTACTCAAGAATTGAGCTGAGTTTCAGTCAAGATGACAGAGTAGATAGATAAACGCTGTGCTTGTCTTTTCTCATGATCACATCGAAATTATAACCAAACTACAGAACAACCATCACTGAGAATAGCCTGAAGTCTAGCTGCACAGAAATCCTATAACTAAGCATATACAGAAAAACCCATCTCCAGACTAGTAGGAAGGGTGGAGACACAAAATGGGCTGGTCCCATACACACATGTGGCATTTAAAAATCAGGAGGAATATCTCAGTGGCAGAGGTTCCCCCATGAAAAGTGAGGGGTTCAAGTCCCATACCAGGCTCCCCAGCCTAGGATTCTAGTGCCAGGAAGAGAAGTCCCCACAAATTCTTGTTGTGAAAGCCAGCAGAGATTGTGGCAGAATGAGACAGAGGGCTGCTGGACTCCCAGGTACTCCTCTTAGAGGACCTGCGCACAGACTTACTTGCTGACAGACTTAGTTGCTCTGAGCTCCAATACTGGGGCAGCCTCTCAAAAGACACAAGGGACATATGGAGGGGAAATAAATTGTCTGGCTTCAGTGCAAGGGTCAGAAGGGCTGCTTTCTCCTAGACAGATGTTCTGGCAGAAGCCATTGTTGCTTTGTTGAGGCTTCTCATGCACCCAGTGTGCAAAGCCAGGCAGGTACCATATCTGAGTATCCATCAACCTAGCTAACGCCATTCTGGTGATTTCCTGAGACCTTGCCCCACCCAAATGCATGGCCTACTCAAGCTACTTCCAATGACTTTTCCATACAAACAGCCTGTCTTAGCTCATGCACAAGACCTTCCTAAAATTTTTCAAAGATTCATATACCTCCCAAAAAAGTGACATCTGGCCTTGGCATACCCCATACCTCTTGATAAGTAGCCCTAAACCCAGCACTAGCAGCAGATGTCCTTAGTTTGCAGCTGAGCCTCTCCCAGGCAGCTCCAAGCCCAGGACAAGTGACAACCATCTAAAGATCACTTGGTAGTTCATACCAAGTGTCCCCAGGCAGAGAACAGGCAACAACTGACCTGGGGCTGCACCAGAGCCCTTCCCAAGAGACTCTAAAACCAATACATCTGATGGCCAGATTGAAATCACACTAGAGTATCACTCAACTACCTCCACAAAAGACACACCAAAAGGGCAGACTGTGCAGGGACCAGGGTCTTGTTAAAGTGAATCCTGCACTGTAGGGTCAGACCCTGCACAAAGGCTCCAGCACTGTAGTATGGCCAACCCTCACGACCAATCAGCCTGAGAGTCAACCCCTCTCATTGACATGCCAACAGCAATTGAGACTCAGCTTAATAGAATGGCACACACAATGCACATAAGAGACACACCTGGACCACCTCGCTCAGGTGACCAGGGAGGCTATGCCACTGGGCAAAACATAAAAAGAAACTACTACATAAAGTCACTCTACCAAGATCAAGAGACATAGCAGTTCTACCTTATACACAGAAACAAACACAGGGAAGCAGCAAAAGTGGGGAGACAAAGAAACATGTCACAAATGAAAGAATAGAACAAAGTTCCAGAAAAAGAACTAAACAAAATGGAGATGAGCAATATATCAGATGCAGAGTTCAAAGCACTGGTTATAAAGATGCTCAGTGACCTTCAACAAAGAGATAGGAAAACTAAAAATAAAGATAGAAAATATAAAAAGAACCAGATATAAATAAAGAATATAATCTAAACAGTAGATTAGATGAAGCAGAAGATCGAATCAGTTATTCGAATCAGAGATAAGGTAGCAGAAAATACCCATACAGAACAGCAAAACGAAAAGAAAACCTAAAAAATGAGGATACTTTAAGGGGCTTCTGGGACAACATCAAGCACAACAATATTCATAGGGGTACCAGAAGGAGAGCAGAGAGAGTAAGGAATTGAAAACCTATTTGAAAAAATAACAACAGAAAACTTCCCTAACCTGATGAAGGAAATAGACATACATTCCCAGGAAGAACACAGAATCCCAAACTTGATGAACCCAAATAGGCCCACACCAAGATACATCATAATTAAAATGCCAAAGGTTAAAGGCAAAGAGAGAATCTCTTAAAGTAGTAAGAGAAAGACAACTAGTTACTTACAAGGAAGCTCCCATAAGACTGTCAGCTGATTTCTCTACAGAAACGTTGCAGGCCGGAAGGGATTGGCACAAAATATTGAAAAGGATGAAAAACAACGATCTATAACCAAGATTACTCTACCCAGTAGAGCTATCATTTAGAATTGAAGGACAGATAAAGAGCTTCCCAGACAAGTAAAAGCTAAAGGAGTTCATCAGCACCAAACAGTGTTACAAGGAAATGTTACAGGGACTTCTTCAAGAAGGGAGGGAGAGATCAAAACTACAAATAATAAAATGGTAATAACTACATATCTATCAACAATTTATTTAAATGTAAATGGATTAAATGCACCAATCAAAAGACAGAGTTGATGAATGGGTAAGAAAACAAGACCCTTACATATGCTGCCTACATGAGACTCACTCAGATAAAAAGACACATACTAAATGAAAGTAAAGGAATGGAAAAAGATATTTCATGAAAATGGAAATGAACAACAACAACAAAAAGCTTGGGTAGCAATACTGACACCAGACAAAATAGGCTTTAAAACAAAGGCTATAATAAGAGACAATGAAGGATCCACTAATCACACTTTTGGGTATTTTCCAAAAGTAACCCAAAACACTACTTTGAAGGAAGATATGCATCCATATGTTCATTGCTGCATTATTTATAATAGCTAAGATATAGAGGCAACCTGGGTGTCTATCAATAGATGAACAGATAAAGAAGAGGTGGTACATATACATACAATGGAATATTAATCAGCCACTTAAAAAAAATGAAGTCCTGCTATCTGCAACAAAAGAGATGGACCTACAAGGTATTGTGCTGAGTGGAGTAAGTCAGTCTGAGGAAGACAAAAATCATATGATTTCACTTATATATGGAATCTAGAGAACAGAATAAACAAACAAGCAAAACAAAAACAAGCTTATGGATACAGACAACATTTTGATGGTTGCTGGATGGGGAGGGCTTGGGGTATGGGTGAAAGAGGAGAGGGGATTAAAAAGTGCAAATTGGTAGTACCAAAATAGTCTTGTATAGTATAGCATGGGAATATAGTCATTGGTATCATAATAACTATGTATGGTGCCAGATGGGTACTGGATTTATTGGAGCGATCACTTTGTAAGTTATATAAATGTCTAGTCACTATGTTGTACACCTGAAACTAATAGAATATTGTATGACAACTATATTGAAAAATAAAAAATATTTTTAAAAAGAATTGAGCTGAGCCTGACATACACTAGGTATTGAATATTTTTAAATAAATAAATAATTGACAGAACACATTAATGAATGAGCCTACTATGTTAAAACTTATTTTGAATACTTACATTATTGTTTTTGCTATTACTATTTTAGCAGGAATCCCAGTAAAATTTTTCCAGTTCAAAGAAAAATATAATTATTTCTATGTCATGCATTAGAATTAAAGCCATATTGCTTCTCTTCTTTCTTTAGGGTATTTAATTCTTTTAATAAATATGTGATGGTTTAGCTCAGTCACAACATCCTGAATATAGGCAAGTTTTAGGATGTCTATAGTGCTGGTTCACCTCATTTGTGGTTCTTCAAAGCAATCAAAATACATTTTGAAAGAGTTCCTCAGTCATGTGACCTAATCAATATGACCCATATATCATAATCCAGAGAACTTTATTAAATTGCCTTATATATAATGAATTGTCCAGAATTTCTAAAATCCCTAGTTCTCCTCATCTTATGAAGAAAATACAATAAGTGAAATGCTTCTGGGAAAAAGGTTTGTTACTTCTAAGTTGTGAGTGTTAAATATGCCTGAGAACTAGTGCTATGAATTTAAAATCACAAATCCCAGGTCAAAGTTCAAACCATTATCTTCAAATATATACGTAACCATAGTACCATATTGCAATTAAATCATCATTGTATGATGTATTTAAATCATTCTTATATGCCTGGAACACTGCAAGGTAAGAGCTTGATAGGAATTAAAGAGTATAAGACATTTTACAAATCAAGTTTTCATATGTGATATTTGGGCCCAACGATCCTAAGGAATCTCTCTGCTTAGTATGTGATTAGACAATATGCAGTATTTTCTTACATGAAAATATATTCATGGTATTGTAGGTGGAAAAGACTGATTATAAAACAGTAAGATTTCATGTCTGTTTATACATATTATTTAAATATATAGAAAACAGCCTGGGGAGTGCTACATGCTAAATTGGTAGTTATCTCTGAATAATAGGATTGCAAATTTTTTCCCCTTTTCTTGTGTGATTACTGATATGTTCTAAATGTTCTAAAATGAGCATGTTTTTCTTATAAGAATAGATCATTAGCATTTTTAAAGATACATGGGAAGAATGTACTTAATTCTTCTTTCTTTTTACTATTTCTCTGTGATCTCTTAGATCACTCATCTGCTAATTCTTCCTGATTACCAGTTCCCAATCACGCCATCCACACTGCAAGGACTGCTTTGTTACAATGGACACCAACACTAATTAACCATAGGTACGTTTTGAAAATTCATGTCATCCTAAAGATTTACTCGTATCCATATACAACATTAGCACCTTCTTTGCATGTTCCTGATATTATAGAATCTCTTCTGCATCCTATAAACTAAGATGCTCTCAAGCATTTCACTTAAAATCTGCATTTACAACAAGCAAATATGTTTCAAATTCTCAGTGATTGAGCTGAAAATATACATTTGTACATAAGGCAAATTGAGGACCTGGTTCATTACCACCAAATCAAGAGGTGTTCTATATATAGGAAAACTAAGTCAGTGAGGGTAAATAAATGCAACTTCTGCCCAAAATCCTATGATAAAACAAAAGTCAGCACCTAAATGATAAGAGTAAAACTATTCCCTCATTTAGATACATATTTCTACCATTTTATGGGACACACCTGATTTACACTGCACTGTTCTTTTGTAAAATGACTATCACTTATTTAGTTGAAATCTTTAAGGGCAAATATCACAATGGCTTCCATTAGGATGTTATATTAATGTAGGCAACCTCTTTCCCTTTATGTTGCTTTATTCTCTTCAATAAATTTTCATATTAACTAACCAAAAGCTCCAAGTTCATGAATTCAGAATCATGACACTTTGCTTTCTGCTATTTGTCACCAATAACCTTACTGGGTAGTTACTTACCCTCTATAACCTGCTTCCTCCATTATAAATAACTACTGGTCACAAGATATCACATTTTCTTCCAGCTCTAAAGTTCTCAAAATCAATTAAATATCCTCAGTCAACCCTTAGTTCCTTAATTTTACAACTTTACTTCACGTTAAAAAAACAAACAAACAAACAAAAACTTGCAGCTCTCTAAGCTCTTCTAAATACATTATCTTACTTGTCCCTCACCACAATCCTAGGAGGTAAAACATCTCTGCTACAGAATATCTCTGCAGGTATAATAGATAGAGCTTAGAAGACTGGCCAGGCATTGGGTTAATAATGAAGAGCCAAAGACTAGTGAGCTGAAGTTCCTGAACTCATCTAGTAAAGCATTTGCAGTCTGGTAGTGAGCTTATGATTTCTGCCTAAATGGCAGAGACAGAGTATAGCTTAGCACAGTAGAGCTCACCCTGTTTGACCTGGAAAGCTCCTTTAAAATGATCTAGTCCAGTCACTTTTCTTTTTAGGGGAAAATCCACAAGTCTAGACTCTTTCCCATAAACACAGTTCAAAGCATTGTCTCTTTTCATTTTGAGTCTTCCTTCCTCAATCTGTTGTGCCCTTCTAGAATGAATAATTTCCTCTAGAGGCAGGGAAATAGATGGAGTAAATTCCACTAAATCCCTCTGTAAATGGTGTGTAGTTTATCCAGTTGTCAGGTTTTCTCTTTAAAGGTCACTCTTCTGTGGTAAGAAACTTTCTGATGTTCTTGTTAGAAGTGAACTGAGTTGTTTGGACTATGAGGGAAATGTGGTTGTGCATGGATGCTTTTTCTCTGGAGTTTTCCCAATTTTTGAGATCTTACCTATGTATATGCAAATTGATCACAAAACTTAAAAATATGAAAAATATGACAAGATTAATACAACCTATGACAAACTGTAAGTAATATTTTATTCATCAATACTTTATTGTGTAGAATATGCTTGTTCTATGGATAACTCAGTGGTTTCTTATCTAACAAAGGTCACTTCAATGTTGTTTTTAACCCAAATACCAAGACTGTTATCCTTGCTCTGACCTTTCTTGTATTCTTCACAGACAGCAAGGGATCTTCTTGCCCAGTAAGGACCTGAACAGAAGGTGGGCAACCCAGTAGAACAAGGCCCTGTCCACAGGGAATGGACTGATAACAATAATAATGAAAATCTACTGAGCACTTACTTAAAATGCCAAGGAACTGCTCTGAGTGCTTTAGTGTATTAATTCCTTCACAGCAGCCTCTGAGCTGGTTATTACATTGGAGATTACAGAGTGGATCCCTACTAAGGAAAAAGCACAGGACATTGAAACACACACCACTGAAGACAGACAAAGGACAAGATCCACATGAGATAGTCAGAAGGTGGCAGTATACTGTGAGGGGAAAAAAGCAAGGCAGAAAAGAGGCAAATGCATTCCCTACATGCTCTAGTCTCCCTTGTATATCTACCAAGGACACAGTAGAGTATCTAACAAATAGTACATGCCAATAAAATTGAGTTGAATGAAATACAGTGTAATGACAAAGTCCATTTATGAACTATCGCTCAGAGAAACTATGGTTAGATATGACCTTCAGGGTCACCTGGAATTCATCCATTACACCTCTACTCTTTGTTGTCCTACCTATGCTTAAACATTTCTTAAACTTACCTATGCTTAAACATTTCAGAAACTTAAAAAAAAAAAGAAAAGGAAAAAGAAATGTGCACAGAATACCTACCATGTATTAGCACTAGTCACTTTCAAATTCCACCCCGTAATAATTTGGTAAGGTGACTATTATTGTTTTTCTTTTACAGATAATGAAACTGAGATATGAAAATGTTAACTTAAATAATTTACTCAATTTAAAGTTGCACAATTAGTAGGTAGAGACATCTGAATTAAACCCAATATTCCAACTTCAAGATCAGCACCCTTTCCACTAAACCAAACTGCTCTTACCATAGAGACAGGGTTACCTAATCAAGGTACATGAATGTGTATAGGGTTTAATGAAAATGGTCAGAATTGAATTATGTTTATCTTTTTTAATTAAATTTATTGGTGTGACATTGATTAGTAAAATTATATAGATTTCAAGTGTATATTTCTACAATACATCATCTATATATTGCATTCTGTGTTCACCACCTAAAGTCAGGTCTCCTTTCATCAACACCTTTACCCTCTTCTACCATCCGTCTTTTCCTCTTACCTTCTGGTAACCATTAAACTGTTGTATGTGTCTATGAGTTTTTGTTTCTTTGTTTGTCTGTCTTGTTCCTTTGCTGCTTTCAGTTTTATATCCCACATATGAGTGAAGACATATGGTTCTAGACTTTTTCTGTCTGACTTACTTCACTTAGCATGATAATCTCAAGATCCATCCATGTTGTCACAAATGGCAGCATTTCATTGTTTCTTATGGACGAGTAATATTCCATTGTACATAGGTACCATATCTTCTTTATCCAATCATTTATCAAAGGCCATTTTCGTTGTTTCCATGTCTTGGCCACGGTGAATAATGCTGCAATGAAGATTGGGGTACATATACCTTTATGGATAAATGTTTTCAGATTTTGTGGGTAGATATCTAGAAGAGGAATAGCTGAGTTCTACAGTAATTTTATTCTTATTTTTTTTTGAGATAACATATGTTTACTGTTTTAAGCCACTAAGTCTTGAAATAATTAGTTACACAGCAAGCAATAACAGCTAGAAGCATGCAAACCATTAGGTTGGTGCAAAAGTAATTGCACTTTTTGCGATTATTTTTAACCTTTTAAACCACAATTACTTTTGCACCAACCCAATAATACAGCTAACAGCATTAAAAGATTTACTACACAGGCATATCTTGGAGATATTTCAGGTTTTATTCCAGACCACCAAAATAAAGCAAGTTGTAATATTTTTTGCTGGTAGAGGGTCGTGCTTTCAATTTGTGAAAAACGCAACATTAGTGAAGCGCAATAAAGGGAAGCACAACGGTATGCCTGTGCTGTGGAAATAGTGGCATAAGAGACCACAGCTAGGAACCACAAGGTCTGTGCAAGAGTGGACGAGGGCGCCACCTGGTGGAGGAAGGCATACTTAGACATTCCCTTCTTTCTTCCCACTTATTTTTCCAGCTTGTTCTGCCCAGCATTTCCCCCTAGTAAGGTCACTGTGAGGTTTATGAGTCAATAATTATGTGGGCCATACACTCACCTATAGATGCAAAAACCAACCTCATAAAAATGTTGAATTAAGATATTACCCCCTTTTATATCCGATGGACATGCGTCCTATTTGGGAGACCACCTCAGGGATACTGTGGATACCTGATCATGGCATTGTACACCAGAAGCTAAACATTAATGAATGCCAACTATAATTTTATATATATAAAGTGATGGTTCAGTGTGAGGTCAGAGGGATAGTGGATGGGGGGAGGGGGGTTCACAGTGTGAGGGATATAAATGATGAACGTCTAAGTATTACCTTGTCTTGTACACCTGAAACTAATAAATAAAAAAATAAAAATAAAAAAAGATATTACCCTCTTTTACTATTTTATTTTCTCCCTTAGTTTCTTCTCCCTATCTGCTATCCAAGAGAAAACATTAGTGGCACCAGAAATTGAGACAAAGAATGAAGACTCAGAATGCTGGAGAAGGACAAGAGGAACTAGGAGAACTTGATTACAAAAAAATCCAAGTCATACTTCAGAAGTTGCCCAGGAGTCCAGTTGACCAGTCTCTAATTACCAGGGGAAGCCTTTGTTCATTGATGTTGGCCATGATTGTTGTCCCTTACTTGTCTTTAGAGGCTTTTGTTTTGTTTTGGTTTGGTTTGGTTTGGTTTCAAGTACACAAAACAATGTAATAATTAGACATTTATACCTTTCACAAAGTGATAAGCCCCCAATATACTACCCCTCTGACATCGTATATAGCTGTTACAATTCCATTGACTATATTCCCTATGCTGTACTCCACATGCTGTAAATATATACATACATATATGTATATATACATATATACATATGTGTATATACATATACATGTATATATACATGTGTACATATATGCATATACACATATATACATATAAATATGTGTATATATGTAATTATAATTGACATTCAATATTATTCTACATCAGCTTCAGGTGTATAGTGTTTCAGTGGTCAGGCATCTACAGAGTCTATGAAGTGGTCTTCCTAATAAGTCCAGTATCCATCTGGCACCCTACATAATCTTTATAACATTGTTGATTATATTCCACAAACTGTATTTCATATCCCCATGACTATATTATGACTACTAATTTGTACTTTCTACCCCATTCCCCCATTCCCCGCCTCCTCCCTTCTAGCAACCATCAGTTGTTGTTTTTTTTCCTTATATCTCTGAGTCTATTTCTATTTTGTTTGTGCATTTATTCTGTTCTTAGATTACACATATAAGTGAGATCATATGGTATTTGTCTTTCTCTATCTGACTTATTTCACTTAGCATAATATATCTATGGCCATCTATTATTCTTAATTTTTTGAGGAAACTCTATACTGCTTTTATAGTGGCTGTATCAATTTACATTCCCACCAGCATTGTATGAGGGTTCCTTCCTCTCCAACACTTGTTATTACTTGCCTGTTAATAATAGCCATTCTGACAGGGATGAGGTGTTATCTCATTGTGGTTTTGTTTATCTTAAATTTAAACAGTTTCAATTTCAAATTACAAAATATAAATGTATGAACAAATTTAACAATACTGATTTGAGATATATAATGTAAAACTCTACATCTAAATGTTTTTCATCACTCAATTATAATTATTTTATGTATCTGGGTTTACTTTATTAACAGCAAATGTATTATTATAAGATATAGACCATAATCACATTCTCTCTTTCTTCCTCCACCCCTCATCTTAAAGATGTTACCATTAAAATAGAATAGAACAGTAAAATATGTAGAAGTATAAATTCAACAAACTTGGCCTAAATGACACTTCCAATATTCAGGTACCCCCAGTGAAGAGCATAATTCCCTGTAATATATCCCAATGACTACCATTTTAGGGAAAGAAATATAAATTTTTTCATATACATCTCCCCAAATAAGGCAATAGTAACTGTTTAGATTTTTTAAAAGCTTGACAGAAGCTACTAAAATATTACAGATGTTGATTAACCCTTCCATTAAATTATCAGAAAACAAAATTAAAGATAGTTCATGCTTTTTCTACTGCCATGCCTTTAGTGATTCCAGAGTGCTGTTGCAAAGAATTATATCTACTAAAAGGTAGTTATACAGAGGAAACAAAATTCTTGCATTTGTATTTCCAAAATTGACCCAAAGGAAAATTGGCAATAGAAAGAAACACAGTAAAAGAAATCATTTATATTGAATATTACATTATTTGCAATAAATAAACTTTTCCTTCATTTTCATGTTTAAGAATGGAACAAATAATTCACTGCTTTCTCTGTAGTATGCAGTGATTGTCAGTAGAATAACTCACTCAGCCTCTGCTACTGGGTGTGTTGAGATCTTAAAAGCAAAGAGGACAAATGAAAGTATATTAGGATGAGAAGAGCAAAGGCCAGAAGGAAATAATGTAAAATTCTTTATGACCTTCCAGCAGACACAAATCAACATGGTATCCTGGATCCAATATAGGTGGATGTCAATATTCAAAGGGCCTAATAGGGTGAATGGAGGTCAGAGCAGCAGGAAACTGTACAAAACCTAGAGGCAGGTTGTAAGGGACAAATTCTGCATAAAAGGTAATGTGCCCAGAATGAAGCAAGGCATCAGTCAACAGCTGAAAACTCTGGACTAACAAGTGTCAGGGGAAGGTTGCTAGGGCCCCTGTCAAACAAAATTCAAGTTCTTGCCCAATTATCCTCAGAAGTTTTGAGAATATTGGTGGGCTAAGACTATAACTTCTCAAGGAGTTCAAATTGCAGACATTTGACTAATCCCTCACCTCACCTCCTATAGATTCAGTTAGTATTGACACAAAAACTGAAAGAAGCTATTTTTTTCCAGCTGAAATTCTTTAGGACTTGAGGCTGAACAGGGTTAAGGGAAGCTGAGATTGACATACTCTCTGTATGTGATAGAAATGACAGATATGTGGCCCCAGGTTGCCTTTGGGTTTCAAGATACAACTGATATTAACAGAGCCTCTTTTTGTCTGCCATTTAACTTATGCCTAGACAGAAAAATATGCCTGAAGAACAGTCCATCCAAAGCTTAACATTTTGAGAATAGAATTGAATAAACTGCTATCAGATGGATATATTGTGTCTAAACCAATCCTAAAATGACCCTCCCCTATGACAAAGAAGAAGGAGGAAGAGGAGAAAAAAAGAAAAGAAATCATTCTGAAAAAGATGAATTCTGTTGCACTGTGTGATCAAGGCATGAAATATCTGCCTCTTAAAATCTCTTCTCCAAAGAGTAATTTACAGCCACGGTCACTAGGAAAACCTGTCTCTTCCTGGTGCTACCACACGAGTCAGAACCATTATGCTATGGTAACGCATATCCCACGACAGCAAAATGTTGCCCCATGATTTCTAGAAAATTCTCCAAACAACGTCCTCTCTAGCCCTCCAGTCCATCATGAAAGCCACATCTAGTTACCTAACCACTGGGAAAAGCACATCTGTTTTTTAATCTTAAATCCACTCCCTTAATTTCAAGTGAATTTTTAAAAAGTGCTCTCTTTACAACCATAGCCACAACCCTCTTATGGGTTGTATTAACAATGTTCTTCTCTAGGTCCTCTGATACTCTTCTCTGATCCTTAGAGCTGTCCTCGCTTCAAGAAAGTTACCATTATTCTTGTTAATCTTGATTGTTTCTACAATAAATTTCCTTAAAATTTCAGGTTTATTCAAAACTTTTCTGCCCTAAAGTTGCTCTAATTCTTCACTCATCAATTTCACTACTAGGAATTAGTTCCAAGGAAGTAATCATAGAGGAGCACAGACTTAGCTACAAATATATTTGCCACAAGGTTATTAAAAGAATGAAAAAGACCTAAAAGTCCAGTTATAGACTTTCATTAAATAAACTATGGCATATTCAAATTCAAAAATCTATACAACCTTTAGGAATAATAGGGAAGAATATGCAATGACATGAATCTTATTTAAAGTAGACTGCTAAGTAAAATAAATCTGGTAACAAAACCGTATGTGTGACATATTTATTCTGTTTTTAAAAATCATATATATAATCACTTTTTGTATAACCTATTTTATATACATATATATAGAAACCATTTCTTATATAAAATATGGAATAACACTTCTATACTGGCTTCATAATATTTTCATGACAGAATTTATAAATGCCTTTAAATTAAAAATGTAAAGTACTATGGTTATTATATTATGAGTTACACTGTACTGAAAAAAATGATTTAATACGTATTTCAAAAAGCTACAAGGCTAATCTGCAAATTCCTCATCAACTATTAAAATGAACAGAAATTTTCCAGTTCTAATAGTGTTCTACTGGGTTGATGCAAATAAAACCTGCACCAGTAAACCATCCTTTAATACAATATACATGGAAAGAGTGTTTATTACATTTCTCATAACAATAATAATATTGTGGATCATTCATCCTCCTTTTTAAAACTCTTTCTAATCACCTTTTTTCCTCATTTGTCTCCTCCACCTTTTTTGTTTTTTGATGGCAGGCCAGGATAGTTAATGTCTTCTCTATTCAGCAAGAAATGGCAGAAATGAGAACTGACTCAAGCCTCTGACACCTATTGCCATGTTCTCTCTAGCCCTTCTAACTCCCACTTGCTCTATAAATTTAGCAGGATGTGACAGAAAGATAGAGTTGTACATAACATGTTCATTAAAATAAGTATTTATATACTCACTATGTAAACATAATATATAGTTCTGTAGCTCTGAGGCAACTACGTGATATATAAGTATATACACCTACAGCCTCAGCTTTATGAACTATATTCCTTGGAGATAACAGCAGCTCCAATATCTAGGTACACAGTCAATAATTACTTTCATCTTTCTCCTTTTATTTACTCTTTAAGAGATTCATTAAGATGAAGAATGACAGCATTGCCTTGCTAAGCCATTTTGATTACTTTCCTAATTCATTTATCATGACCTTTGGAACTATTAGTTTGGTTTTTGCCTTCCAGTCATCCAGAATTGTGTTTTATTAAAACTAGGTTCTGCATCCTCAGTGGTTTTTTTTCAAATGGGCCTTTTGGTCTAAATGCTATTTAATAGAAGAGACATATGGTAGAATTTTTCTTTTGTAAAGGCACACAAGTGTGTAATATACACAGTCACTGAGAGTTAGTATATATGTTTAAAATTGGTATTGGATCACTCATAAACTTTTTAAATAGCTATTCATTTCGTAGCTTTGAATCCTTCCACAAAAGGGAGTGCTAAAGGAAGAAAAAAAGGCAAGCAGTGACTAATGTGGGACACACATATCACAAACTAGGCTCTGTACTAGATACCATTACATGTGCCATGTCATTTAATCCTCACAGCAACCCTGCAAAAACAGGTAATATTCCACCTATTTTAGAGATAAAGAAATTGTTTCTCAAAAAGAAGAAGTAACTTGCTCATGGTCACGCAGTAAAGTAACACAGTAATACTGAGTTTGAACTAACTACACTATGTGATTGGTGCCTTGTTTTGTTGACCTTCTCCCTTCTCAAAACGAAGTACTTAAAGTCCTGTTATATGCTATATATATAAGTCACTTGTGTGAAATAAAAGTCCACATCACTCATTTTCTCTTCCTTTAGCTCTTCCTTGGAGGAGACCTGTGAGGCATCTCTTACTCTTTACACAGAATAACAATCTCTGGGAGGCTAGTGTGCAGAAAACTTATGCTATTTTGTGGCTTCTTTACAGTAGAACTCCAATTATCAAAATACAGCCTGTTCATGCTCTACAAAGGACACTATCAAGAGAATGAGAAGACAAGCCACCACTGGGAGAAAGCATTTTCAAAAGACATATTTGGTAGAGGGTCATTATCCAAAATATACAAACAACTCTTAAAACTCAACAATAAAAAAGTCAGTTTGAAAATAAACAAAAGATCTGAATAGATACCTTTCCAAAGAAGATATATTTATATGAAGATGGTCCCCAACTCACAATGGTTCAACTTACAATTTACCAACTTTACAATAGTGTGAAAGCAATGTGCATTCAGTAGAAACTGACTAGGCTAAGCTATGACGTTCAGGAGGATAGTGTATTAAAGACATTTTTTATTTGCAATATTTTCAATTTACAATGGATTTATCAGAACGTTACCCCATCATATGTCAAGGAGCTTCTGTATATGGCAAATAAGCAAGAGAAAAGATGCTTTATATATGTCATATGGAATTGCAAATTAAAACAACAATGAAATACTACCACACACCTATTAGAATAGCCACAAAACACTGACAATACCAAATGCTGATTAGGATGTGGAGCAACAAGAACCCTCATTCCTTGCTGATGGAACTAGAAAATGAACAGCCATTTTGAAAGACATTTTGGTGTTTTTTTACAAAACTAAACATATTCTCACCACATGGTTTAGCAATTGCTTCCCTTAGTATTTACCTATAGGAGTTGAAATCTTAAGTCCACTTAAAAACCTGAACAAAGATGTTTATAGTAGCTTTATTCATAATTACCAAAACTTGGAATCAACCAAGAGGTCCTTCAGTAGGTAAATAAACGGTGGTACATCCAGGCAATAGAATATTATTAAGTGCTAAAAAGAAATCAAATGTCAAGCCATGGGAAAACACAGAGAAATTATAAATACATGTTATTAAGTGAAAGGAGCCAATTTGAAAAGGCTGCATACTGTATGATTCCAATTATATGACATTCTTGAAAAGACAGAACTATGAAGACAGGATAAAGATTAGTAGTTGTCTAAAGTGACATCAGCAAAATGGCAGACTAGGAAGTTGCAACACTTATCACCCCCACAAAAACAACAAAAACAATAAATAAACAACTACAATCTCATGAAAATAGCTCCAGGGAAGCTTTGTAGTGTAACAAAGAAGCATCAGAAACCCCGTGGAGCTCAAAGACTGAAGATGGCCATCTAGTAAAGCACAGGAAGCATTTTACCTGCATCAGCCCCTACCCCAGTCCAGAGCAGCTCAGCACCAAGAGGGATCCCCTCAGAGAGATTTTACCCCACAGGGAAAGGAGAGAAAGAGAAACCCAGAAAACTTCACTGCCATGGATGTTTTCAGCTTTTGTTACTGAGGATCACCACAGTCTCCATCAAAACTTAACCCAGCTGACAAAACTACCCAGAATCCCCCATCACATCTCCTCCTCAAGAATGGAGCTGTCACTGAAGTGATACCTGCTCCCAGATGCCCCAGTCATTACTGTGCCAGACTCTGTAAGTCAAGATGTCACAGAGCCTTGACATCTATGGGATTGCAGGTGCCACTGCTCTGCACCCTGCCCTGGGATCTTAAGTCAAAGCCCACCATAACCAGGGCCACATAGCTGCTGCTCTGTGCCCTGCCCCTGGACCCCAAATCATGCTTTGACCCACAATTACTAATGCTGAGCTGCTGCTGTTCTGCATTACACCATCTGGATCCCATTTTGGAGCTTTGACCCTCCATCACAGAGGCCATATTGCTGCTGTTGCTACTCCTCTGTACCCAATGCCCTGGGGTCCTCAGTCAGAGATTTGGCCCAGCATAATCAGGCCCTAGTTGTGGCTCCTCTTCACCCTGCCTCCCTGGGGACAAAGCAAAACTTTGACCCACCATTTCCAAGGTATGCTGCTACTGCATCCTGCTCACTATATCCTATCATCCCAGGGCCAATGCTACAAATGAATGCCTCCCCCTGGGGCCAAGTCACTGCAGAGAGCCCCAGAACGCAAGACTCTGGTTCCACAATAAATGTAATCACACCTGAGATACTGGCAGCATGCCACTCAAGTACACCTGTGCCCCAGGATCCAGGCATTGTGGTAGTTCCACACTGTACATCTCCCAGGAGCTCAGCTCTGCTGACGCTCTGAGTGCCAACATGCCAAACCTGATGCCAAAAGGTATCCCCTGAATGAAAACTGTGTCCTACAGGTAAAAGGGAAGAATAGGAGAATCCCAGGAGCCCTTGCCTCTGACAACTTTAATAGACTGAGCTGCCACAGCAATCCACAGAACCTCTACAGGCTTGACCACAGAAGACCTCCCTTAGTCTTTTTCATCATTCATCCCAGCCAGTGGAGCTGCACAAAGACTATGCCTCTGTGCCCTCCCAGAAACCAGAGACACTGCACCCCACCTAGGTGGTACCCTCACAGCCAACTTCAAAAGTCCTTCCCCACTGAAACCAGTTCAAAAATGCTGAAAGACGTGGCTGTTCCCTCAAATACATAGATATTAATGTTAAGCTGTTAGAAACACATAATAGCAAGGATACATGATACTAGCAAAGGAACATATTAATTTTCAAGTAACTGACTCCTAAGAAATGGAGATCTGCAAGTTACCTGAAAAATAATTCAAAATAATTATTTTAAGGAAACTCAGTGAAATTCAAGAGAGTACAGAGAGACAAGTCAATGAACTCAGGAAAATAATGCACGAACAAAATGAGAAGTTCAACAAAGAGATAGAAGTCAAAACAAATAAAAAACAAGCAAACTGAAAAATCCAGAAGTTCTAGAGCTGAAAAATACAATAAATGGAAAGGAAAATGCAATAGAAAGCTTCAACATAAGACTCAAACAAGCAAAAGAAAGATTCTGTAAACTTGAAGACAGACCCCTTGATATTATCCAGTCAAAAGAGAAAGTAGAAATTAGAATAAAAAGAGTAAAGAAAGGCCATGTGGGGAGGGCTCAACACAGGAAAGATGGTGCCCATCTGGAGGCTGCATAGGAGAGGGCTCAACACAGGAATAATGAAGACTTTTCCTCTAATTCTCACTCTGAGGCCACACAACTTAATCTTTCCCTGTATGTCTCTGGCACCTCTCAAGTTGCCACCCCTCCACTGGAACACAGGGCAGTGTCAGCTTACTGTGTCACCTTATAGTGAAAATGCACCAGTTCCAGTTCCTACACAGATGAGGAATTCTCAGCGCATAAAGCATAATCTTACACCCATCTACTGTCAGCTCTGGCACAAATCTACATGGTTCTCCAAGATCTGCAATGATACAAAGGTCTAACACCAGCCCTATCGACTTCCTCCAGTTGGAATCCTGCTCCCTGGCACAAGCAGACACAGTATAGACAATTGGATGAAGACTTTCTACTAGGTTTCCAGGCCTTATTCACCTTCCCCTTTGGTTGGTACCATTCTTGAGCAATTCAGTCAGTCTGCTGTGGACATCCTTAGGGCCATGAATACAGAAGTAGAAATTCTTCAGGTTCTCCAGTGATGCAAGCTCAGTCACCACAGTCTTTCTTATTGGGTGCTAGGCTGCTGTCATCTACCAGAACAAGCAGAAGCTCAGAAAGCAGTACTCTGACCCCGTTTGCCCATCCCACACAGATTAGGTATAGCTACTCTCCTTAACCCAGAAGGCCTGGCAGCCTAGGAACCTCTCCCACTAAGCACATGGGGTCTTATCCACAGAGATCTGACTGGTTCTTTAAAACCCTTGTGTGAAAAATCATTGGCTCTCATGCTAATACCACAGGTCTTTTTGAAATCCCTAAAATACAAGCATCTTCCAACCTGCTAGCCTTGGTTCCTTATGGACCTTCTGAAGGGCAGTCTAAAGATGGGAATGACCCACATGAATGCTCTCACTCTCTCCTAGAACAAAGAAGTGAGAGGCAGAAGTCTGAGCAGCAGAATAAGGCAATGCTTGGCAGATCTGTCAGTACTGGGAAATTATCAGATCAACAAGTAAAGATGACTTTAGGTGGACATCAGGGCAGCACAGACAGTTTAAATAAAGAACGATCAATGGATATAACCTCTGCACGAGCCCACGGTGTTCCGTCCTGTGGGAAGAGCAGCAAGTTCCAGGACTGTCCTATTTACTGTAGGGTCTCCTCCACACAGTGTCACGCCCCCCCTTGTACCCATATTGTCCTTTGAACAAGAACAACCTCAGTAGGAGTGGACATGGAAGCCTCTATCTCTGTGCATTCCCTCTGGGTACTGTGCTGCATATCCTATTTCCTTGCAGTGGGCTCCAGCAGATCTGGAGGCACCTTGTGTTCCATGAGTACTTAAGTGTGTGTAGGCTTTCCAACTGAGTCATACTGGGCGTCTTCCCCTCCAGGATTAGAGGCAGCTCCTAACTTCAGATACATGCTTTATGGTGCTTCAGCCCCCATCCTAGAGGGCCTCATCATCTCTGAAGCCCCTGAACTGCCAGAAAAGACACTGATGGAGCAAGAACACAGACACCATTTGCTACCTGAATGTGAGGCTGATGTTCACTGAATGTGTGCTGGAGCTGATATCTGTGAGGAAGGGAAACCCAGAGCTGTGCATATCTGCTGTCTCCTTGTACCAGATTCAAGAGAGTGTGGTTGTAGACCAGATCAGCCAACTTAGTAAAGACCTGGGGCAGGTGGAGAAACTGGTGTTATGCAGGAAAGAGCACAGCTGTTAGCAGCATCTCTGCATCTTGACAAAGCCCAGATCAAGTCTGGGAAACTGAGCCTGTCCACGGCAGTGAAACAGGTCATCAAAAATCTGAATGAATGATATAAATTCTGCATCACCATGTGCAAGAAATTTATAGAAAAGCTGAATACCTTTGTCTCTGACAAAAGATTTATTGATCAAATCAACAGTGTACCTGCAGAGAAACTCATCTATAATTATAATGTAGAAATGGTCAATCTGCAGCACTGGATGAGATGTTTCAGCAGACTGAAGATATTATCAGTATCATAGGCAGTTCTTCTTTTGGAAGGCTTAACTAAAATTTGCCAGGACTCTACAGATATTTAAAGTGTACATAAATATAAATACAGTATTAAAAGAAGATTGTCAGCACTCTGCTGTAGTTCCTCAACTATGGGAGCACCTGCAGGCTTGTCCCATGGACCTGTGGTGGGATGTGAAGCTGTTTGGGAGTACAGCTTGAGTTCTGTTGCCTCATCTCCAGGAAACTGTAATTTCTGATCTGATGACTACCAAAGAACAAGCAGTAATTTCAAAAAAAAAAAAAAAACAATTTAAAAACTACATATTTGTAGGAAATCTGCTTTATTGGAGAAGTCACCCCTGCCCTTTTTTTGTAGAAACAGAAGCAAGAGTATTCCACCTGGCTCTCAGTTTGAACTTGGTAAATAAATGTACCTTAAAACTAGAATTTTATATTCTTAAGGATATTCTTAAGTTATTCTTAAAGATAATAAAAAATGAAATATTAAAAGAAAAAAAAAAGAATGAAAGTGAGTGCCTCTTCACTCAGTTCACCAGAGCAATTTGTGAAATTACAGATGTCAATTGAGGTATAAAAAGAAAAAGAAAAAATGTCTGTCTCTTCTAGGAAGTTTGATACTTAGGGTAAGTTTGTCTAAATCTGAGCATGCATCCTTTAACAGCTCAGAAAGAAACTTGTTTAAAAATATATTTTACTTGATTATATACACACACTCTTTCCAGAATTCACAGGTAATGGCTAGTGGACTTTTAAATGGTAAAAATCTTGTGCTCATTGAACCTCTGCATTTTTTTTAACCTATTCATCCACACCCACAGATTTTCTCAGTGATATTTTTGAGTTGCTGCTTGATTGCTTTTGGTTGAATTATTTAATGTGCATGCAGAATGTGTATTGATGCCTGTGACTTATAGGTTTATTAAAGGCTAGGTTTATTTGTGCAGTATTTAAAAATATATATCAATCAAGGGATACTCTCAAGAATTTTAATAGGACCAAAACAAAGTTGGTGATCTAAAGGCTCGTTAATGATGTAAAGTTAGTGAAAAAAAATGAAATTTGTTTTCTCTTAGGGTAATGGACAGTTCTCTACAGCCTAATATGTATTTTTCATGTTAATCCTCATAGTTCACCAAATAGCTAGTCACAGATAATGTGCTTGAATGATTGAATAAACTATTCTCCAATTTTAATCCTTTGGTTCTATTCCTTTTAGATTATAAATCTGAATTTTGACAAATTGCACAAAAGCTCTTTGGCATTAATCTAATTTTAGCATACCGATAAAAACATGGTTTTCCTTTACTTTGACAAAGTGATGTAATTTTTACCTTTATCAGTATGAAATTACAGCAGTTAATTGAACATTTATTTATATGATGTTTGTATATTTAGGTCGTTAGTACAGTGTTCCTAACTCTCATTTATAACTGCATGCATTATCCTTGAAACTAGGTAAAACTTATTGACATTGTGTAATAGCCTTTTTATTATTGTCTATACAGATGTATACTAAAGTAAAATAAAACCAACAAAGTGTTTCTAGGGTAAGAGAGAGAAAGAGAGAGAGAGAGTAAAGAAACCCTACTTGAATTATGGGACATAATCAAGTGAAACAATTGTTCACATTATGGAGTCCCTAAAAGGAAAAGAGAAAGAAAGGAACAGATAACTTATTTTAAAAAAATAATGGATGAAAACATCCCAAATTTAGAGATATGGCCATCTACGTACATGAAGCTCAAAGACTCCAAACAGATTCAACCCAGAGATATCTTTACAGAGACACATTAAAATCAAACTCTCAGAAATCAAATACAGAGAATTTTTAAAGTAGCAAGAGAAGAAAAGACTCATCACCTACAAAAGAACACCAATATGGCTATGAGCAGATTTCTTAGCAGAAACCATATTCCAGGCAAACAGAAACCAAAACAGAACCGAAGTAGCTATACTTATATCATACAAAATAGACATTAAGTCAAAATCTGTAACAAGAAACAAAAATCATTATATAATAACAAAGGGGTCAATTCATCAAGAGGATACATCAATTGTAGATATGCACACACCCAATACCAAAACATCTAACTATATTTAACAAATATTAATTGATATAAAGCCAAAAATAGACAGCAATGCAACAAAAATAGTGGATATTAATACACCATTTTCAACAATAGATAGATTAACCAGACAAAATCATTAAGAGAATAAGGGACTGGAAATACATTTTAGATCAAATAGACCTAAAAGAAATATATGGAACATTGCATTCTAAAGCAACAGAATACATATTCTTTTCAAGTTCACCAGGAACATTCCCAAAATAGATCATATGAGGAGCAACAAAACAAGTCTTAACAAATTTAAAAAGATTAAAATCATATCAAGTCTCTTTTCTGACCACAATGGGATTTAACTACAAATCCATAACAGAAGGAAAGCTGGAACATTCACAAATATGTGGAATTTAAATACATTCTGAAAAACTAATGGGTCAAAGAGGAAATTAAAAAAAAGGAATAAAAAGTATCCTGAGACAAATAAAAATGGAGACACAACATAGCAAAATTTATAGGATGCAGTAAAAGCAATTCTAACATAGACATTTACAGAAATAAAGCTATATTAAGAAAAAAAATCTAAAATAAACAACCTAACTCCTCACCACAAGGAACTAGAAAAAGAACAAACTGAGCCCAAACTTAGCAGAAGAAAGGAAATGATAAAGGTTAAAGCAGAAATAAATGAAATAGACTAGAAAGAGGATAAAAAAGATAAGCAAAACTGAGATTTTTTTGAAAAGATAAAATTGACAAACCCTTAGATATACTAATAAAAAATAAAAAAAATAATCAGAAATGAAAGTGAAAAGTGAAATCATTACAAAAAATACCACAGAAATACAGTGGATTATAAGAGACTACTCAGAACAATTATACAACAACAAAAAATTAGACATCTTAGAAGAAATAGATAAGTTCTTAGAGCATACAACTTACTATAACTAAATAATTAAGTAATAGAAAATCTGAACAGACTAATAATAAGCCAGGAAACGGAATCAGTAATCAAAAACCTCACAAGGAAGATAAGCCCAGGACAGGATGGCTTTATGGGTGAATTCTATAAAACATTTAAAGAAAATGTAATACCAACCCTCCTATAACCCTTCAATAAATAAGAGGAAGGAACACTTCCAAAATCATTTTACAAGTCCAGCATTACCCTGATACTGAAGCCAGACAAGGGTACCACAAGAAAAAAGAAAAAATTACAGGCCAATATTCCTGATGTATACAGATGTAAAAATTCTCAAAAAAATACTAGCAAACAAAATTCAAGAACACATTAAAAAGATCATGTATCATGATCAAGTGGGATTTATCCCTGGTATGCAAGAATTGCTGAACATCTGCAATAAATAAACATGATACACTACATTAACAGAATGAAGAATTAAAATCATGTCATTTCAAGTGACGCAAAATAAGAATTTGACAAAATTCAGTTCCCATTCATGATACAAAATCTCAACAAATTAAGTCTAGAAGAAATGTACCTCAAAAGAAAAAAAAAGCCCATCTATGACAAGCCTATAGCAAACATCATACCCAACAGTGAAAATATAAACACTTTTCCTCTAAGATCAGGGAGAAAAAAGAATGCCCACTCTTGCTACTTTTATTCAACACAGTATTGGATGTCCTAGGTAGAGCAATTAGGTAAACAAAATAAATAAAAGGCATCCAAATCAGAAAAGAAGACATAAAATTGTGTCTGTTTACAGACGACATCATATTACATATTAAAAACCCAAAAGAGTCCACAGAAAAGTGTTAGAACTAATAAACAATATCAGTAAAATTTTATGACCCAAAAACAATATACAAAAATCTATTGCTTTTCTATAAACTAATAACAAACTATCAGAAAGAAAAATTAAGAAAACAATCTCAGAATTGGGATACCAAGATGGCACAGTAGGCACACGCTGTGCTTACCTTTTCTCATGATTACAGCAAAATTACAACTAAACTACCAAACAACCATCATTGAGAATCGCCTAAAATTTTGCTTAACTAAAAGCCCACAACTAAAGACGTTCAGAAGAAGCCACCTCAAGACTGGTAAGAGGGGCAGAGACACAGAGCAGGCTGGTCCCATACCTGCATGTAAAGATCTGGAGGGAAATTTCAGCTGTGGAGGTCCCCTCCACCCCCAGAGGAATGAGAGGTCCCATCCCCACTCCAGCCCAGGTTTCCAGTGCCAGGGACAAAAGCCCCCATAATTTCTTGCTGTGAAAACCAGCAGAGATTGAGACTGAGTGAGATGGAGGGCAGCTGCACTCCCAGGCACTCCTCTTAAAGGGACCGATCGTGGACTTACCCATCAATGGAATCATCTGCTCTGAGCTACAGCTCTGGGGCAGCAGCTGTAGACGTGGCAGGGACATATGGTGGGGAACTGCGTTGTCTGGCTTGGGACAGGAATTAGAGAGGCAACTTTCTCCTGGATGGAGGAACTGGTGAAGGCCATTGATTTGTTTTTTGTTTTTTTATTGTTGATGTTATTTTGAGCCTTCCCCCTTCCTGCAGTTCACTCGCAATGCCCTGGCTATTGAAGACCCCACCTCGCCCAAATTTCAGGCACAACCAAGCCACTTCCAGTTGCTTTTTTATACAAACTGCCTGCCTTAACTCAATCTGCAGACTTTCCTAGGTTCTCTCAAAGGTTCACAGAACTCAGACAAGCAGCATCTGGTTTGAGCATGTCCTGTACCTCTGAATGAGCAGCCCTAAGCTCAGCGCTAGTGGCAGAAAGTTTTAGTTCACAGTTTGGCCTCTCAAGGTGCATCCAAGCACAGCACAGGTGGCAGCCATCTGTTGATTTTTTTTGTGGCTCCTGCTGGTGGCCACAAGTGGAGCATGGACTGTGGCTGAACCTGACCTATAGTGGATCCTCTCCAAGGTGGTCCTGAGGTTGGTACCACCAGTGGCCAGCTTCAAAATTAGTTGAAGCATCACAGGCCACCTCCAAGTATGACACACCCAAGGGGCAGATTGCGCAGGCACCAGAGTCCTGCTGAGGCAGATCCTGCTCTGTAAGGTCAGCCTCTACACAGCAACTCTGACACTATAGTCAAGGCCAGTCCTCACAACCAGAGAGTTCAAGGGTCAGTCCCTGCCATTGATGTGCAATTATTAACCAAGGCTCAACTACAAGAGGAGGGCACATATAACCCACACAAGGGACACACCTAGAGTGCATGGTTCAGGTGACCAGAAAGACTCGGCCACTGAGCCCCATAGGACTCCTACTACATAAAGCCACTCTACTAAGACAGGAAGACATAGCAACCCTATCTAATACATAGAAATAAGCACAGGGAGGGAGCCAAAATGGGGAGACAAACAAACATGACCCAAATGAGAGAAAAGAACAAAGCTCCAGAAAAAGAACTAAGCGAAATGGAGCTAAGCAATCTATCAGACTCAGAGTTCCAAACACTGCTTATAAGGATGCTCGTTGATCTCAGGAGAACTTTAACAAAGAGGTGGGAAACATAAAAACGGAGATAGAAAACACCAGTCAGAAATAAAAAATACAATAATGGAAATTAAGAATATATTACAGGTAATCAACAGTACATTAGATGAAGCAGAGGATCGAATCAGCAATGTAGAAAATAAGGTAGGAGAAAACACCCAACCAGAACAGCAAAAAGAAAAAAGAATCTAAACACCTGAGGAGAGTTTAAGGGGCCTCTGGGACAACAACAAGCTTACCAACATTCACATTATAGGTGTACCGGAAGGAGAACAGAGAGAGCAAGGACTTGAAAACCTATTTCAAGAAATAATGACAGAAAACTTCCCTAACCTGGTGAAGGAAATAGATATACAAGCCCAGAAAGCACAGAGAGCCCCAAACAAAATGAACCCAAAGAGGCCCAAACCAAGACACATCATAATTACTGTGTTTCTCCAAAAATAAGACCTAGCAGGACAATCAGCTCTAATGCATCTTTTGGAGCAAAAATTAATATAAGATCCGGTCTTATTTTACTATAATATGGCATGATATGATATGATGATATGATATGATATGATATGATATGATATGATATGATATGAAGACTGGATCTTATATCAATTTTTGCTCCAAATTAGAGCTGATTGTGTAACTAGGTCTTATTTTGAGGGAAATGCCAAAGTAAAATGCCAAAGGTTAAAGACAAAAAGAGAATCCTAAAAGCAGCAAGAGAAAAGCAGTTAGGTACCTACAAGGGAGCCCTCATAAGAATGTCAGCTGATTTCTCAACAGAAACTGCAGGCCAGAAGGGATTGGCAGGAAATATTCAAAGTGATGAAAAGCAAGGACATACAACCAAGATTACTCTACCCAGCAAAGCTATCATTTAGAATTGAAGGGCAGGTAAAGAGCTTCCAAGACAAGGAAAAGCTAAAGAAGTTCATCATCACCAAACCAGAATTACAACAAAGCTTAGAGGGAATTCTTTAAGATGGGAGGGGTTTAGGGATGGGTAAAAAGGGGAAGAGATTAAGAAGTACAAATTGTTTGTTACACAGTAGTCATGGGGATATAGGTGATAGCATAAGAAATATAGTCATTAACACTGTAATAACAATGTATGGTGCCAGATAGGTATTACATCTATCAAGGTGATAGATGGGAATGGGTTTGGCAGCAGGGTGAAAAAGGTGAAGGTATTAAGAAATACAAATTGGTAGTTACAAAATAGTCATGGGGATGTAAAATATAGGGAATATAATCAATAATATGGTTTTAAAAAATCTTTGTATAATGCCAGGTGGTACTAGTTAGGGAGATCACTTTCGAAATTTTTTTTTTAATTAAAATTTATTGAGGTGACAATGGTTACACCATTGCAATTTTACTAATCACTTCCTAAATATTATAAATGTCTAACCACTGTGCTGTACATTTGAAACTAATATAAAATAATATTGAATGTCAATTCTAATTGAAAATTTTAAAAAGGGGGGGAAAGCTACACTTATCATGGTGATCATTTCTTTAGAATAGGGAATAAAATCAATAATGTGGTAGCAACACTGTATAGAGCTAGATGGGTACCGTTGAATAACTATGATGTACACCTGAAACTAATATAATATTGTATGTTAGCTGTATTTTAATTTAAAAAATCTTTAAAAAAAAGAAAACAATCCCAACTTACAGTTACATTAAAAGCATAAAACATCTAGGAAGAAATTTAACCAAGGAAGTGAAAGACTTATACACTGAAAATTATGATATAATGAATGAAATTTAAGAAGACACAAATAAATGGAAACATATTTCATGCTCATGGATTGGAAGAACTAATATTGTTAAAATGTCCATATTATCCAAGGCAATCTGCAGATTCAATGCAATCCATATCAAAATTATAATGACATTTTTCACAGAAATAAAACAAAATGATCCTAAAAGGTATATGGAACCCTAAAGTATCCAAATCACTAAAGCAATCTTGAGAAAGAACAAAATTGGAGGCATCATGCATCCTGATTTCAAACTCTATTACAAAGGTATATTAATCAGAAGAGTATGGCACTAATATAAATACATAGACAGATCAATGAAACAGAATAGAGAGCCCAGAAATAAAACTATGCATACATGGTCAATTAATTTACAACAGAGGATCCAAGAATATACAATGGGGTGAAGACAGTCTCTTCAATAAATGGTGTTGAAAAAAACCAGACAGCTACCTGAAAAGAATGAAACTGAACCACTATCTTACACCACACACAAAAATTAACTCAAAATGGGTTAAAGACTTGAACATAAGACTTGAAACCATAAGACTCCTGGAAGAAAACTTAGGAGGAAATCTCCTCGATATGAGTCTCAGCGATCATTTTTTGAATTTGACATCAAAAGCAAAGGCAACAAAAGCAAAAATAAAAAAGTGGGACTACATCAAACTGAAAAGCTTCTGCACAGAAAAGGCAACTATCAACAAAATGAAAAGGGAATCTAAAAAATGGGAGAAAATATTTGCAAATCATATATCTGATAAGGGGCTAGTACCCAAAATATACATATACCCATATAACTCAGTACAAAAATAAATCTCATTAAAATATGGGCAGAGAATCTGAATAGACTTTTTTTATTTTCAAAGATAAGACAAGGTGCTCAATGTCACTAATCATCAGGGAAATGCAAACCAAAACCACAATGAGATACATCACACCTGTTAGAATGGCTGTTATCAAAAGACAAGAAATAATAAATGTTGGTAAAGATGTAGAAGGAAGAGACTTTTGCACTTTTGGTGGAAATGGAAATTGGTGTAGCCAGTATGGAAAACAATATGGAGTTTCCTAAAAATATTAAAAATGCAACTACCATATGATCCAGCCATTCCAGCCATTCTGGGTAATTATCTGAAGAAAACAAAAACACTAATTTGAAAAGATACATGCACCTCTATGTTCACTGAAGTATTATTTACAATAGCCAAGGTATGGAAGCAACCTAGATATGCATCAATAAATAAATGGACAAAGAATATGTTGTATATATTAAATGGAATATTATTCAGCAAAAGAAAAAATTTCATTTCATTCTTTTTCTAGATATCTAAACATTATTGTTATATTATCCCTCTTATTCTCTCAAGAGAGCTTTTAAAAAATAGTGTCAGTACATTTTCCATTTTTTAATGGGAAATAATATCTATGTGTATTTTTGCCAATGATGTGTGAGTTATTTATTAACATAAACAGAAGAAATGTGTTTAAAATGATTCTTCCTTATACATTTTCTGTGAGTGATTAGAAAGCTTGCTCCTGTAAGTGGTACTGATTTAATGAGACCATCCTGTGCCCATTCATTTGCAATAGGACACAGGAAACTTGGGAAAGTTTTCTCTCTTGCAGTTTCCCTATTGTTACAAATTGTAAGATATTCAGTGAAAAGTCAAGTCAGATTGTCAGGCTGGGCTGGGTTGGGTTGAATGGACTGACAGGTCTAGATTTTAATTACATCTCAGTAACAATATTTTCTGCTTTTGATTTCTCTAGGGGAAAGAAATCATATTTCTAAACCAAACTTCACAAAACAAATCATTTAATAATTGAAGTACTAGTAGAAAGAAATTAACTATTTGAACTATCCCCTTCCGCAGCACTGCCTGACACAAACATATACATACATACTTGTACGTTGACATTTCTCCAATTTTTAAATCTCAGACTCTAAAAGAGGTACAAGAATGGGTGGTACATAAAACCTGAACTTTAGGAGCATATACATCAAGACACATATATTCACAATGAAAGGCACAGTGAATATAAGGTAAATGTTAATTTATACCAACAGAAGTGGAAGTTTATATTTATTTATAAGTATCAGAAATGATTTCATGGCAACCATGGCACTTGAGAAAATTTTAAAGGATATCAATACTTAGAAACTGGAAAAGAATATTCCAGACACAAGGAAAAGCATGTGCAAAGACAATAAAGAAAAGCTTGGTATATTCAAAAAAGTGTAGGGAATCCGTTTTGGCTGGCATATAAAAAATGGGTAGGGTATGAATTGGATTAGAAAGATAAATCATCAGAGCCGTTCAGTGGTGAGCTATGAATTCCCAGTGAAGTGTTTTATTTAATCCCATCAACCACATGAAGCTATTACCTATAGAATTTAAGTTAAACTGTGATATGAAGTGTGCTTCAGAAACAGATTTTATTCTGAAAACAACAACAACAATAAAAAACTAAATCTCAGGCCACTATTTTATTTCTCCAGTAAGAACTTCAGGAATTAGTTCAGTGTTTATACAGAGAAATAAGTTTTAAAAGAACATTTGCATGCATTCTCCCACAGAAACTCTGTAGCTGGTATTCTCCTGGCTCTACCACTTCCTAAATGTATGACCTTGGGTAAAATACTTTTGCTCAGTGTCCGCATCTGCAGCATGGTAATAATAATAGAATGTACTTCATGTGTTTTGAAGTTTAAATGATTCAATGCATGTCGAAGCACATGTCCCTGTACCTACTGCATAATAAGCATTCTGACTATTATTTTATAATAAGGGAAATGAGACTGGGTAAAGTTAATTGATTTTCCCAAGATAACTGAGTTAGGGAGGGCAGAGTTAAATTTGACCACAAGCTACTGGCATGATTTTTCTAAGATGCAAAGCAGATTTTGCTACCAGTGAAAGATCACGTAAATTAGAAACCCAAAAATGGACACTTGATTAAATAAATTGTGGTACATCCCTATCATATGGAATTCTACAAACCACTTTTTTCGTTCACATGAAGCTATTACCTATAGAATTTAAGTTAAACAGTGATATGACAAAAATATGTCATAAATATGACAAAAATATAGAAAGATAGTCAAAATATATTCTTACATTTTTTAAAAGTTGAAAGTGTATGCTAAGCTCTTTATATTAAACGAAGATGAGACACGGAGAGGGAGATTCTAAAAGGATGTGTTAAGGTTGGTGCAAAAATAATTGCAGTTTAAATGGTTAAAAATAACTACAAAAACCGCAATTACTTTTGCACCAACCTAATGAAACAAAGGCTCTCTGTGGACTGTGAGACTGAGGGTGACTTTTTCTTATTACTGTGCTCACTTATCTGTATTTTTAATATATCCATATCCATATATCCACGTTTTGTTTTAAACTTCCACCCCACCCCTCTCCAAAAAAACCTTACTCTCCGTAGCAATCTCATCATGGTGCCTGACACACACATACTCCCTTTCCAAGATGATAGACCCTGCTAAAGATCCTCTGCGGAGAAGACCCTGGCACCACATGCAACCTGCCCTTTAGTTGACCATGTTACTCTCTGTTGTTTGTTGAAAGGGCTAATTTTAATCATAGAAAAATGTAAGACTCTGGATCTTCAGTGTGAACTATGTAGAATGGCAGAAAAAAAATTTAATTTCCTACTCTTCCTTCTTCTCTGTGCCATATAGCCATGGGTCCAACCTTCCTCACTAAGCTTTGTCTAATAACTATTTTTTTAATTATGCTGAAATAGATATAAAATTTACCATCTTATGAGGGTAAAAAGAATCAAATATATGGTGATGGAAGGAGAACTGCCTCTGGGTTGTGAACACACAACATGATATGTAGATGATGTATTACAGAATTATACACTTGAAACCTATGTAACTTTACTAGCAATTATCACCCCCAAAAAAACTTTAATTTAAAAAAATTACTATCTTAACCATTTTAAGTGTACAATTCAGTGACTTTAAATATTTTCACTTTGGTATGCAACCATCACTACCATCCATCTTCAGAAATCCTTTCATCTTGGAAAACTGAAACTCTGACCCATCAAACAATAACCCCCAACTCTGCCTCTACCTCCAGCCCCTGGCAACCACTATTCTACTTTCTGTCTCTATGAATTTGACTACTCTAGGTCTCTCATAATTAGTGCAATCATACAGTACTTGTCCTTTTTTGACTGGCTTATTTTACTTAGCATAACGCCTTCAAGGTTTACCCTTGTTATAACATGTCAGAATTTTCTTCTTTTTTTAAGTTGAATATTATTCCATTGTACGTATATTATCACATTTTGTTTATCCATTCATCTATAGATGGACACTTGGGTTGACTCCACATTTTTGCTATTGAGAATAATGCTGCTATGAACTGGTATATATAAGTACCTCTTTGAGTCCCTGCTTTCAATTCTTGGATATGTACCCAGAAATGGAATTGCTAGGTCATAAATAATTTGTTGAAAAGACTGTCCTTTTCCCAACTGAATGGTTTTGGCACCCTTGTCAAAAATCATTTGACCATATACACAAGGGTTTATTTGGGGGCTCTTTATTTTATTTTATTGTTCTTTACGTGTCTGTCTTTATGCTAGGATCATACTGCTTTGATTACTATAGATTTGTGGTAATTTTTGAAATCAGGAATTGTGAAATCTCCAATTTTGTTCTTCTTTTTCAATATTGTTTTGGCTGTTTGGTGTCCCTTGAGATTCCATATGAATGATGACTTTTTCTATTTCTGCAAAAATAACCATTAGGATTTTGATAGGGATTGCATTCAATCTGTAGACTACTTTGGGTAGTATTGACATCTTAACAATGTTAAGTCTTACAATACATAAACACAGGATATCTTCCTATTTATTCTGTGTCTTTTTTAATTTCTACAATAACTTCCTTTTATTTTTCCAGCTCAGTGTCTTGTAACGCCCTTTACCAGATTTTTGCATTTTTCCTCTGTAGTGTCTTGAGGTCTTCTTGACTATTACTAGTTTGACCCTGTTTGATATTATAAAATTTTGGCAATTTGAACTCTTCAATATGTAATGTAAGGAGTACTATGGTAGGTCTTAGATAGTCTGGAATAGTTGGTGACATCATAAATTTTACTGCCTAAATTAGTGAAATAAAGCTTGTGTGATGATGGAAGAAAAAAATAAATCTAAGAATTCAGAGTCCTCCTAAATCTAAGTATCAGAGTCCTCTCATCCTACCTCTTTTGACAAGGTCTATAACTATTCATTAAGGAATGTGAGTTGTTATGAAGATGACAGAAGGGATAATTGAGAGGACATGATATAAGATAACAGCCATAACTAGAGTAACATATAAAATTTTTTGAAAGTTTCCTAAGGCTTAAGTTTGGGTGTAGCCTATTTCCATAATACCACTAACCTTCCAAATGTTTCCACATGCCTTAATGGTCTCATTCCTATGTCCCCTAAGGAGTCATGAACACAGAGGTGAGCATTCAGTAACAGATTTGACAGGTTATTGGAAACTGAGAGCCACTATATGATAAGCCATGAATGAATGAGAATATCTGGTGCCCTGTGAGATAGTGACAAAAGCTCTGTTTAAATTGAGGACAATCGAAATTGATCTGATTCTTGATCTCTGGAATTGCAATTTGATATTACAGAAATATTCAGGTGACTAGGAGCATAACTAAAATGGAGAAACTACTTTGAAAGGGGTTTTGAGCAAATAACAATTAAAACTAGTTGAGTTAGTACAGAAACTAGTAATAATCAGAGCTGTTAGGTAGAAGAGAAGATACAGAGAGTGAGAAAGTCAATTAACAGTAGGAAGAGAAGCAAGAATGCAGAGCCGTCTACAACAGGTGAGCACATCAATGGTGGCCTCCAAGTGACCATCCTAGACTTTTCTACAGCTTGCATCTGTAAAACCCACAGAATACAAGTTCAGTCTCCATCTGTCCCTGCTGCACTATAGTATCTTCTTTTCCTAGAGGGCTATGTATGTCATTGAGAATTCCTTTGTTTTCTCATTACATAATAACCCCTCTGTACTCGAAATAATTTGAATCGTTTTTGATTCCTTGCAATCAAAACATCTTAAATTAAATATCCATATTTTTAAAAATAAAAAAATCAGGAAAGAAGCATTAAATAAAGAAGATAGAAGACAAAAACACTAGTGCTTTAGAATTCCTTGTCCTTTTCCTTCTTTCTCTGAACCTGTAAGATTGCTTCCTCCACCAAAAGTTAAGCTCCGACCTTCATGTTACTGACTGACAGCCTATGGTGCCTCCTCAGAGCTCTATTCTGTGTTCCAGACTCCATAGCAAATTACATGTTGGACAACTCCACCTAGATATCCTCCAAGTGCCTCAAACTCAATCTCTCCAAAATTTCCAAAATCAGTTTACCCTCCAGTATTTCTCATGTCAATGAATGACACCAGCATCCATCCAGTTTCCCAAAGTTGGGGGACAAGGAGTGAGTGGCGAAGAGGAGGTTGGTATTAGCTTTGACACATTATTCATAATCTCCCATATCCAATCAATCAGAAAGTCTTAATAATTCTACTTTATTGGTATCTTTAGAATAAATCCATTTTTTTATTTTAAATCCCATTCCATCATTTTCTCCTAACTAAATATTATAACCTCTAATTGGTCCTCTCTGCTTCTAGACTAGCTTAGATTCTATCCATTCCTCATGCTATCACTAAAGGAATCACAAAAAGCAGACCCAGCCACCTCACTCAACAATTTAAAATGGCTCTTGAGAATCTTCTGACTGAAGTTAAACCTCCTTATAGGATCTACCACGATTGTCACCTTTATGCCTCTCTAGCACCCTCTCTCATACCACTCCAAACATTCCAGAATCTCAGTGATTTACCTATACTCTTAATACTTAACATTATGATCATGCTGTCTCTCAGATCTTGCCCTTTTGACATGTTATTTTTCATCGGAAATTCCCATCCCTGTCTCCCTTCCTAACAAAGAACTCCTACTTATCTTTTAGGGCTCAAGACTACATCTAAACTGAGAACCTTTCCTGTGAGCTCCATTAGTGTCTTGTCAGTTTATTTATTTGCTATCCTGCAGTGAACTGCAAGCTCCTTGAGCATTGATTGTCTTCACCATTTAATCCTGAAGCTTAGCTCAAAACCTGGCCTATAGCAGGAATTCAATACATGTTTGTCAAATGAATTCAGTATTTCTTTTACTACAAGTCAGACTTCCAGATTGAGTTTTAAGAGAAAATCCAATTACAGCAGCTTACAAAGGAATGAAAATGTACGAATGGCACAATTATAAAATGAAGTACAACTGAAGATGAAATCATAAAACAAGGCAAAGGATCACTCTGTTTGACTAAATGATGCCCTGCTATCCTCCTCCATCCAATCTGGATTATGTTTCTCCCCAAATCCCTCACTTCTCTTGCAACCCTAACTGTATTGTTATGTCTCTGGGTGTGTTTACCCAACATTCTGTGAGTTCTTTGAGAGGAGTGATCACATTTTATTTATCCTTTTATCTCCAGCTCTTGATAAATGTTGAATGAATGAGTGAGACAAAGTCACAAATCTTTTGCACTAAATAACATGATATCAAATATATAAAGTAAAAACTGATATAAATGAAAGCAGAAATAACAGTTCTGCAATCATGAGATATTTTAGCACACCACTATCAATCCATGACAAATCAATTCAATAAAAAATAAATAAGTGCATAAAAGAATTGAACTAAATAACAAGGTTACATTAATATATGCTGAACTTTGTAACCCCAGAAATAGAAAATGCTTCTATAAATCAAACATTTACAAAAATGACTCATGACTAGACCATAAAGAAAACTTCAACTTATCCCACAAAGCACAAATGACATAGAATAAGTTCCTTAAGGAAATCCAAAAACAAAAAAGAAAGAAAAAAGAAAAAGAGAAATCACAGAAGTTTTAAAATATCCAACCATGTGAAATATAAATCATATTTTTTCCTAAATGATTAAAATCTTCTGCTAGAAGGAACATTTAAATTTAAAGACAATGTAAGGCAAATAAAAGCAAGTGAATAAATATAAGTAAATAACAATTTAAAGTTAAACAAATCAAAAAACACAACAAACAAAATTAAAAGGCAAGTAATAAGCTCTGAAACAAATATTGGCCAGAAACATAAAAAATTAAAATCCTTAAAAAAAAGAGCTCCTAAAAAAATGGTGAAAAAAATACTAACACTACAATTTTTTTTATTAGTTTCAGGTGCACAAGACAAGGTAATACTTAGACGTTCATCATTTATATCCCTCACACTGTGGACCCCCATCACATTATATATATAAAATTATAGTTGGCATTCATTATTGTTCAGCTTCAGGTGTACAGTACATTGATCAAGCATCTGCATCTTCCCTGAAGCTAACACTACAATTTGAATGGTAAATGATATTAATATACAATTCAATAATTATTAAACTGAAGGGAACTATTAAATATTTAAATATAGGATTACATCATAAAAAAAGGCAGCGTGACGTGAGCCTCTTGAAATTTCCCCTGGAATTTAAAACAAATTGACAGCTATAATTCCACAAAGGACTCCATGTGCAGCAGATAGGCAAGACTAAGAGATGCACAACTAAAATCATCTAAAGGTGGACAAATTGGGTAAGCAAAGAAGGAGGGAAGCAGGAAGTGCGGAGACGTGAGTCACATGGGTGTGACCTAGCTCAGGGCTCAGAGCTCCCTGCATTCCAGGGCTACTGCAATCATAGGAGAGGGAAGAATTTGAACTGCTAGTATTTTGCTTATGGCCCACAGTCCCACATGAGGGATCAGCACATAAACACAGTTGAACCCAAAGCTCACAATAGAGAACTCGGAGCAAAGACTGAGAGAAGAAAAATGAAAATGGCTGTTTAAGCCCTCACTGCTGAGCAGAAAATGGAAGCCTTAGGCACAGAGCCTAGCCAACCCCTCCCTATACTCCCACAGCTCGCCTCACCCACCACCTTCCAAAGACTAGAAGTGGAACAGTAACAATGTCAGATCAAAAGAACAGAATATTTGCACTTCTGAGAATTTGGCCTGCATCCACAGACTCAAGGCTCAACTATTTCCAGCAAAGGAAAGGGAGCCTGGAGTGCAGGATTGGTTGTGCTGGTGGTTGCCACCATTGCTCAAAGCCACCTTTCACAATCCACCCTGCCCCTGCCCTCATCTATCTTGGGGAATCTTGCAGGGTTAAATAGAGCATCTGAAACACAAAGGCCCTGAAATTTGTGTAAGAAGAGCTTTCGAAATTCAGAAGCTCTCCACATCCCCCCACGGAATTGCTGCCCTGAGACCCAGATGACCTGCTCACAAGGAGAATCCCACCTTTCAGGGAACCCTCCCCCCCACACATTGTGGAGAAGCTGGAAAAGTGCAGAGAAAATATAACACTACAAATTGAGAGAGAATAAAAGGCTACACTCAGAGAGGAAAACAAAACCTTCCACTAACATCTACTGAAAAGCAAAAGAAAGATCTCTTCCTATCAACCTGCTGCAGAACCCATTTCTGTAGATGCCTAGGAAGAGAAACGATAATTCAGTAATTGCCATGAATAACCGAGGTAACAAGGCAGCTCAGAAAGAAAATTAAAAGTCTCCAGAAAATGAACTTAAACACATGGAAATATGTAACTCAAATGACAGAGAATTCAAGATTGCAGTTCTTAAAAAACTCAATGAGATGCAAGAAAAAAAAGACAGTATAATGAACTAAGAAACACAATCAAAGAACAAAATGAACATTTTACCAAAGAGATTGAAATTTTAAAAAAAGAACCAAATAGAATTTCTGGAGATTAATAACTCAATGAAAAATGAAGAAAGAAATAGCCAGCTTAGGTAATAGAGCTGAGAAGATGGAGGAAAGAATCAGTGACATCAAAGATAGAAACCTGGAAATGACACAGATGAAAGAAGAGAGAGACTTGAGAGTTAAAAGAAAGAACTCTACAAGAATTTTCTGACACCATCAGAAAGAGCAATATAAGAATAATGGGCATACCAGAAGGAGAAGAAAGGGAGAAGGGAACAGAGAATATATTCAAACAGATAGTCAATGAGAACTTCCCAAATTTGTGTAAAGAACTGGATCGTCGAATCAAAGAAGCAAATAGAACACCTAATTACCTCAATCCCAACAGGCCTTCTCCAGGCACATTGTATAGAAGCTATCAAAAACTAATGACAAAGAAAGAATTCTCAAGGCAGCCAGGGAAAAGTAACCTACAAAGGAAAGCCCATTAGATTATCATCAGATTTTTCAGCAGAAACCCTACAAACGAGGAGGGATTAGAATCAAATATTCAAACTATTGAAAGAGAGAAATTATGAACCAAGAATACTATATCCAGAAAACATATCCTTCAGATATGAAGGAGGAATGAAGACCTTTCCAGACACATAGAAACTAAGGGAATTTTCTAACACAAGACATGCATTACAAGAAACACAGAAGGAGGGGATTCGACGCAAAAGAAAAAAGCAAAAGAATACAAAACCATATGTAGTATTACAAACAGACAGACAGAAGCGGGAAATGGCAAACCTTACACCAAATAACGCCGTACACTTAAACATAACATACAGGAAAAAGAAGAAAAAAGCAATTTTTTTAAAAAAAGAAAAAGACATCTTGCTACTGCAGCACAGAAACCAACTCACAGCACAAATAGGAATAATCTGTACAACAAAAATTGTAAAAGGGGAGAGAGTAAAGGTATGAACTGCCCCAGAGAAAGGGGAAATAAGCATGCTAAAGAACATGGAATACTCAAATATGAAAACTTCTTTTACATAAACTTAATGGTAATCACTCATAAAAAAAATCCAGAACTGAAATATATAATATAAGAAAAGAAGAAACAGAGGGAAAAATCATAGAATACCACCACACAGAAATAATAGACAGCAACAAAAAGGCAAAGAAACAATGAGGACACTCTCCTATCAGAAAACCAGAGATAGAGTAATAGGAAATCCTCATATATCAATAATCACCCTAAATGTAAATAGACTGTACTTTTCAATAAAAATGCACAGAGTAGCAGACTGGATCAAAAAAACTAAACCCAATTATATGCTGCCTCCAAGAGACACATCTCAGCGACAAGGACAAATATAGACTCAAAGTGAAAGGGTAGAAACTGACACTCCAAGCAAATGGTATACAGAGAAAATCAGGTATAGCTATACTGATAGATGAAACAGACTTCAGGATAAAAAAAGGTAACAAGAGACAAAGATGGACACTTTGTAATGATAAAGGGGACTATACAACAAGAAGACATAACAGTCATCAATATTTATGCCCCCAATCAGGGAGCACTGAAATATACCAAGCAACTATTAACAGAACTAAAGGGAGAAATTGACCAAAACACAATTATAGTAAGGGACCTAAATACATCATTCACAGCTATGGATAGATCATCCAAAGAGAAAATATAAAGATATATCAGCAATAAATGACACATTAGATGAAATGGACATCACTGACATATATAGAGCACTTCATCTTAGAACATCAAATTATACATTCTTTTCTACTGTACATAGAAAATTCTCAAGGATAGACCATATATTGGGACATAAAACTATCCTCAGCAAATTTAAGAAGATTGAAATTACACCAAGCGTATTCTCTGACCACAGGGCTTTGAAATTGGATATCAACTGCAAAAAGAAAGCAGGTAAAACCACAAGTATGTGGAGATTAAACAACATACTTTTAAAGAACGAGTGGGTCAAAAAAAAAAAAAAAGAGAGGAGAGATAAAAGATACATAGAAACCAATGAAAATAAAAATACAGTGAAAGCATTTTTAAGAGGTAAATTTATATCATTTCAGGCCTATCTCAAGAGAGAAGAAAAATCTGAGATAAATAAAATCACATTACACTTTAGAGAACTAGAAAAAGAAGAACAAATGAAACCCAAAGTCAGAAAAAAGAAATAATAAAAATCAGAGCAGAACTAAATGAAATAGAGAACAAAAAGACAATAGAAAAAAATTAATGCGACAACGACCTGGTTCTTTGAAAAGATTAATAAAATTGACAAATCCTTGGCTAGACTCAGTAAGATTTTAGAAAAAGACACAAATAAACAAAATCAGAAATGAAAGAGGGGAAGTTACCATAGATGCCACAGAAATACAAAGGATCATCCAAGAATACTATGAAGGATTATATGCCACCAAATTCAATAACCTAGAAGAAATGGACATGTTCTTAGAGACATATCGCCTTCCTAGGCTGAATCACGGAGAACTGGAAAATCTAAATACACCGGTCACCAGTAAGGAAATTGAATCAGTCATCTGAAACCTTCCCAAAAGCAAAAGTCCTGAACCAGATGGCTTCATTAGTGAATTCTACCAAACCTTCAAAGAGGATCTAATACCTGTCCTATCCAAACTATTCCAAAGGATTGAAGGAGAAACAATATTCCCCGACTCATTTTATGAAGTCAACATTACGCTGATACCAAAACCTGGTAAGGATAACACACAAAAAAGAAAATTACAGACCAATATCTCTGACGAATACACATGCAAATATCCTAAATAAAATTCTAGCAAATTGAATGTAACAATGCATTAAAAAGATTATACATTACCACCAAGTGGGGTTATACATCCCAGGGGTACAAGGATGGTTCAACATATGCAAATCGATCAATGTGATACACCACATAAAGGACAAAAATCTTCTGATGATATCAATAGATGTTGAAAAATTGTTTGACAAGATACATCGATTTATGATTAAAACACTTAATAAAATGGGTATAGAAGGAATATACCTTAATATAATAAAGGCTATATATGACAAACCCTCAGCTAATATATTAATGGTGAAAAACTGAAGCCCTTTGCTCTATGTTCAGGAACATGATAGGGCTGTCCTCTATCACCTTTGCTTTCACGTAGTATTGGAAGTTTTAGCCAGAGCAATCAGGCAAGAGAAAGAAATAAAAAGCATCCAAATTGGGAATGAAAAAGTTAAATAGTCATTTTTTTTCAGATGATATGATGATATATTACATTGGAAAAGTAAGTGTGTTTTTTGCAATTATTTTTAACCTTTTAAACCGCAATTACATTTGCAACAACCTAATATATAGAAAACCCTAAAGACTCCACCAAAAAGCTATTAGAAACAATAAACGAATACAGTAAAGTTGACAGTTACAAAATCACTGTACAAAAGTCCATTGCATTCCTATATACTAACAATGAAATCTCAGAAAAAGAAATTAAAAAAAAAAAAACACAACTCCTTTTGCAATTGCAACAAAAAGAATAAAATATCTAGGAATAAACTTAACCAAGGATGTGAAAGACCTGTACACTGAAAACTATGAGACATTTTTAAAAGAAATTGAAGAAGACACAAAGAAATGGAAAGACATTCCATGTTCATGAATTAGAAGAATCAACGTAGTTAAAATGTCCATATTACCCAAAGCAATATACAAATTGTATGCAATTCCCATCAAAATCCCAATGGCATTTTTTAAAAAAATAGAACAAAAAAATCACCAGATTTGTATAGTTCCACAAAAGATCTGGGTAGACAGAGCAATCCTAAGAAAAAAGATCAATGCTGGAGGTATCACACTCTCTGACTTCAGCTTGTACCACAGGGCAACAATAATCGAAACAGTACGGTATTGGCAGGAAAAAGACACACAGACCAGTGGAATAGAATTGAGAACCCAGAAATAAACCCATGAAATATGGATAGATAATTTTCAACAAAGAAGCCAAAAATATACAATGAAGAAAGGACAGCCTCTTCAATAAATGGTGCTGGGAGAATTGGAAAGCCACATGCAAAAGAATGAAACTGAGCTCTGTCACCGTGTACCAAAATTAACTCAAAATGGATCAAAGACCTAAACGTAAGACCTGAAACAATAAACTGCACAGAGAAAACATAGGTACTAAACTTATGGACCTTGGGTTCAAAGAGGATTTTATGAATTTGACTTCAAAGACAAGGGAAGTAAAAGCTAAAATAAATGAATGGGACTGTATCAAACTAAAAATCTCTACACAGCAAAAGAAACCATGGACCAAATGAAGAGACAACCAACCGAATGGGAGAAGATTTTTGCAAACAATGCCTCCTATAAGGGGCTAACATCCAGAATATATAAGAAACTCATACAACTCAACAACAGCAGCAATAAAAAAAATCCAATTAAAACATGGGCAGAGGACCTGAAGAGACATTTCTCCAAAGAGGACATTCAAATGGCAAATATACATATGAAAAAATGCTCAACGTCACTAATCATCAGAGAAATACTAATAAAAACCACAATGAGACATCACCTCACACCCATTAGAGTGGCTATCATCAACAAGACAAATAATGACAAGTGTTGGAGAGGCTGTGGAGAAAACGGAACCCTCATACACTGTTGGTGGGAATGCTGATTGGTGCAGCCGCTATGGAAGGCAGTGTGGAGGTTCCTCAAAAAATTAAGAATAGAATTACCATATGACCCAGCAATCCCTCTGCTGGGTATCTACCCAAAAAAATCTGAAAACATTTATCCATAAAGACACATGTGCTCCAATGTTCATTGCAGCTTTATTTACAGTGGCCAAGACATGGAAACAACCAAAGAGTCCTTCAGTAGGTGATTGGATTAAGAAGTTGTGGTATATATACACAATGGAATACTATTCTGCCATAAGAAAAGATGAAATAGTGCCTTTTATGACAACATGGATGGATCTTGAGATTATAATGCTAAGCAAAATGTCAGACAGAAAAAGTCGAGAACCATATAATTTCACTGATATCTGGTATATAAAACTGAAAACAACAAAGAACAAGACAAACAAATGAAAAAACAAAAACTCATATATACAGCCAATAGTGTAGTGTTTACGAGGTTAGGGGAGTAGGGAGGTGGCAGATGAGGGTAAAGGAGATCAAATATATGGTGATGGAAGGAGAACTGACTATGGGTGGTGAACACACAATGGGATTTATAGATGATGTAATACAGAATTGTACACCTCAAACCTATGTAACTTTACTAACAATTGTCCCCCTAATAAACTTTAATTAAAAAATACATTATGAAAAACGTATTTAAATATTGTAATCTCACTAGAAAACGAACTGCAATTTAAAAGAAAGTATTGTTTTTCTGATTAAATTAGCAACAAATTTCAATTTGTAATGCTTTACTTTTGTCAGTTTGCTTCTTAAACAGTTGTTTTCAAAGCTGATAAGGTACAGTAAAAAAAGCATTCTAAGCACTCTGTTTGGGATAATGTCAATTTGTCCAATGTGTATGGAAAACAACTGAAATCTTCATTGATTGTCTTATAAATGTTGACATTATTTGAAGAAATAATTCCCTTTCCATAGTTCCAGCTCAAGGAAGTAATCCTAACTGCTTCCTCAGATTTATGCATAAAAATATTTCATAGCATTATTTATAATAAAAAGAATAAGAATTATTTAAATGTCTAGAATTAGGGAAATGGTAAACTATATTGCCTATGTATAAGATAGTATTATGAAGCCATCAAAATTATGTTTATAAAGTTTTTAATGACCTGGAAATATTTATGATCATTTTAGTTAAGATGCTATAAAACAAACCACCCCAAAAATCAATTCCTTTAAACAACAGTTTATATTTTTCACAGTTCTATGGTTTGAATTTTGCTGGTATCCTGGCACAGCTGGAAGGGCCAAAGTGGCCACCCTCATACCTCTAGCCCTTTGTTCTCCACATGCACTGCTCCGTAAGTTCCTTAGATTTTCTCAGAATTGTGACTGGCATCCAAGAAGAAATATGCCAAGCAGCAAAAGTGGATGCTGCAGATCTCTCTTTTTTGGGGGGGTGAGAAGGGTCTTTTATTTTTTTATTTTTTATTTTATTTATTTTTAATTTTTTTAAAGATTTTTTATGAGTTTCAGATGCACAAAACAATGTAATAGTTAGACATTTATCATTTATATCCCTCACACAGTGATAACCCCCCTCCCCCATGCACTACCCCTCTGACTTTGCACACAGCCATTACATTTCCACTGTCTCTATTCCTAATGCACATCTCTTAAGGCCTAACTTCAGAAGTTATGCAGCAGCACTTCTGTTGCATTTTATTGCTAAGAACCAGTCCTGGGGCCTGTCCCCAATTCAAGGGAAGGGAAAACAGATTGCATCTCTCAGTGGGAGGAGTAGGAAAGAATATGTGATCATTTTAATTTTCCACAGTAATATGATATTAAATCAACAAGAAGGATTGAAAAATATATATATATATATATATAATTATAAACTCAACTCTGATATGTAATATTTATACATAGTTATATATGTTCAATTAATAAAAAAGCATATTATACATAGACTTATATTTTACATATGAATAAAAAAGACTAGATGGTAAAATGCTACAAAGATAATTTCAAGCTAGTGTAAGGAGTATAATTATAATTTTCTCTTAAATTCTGGTTTTTGAAAAGGCATTGGAATGTATTACTTTTTCAACTGGAACATAAATGTAATTTAAAAAATATTTTATTTAAAGTAACATTTAAAGCCATTTCCTACAAAAACCTAGAAAGCACTAGAGAAAATTAAATCAGAAATGGAGGAAACCAACATCAAATTGAAAAGCAAATAATAAATAAGTAATAAGACACTTGTATAATTTTTTCTTGACTACAGAATATTGAGATATTTGAAGCATCAAACATTTCATGGCAGGTTTATGACCATACTGAACAAGAAATTGATTTTTATATTTCATTATACTTACATTACATAGTGAATATTTTACTGCCTCCTAAAAGAAAAAACAAAGCAAACTTTCCTTGGTTTCTATGTATAGATCTAAGCCAAGATAAATGCAGCAGAAGCCTTGAGGCCAAGACTAATAAAACTTGAATAATTATAGCACATGCATTATAACAAAATCTAAAAATAAAATAGACATGGTCAAAAAATAAAATATCACTGTTGTTTCTCCTGATTCTATAACTTTATAAAGTTAAAAGGGGTATTTTGTTTTATTTTGTTATGTTTTGTTTTATTTATGTAAAGTCACCATGCTATTTCCACACAATATCATAAATTAGGATGGCGTGATTCTGATGGCAACTTTCGATAATACAGAAATACTAAAGAAGAAAAAAAAAAAACATGTATTCCTCTTACACAACCTTTTAGATAGACTTTATTTTTCAAGCACCTAGAGATGCTATGTTATTTAATAGCTCAACTAGCCTTTCCATAATTGTCAAGGAAGCCCAGTTTTCATCTTTGCATCCTGACAGCCTGAAGGTCTGGAAATATTCTTGGCTCACACCAAAATTCATAGATTTGAGAAAAGAATTCTCTCCTCCCACTCGCCCTCCCCGCCCCCAGCCCCCACCCCAAAAAGCAACAAAGGAATTCGTGATCCAACACAATCTAAAAGAAGGAGAAATAGTAGGAAAACATTAACCACACACTCCCTGCCAAAAACAAAAAACAAAAAACTGTGTGTTTGTCCTGTTTATAGACATATCTACTGAACTTCAAAATATCAACCCCTCCCATTTGCAGAGGTACATATACCAAATGAAGCCTCTTTTTTCTCTGCAACCTGAGGTTTCTAACCTCAGGCATTGAGTGACACCCACCTCCATCCTACAGATGAATTCTTAGCAGTCTTTCTTGAAACACTTGTATAGGCTATGGTGATCCCTCTGGGCACCAACCAGTAATGATATACACCATGTAGAAAATAGGTGTGACGTGAGAGTATTTTGAAATCATGAAACATAAAGCTCTTTCTCAAGGTCATCCTTTCAGCAGAAAAAAAATTCTATCAAAGCTGTGATAATACATATTTTAGCCTCACTTAAGCTGTTTCAAACTCTTGTTACATGATTACTAGACCAAGAGACATTTCAGCCTCTTTAAACACTAATGAGACCTCAAGAGATTATCCTAAAATACCTCTAATCCTTCCTTACTATTTCATTACTGGTTCATACACAGTTCTCTTATGTTCATTAAGCTTCAAAGTTTTTTAAATAATTATTTTAGTTGTCCATGGATCCTGAATGGTTTGTATGAGGAGATAAAACAGCAGCTTAATTTGGTTTTGTTTGTTTGTCTATCTTAGGGATTTATTTTAGACCTTTGAGATGTTTTCAGTTTTCATTACTTAATGGTTGATCAGTGTCACTCAAGTTCAAATTTTTTATCAGCTTGCTACATATTGGAAGGAGGAAGTTAGTTGTGTTAGATACCATTTTGTTTAATGATTGGGTCTTGCTATACCTAAAAGTACAATTGAAAATTAAAACTTTATGACACATTCAAATAAATTTATTTTTAGATATACTTCAGAGATATTGCAGGTTCTGTTAGAGACCAACCGCTGCAATAAAGCAAATATAATAAAGCAAGCCACATGAATTTTTTTGGTTTTCGAGTGCATATGAAAGTTATTTTTACATTCTAGTTTAGTCTATTAAATGTGCAATAGTGTTATGTCTAAAAAACAAGTGTACATACCGTCATTAAAAAGTACTTTATTGCTAAAAAATGCTAATCATCATCTGAGCCTTTGGTAAGTCATAATCTTTTTGCTGGTGGAGGGTCTTGCCTAGATGTTGATGGCTGCTGACTGATCAGGGTGGTGGTTGTTGAAGGTTGGAGGGCTGTGGCAATTTCTTAAAATAAGACAACAATGAAGTTCACCATATCGATTGATTCTTCTTTTCACTTGAACACTTAAAGGCCATTGTAGGGTTATCAATTGGTATAACTTCAATATTTTTTGTGTTTCAGTGAATAAGAGGCATGAGGGAGGGTGGCCAATCAGTGGAGCACTCTGAACACATACAGCATTTATTGATTATGTTTGCTGCCTTATATTAGAGCAGTTCATGGTACCAAAACAATTACAATAGTAACATCAAGGACCACTGATCACAGATCACCACAACAAATATAATAATGATGAAAACTTTTGAATTATTGCAAGAATTCCCAAAATATGGCAGAGACACAAAGTGTGAAAATGCCATTGGAATAATGGTACGAATAGACTTACACAATGCAGGGTTGCCACAAAACTTCATTCGTAAAACCACAGTATCTGTGAAGCACAATAAAATGTGGTATGCCTGTAAATATTCCTCTAGATTCTATATGGTACCATGATTTTTTTCACAGCCTTATTACACATTTCTGACCTGATCCATATTTTCCCCATATATCATATATTTTAAAAATCAGAGAATAAAGGGGAATCAAACCTACTGAAGCTACAGGATTTGAACAAACCACTGGAACAAACCAAAAAGCAATAGCTTTGTAATATAACAATGAATGTGGGTCTGTTGGAGGATAAGTCTGAGTACCAAACAGAAGCCTCTGGAAATTTAACTTCATGATACTCAGCTAAATGTTAGGTTTTTCTCAGTCTCAAGCTCTTCCCTTCCTCCTCCTTTTCTTCTATCAAAAATGCACAAATAATCTTCCTGCTGAAAATTTCAAATTTAGCTAACCAAAAACTTCAGCTAACAAATTTACCCCATTCCAAACTGAAAGAAATAATATAGTTCCTGTTCGCAAGGCTTGAAGTGGGAGCTTTCTTTTCACAGAAGTTTCTTAACAGCTAGAGCTTTTGTTGTAGAAAAGACTCTATCATTTTCCATTATTGCAGATACTAAATTAAGAACATGCTCAAAATGAGATCATTTTAGTGTTACAGATCGTGAGAGAAATAAAAGTATTCCCACTTCCTGTAATAATTCCATTGCCTGCCATACAATATTTATATTTTTTGGATGGATTTTTTAAATATACAACCACCTTATTTTTACAGAAAGCATAATTCTTTATCTTTTGACAGCAAAATATAGTTACATTTAGAAAGTAGCATTTTTGGATGTTCATTCTTAGTGACGAGTAAATTCCTGCTTTTACATTTGACTAATAGCATCATAGTAACTTTGAGCATATGGAAATATCTCTCTTCCCATGAAGTGCTAGAGTTTTATAAAATTAGAAATGGAAATAGGCATTTTAAAACTGTCACCCAAATGATTTCTCCTAGTTTCTGAGGTCAGCTATACCAAAGGTCAAATGTGAGTCAAAATTGCTCTGTAAAAAAATTACGTATTATTTTAAACTTGCTAAAGAAAGTGTTTCTTCATAAAGGAACTCAAACTAGTTCAAAAATATTAAGTTATCTTTTAATCTCCCAACTCCCTTATGAGACTATATTAATATTAGGAAGAATTGTATCCCAGCTGTCAAAAATGAATATATTTTTCTTTCTATTTCAATACTTCCCTATTGAAGAGGGTTCGTTGTATTTAATCCCACCATCACCCAAGATAAGAGTTCTTCTCATTACTTTCATGCTTTCATATATGTTTTTATGACATATATTTCATGAAATCAGAGGATGAAACATCCTGCTAAAAAAATCTCTAATTATCTAAAAAAGAAAAGCAAACAAACTAAAAACCTTCCTGAAGTAATTGAGCCCTGAAACAAAGAAGTTTGGCAAAGGTTATGTAATATCATTGTTGTTCTGTTTTGTATTTGTTTTTACCAGTTACATTCAATTTTAGCTCTAGTTCGTTTGGAATGGAATGGTTTAACTTAATTATTTCAGAGGGACATTATGAAATTATGAAAAAGCATTGGCCCATACTCTTATTTCTTAATATTTTATAATTTAAAAACTATTTTAATATCAAGTAGCTTGACTCTTCAAGCAATCCATTGTTAAGCAAGGCAGGAATTCTTATATCTTTATAAATTAGAAAATCAGAGTTTAGAGGAAGTCAAGTACTACCCAAGGTCACATTACCAGCAACTGGGAGTGTTTAACCTGGAAAACTAAACTATGTTCCTGGGTTCTTTCTGTTATATTAATGATGCGTTGATAACACCATCAATTCAAGAAGCACTTATTAAGTGCCTAATAAATAACAGGTACTGTGATTTTTTTCAAATTATGAAGTACATAAAGTAAAATGCAAAAGCTTTGTCCATGAGGAGTTTGCATTCTAGCGTAAAACAAATATTAGAAGGAAAAAAATAGAGAATTTCAAGATATGGAAGCAGTGTGTGTTAATATGATACAAGGTGTATTAAGAAAGCCCTGGAGCAGTGCAAAGGTGTCCTTCAGTTTACCTGAGAAGCAATTACTTCATTATTCCACTTAGTTACCAAGAGGGTTAAAACTTTGTTTCAACCATTTTTCAACATAATTTGTTTCTCTTGTCATTTTTGTCAGAGAAAGATGCTTGGTTTCAGCATCACCAAACCAGGTGGTGAATATAAATAATTGCAATGTAAATAATTCCTATAGTCAATATTTAGATCAGGAAGAGTTCTGATGAAGAAGGTGCAGTAGGAAAACACTTTGCTTGCCTCCTCTCTTGACCACCTAAAAATTACAAGTAAACTGCAGAACAACTAACATTAAGAATCACCTGAAATCTAGCTGAACAGAAGTCCTACAACTAAGGATAAACAAAAGAGCCACATCAAGACTGGTAGGAAGGGCTGGTCCACACCCACAAATGGCTGTTAAAAATCAGGAAGGATATTTGACTGTGGAGGTTCCCCCTGAGAAGTGAGGGATCCCAGCTCCATAGCAGGTTCCTCAGGCCAAGGTTCCAATGCCAGGAAAAGAGGTCCCCATAATTTCTGGCTCTGGAAACGAGAGGAAATTGTGGCTAAGTGAGATGGAGAGCAGCTGGAGTCCCAGGGATTCCTCTTAAAAAGCCTATGCATGAACTTACCTGCTGTGAGCTCTAGCACTGAAGCAGCAGCTCAAAAAGGTGCCAGGGATATATGGGAAGGAATTGAATTGTCTGGCTTCAGGAAAAGAGCAGGAATGGCAACTTTCTCCCAGACCTAAGTGCTGGCAGAAGCCATTGTTCCTTTGTTGAACCCTCTCCTGCACCTAGTGTGCAGATACATGTGGGTACCATATCTGAGTCTCCATCAACATAGCTAATATAACACTATTTGCCCTTCCCTGATGATTTACTAAGACCCTGCCCCACCCAACAAGCAAACCCACACAAGCCTCTTCCAGTGTTTTTCCACACAAAAGGCCTGTTTTGGCTCATGATGCAGATAGTTCTAAAATCTCCCAAAGGTTGAGAAACCCCAAACAAGCAGCACCTGGTCTCAGCATGCTGTGTGCCACTTGTTAAGCAGCCCCAAGCCAGGCACTAGTGGAAGCGAGTCTCAGTTCACATCTTAGCCTCTCCCAGGCACCTCCAAGCCCAACACAAATGGCAACTATCTGCAGATCACTTGGTAACTCATACCAAGTTGTCCCGGGCAAAACACAGTCAGCATCTGACCTTAGCCAACAACAAAGCCCCTCCCACAAGGCCCCAAAACCAACACATCTGGTGGTCAGTTTTAGACCACACCAGAGCACCAACCAACCACCTCCATGGAAAGATACACCCAAAGGACAGACTAGGCAAGCACTAGAGCTCTGATAAAGTGAACCTTGCTCCATAAGATCAGCCCCTCAACGACAAATCCTCCATTGCAGTCATGGCCAATCCTCACAATAAATCAGCCTGAAAGTCAACCCCTCCATTGACATGCCAACAGTAATCAAGACTCAACTATAACATGAGGGCATACAAAACTCACACAACAGACACACCTGGACCACCCCGCTCAGGTGACCAGGGAATCTGGACCACTGGGTACCAAACGACACCACTCTACTAAGACCAGGAGACATACCAGCTCTACTTAATACATAAAAACAAACACAAGGAGGCAACCAAATGGGTATACAAAGAAACATGTCCCAAATAAAAGTACAGAACAAAGCTCCAGAAAAGCAACTAAACAAAATGGAGACAAGAAAACTATCAGATGCAGAGTTCAAAACATTGGTTATAAAAATGCTCAATGATCTCAGTGAGAAATTCAACAAAGAGATATGAAACATAAAAATGGAAATAGAAAACATAGAAAGGACCAGTCAGAAATAAAGAATGCAATTACTGAAATGAAGAATACATTAGAAGGAATCAAGAGTAAATTAGATGAAGCAGAGGATCAAATCAGTGATTTGGAAAGTAAGGTAACAAATCACACCCAATCAGAACTTCAAAAGAAAAAAGGAATAAAAAGAAAAAAGGAGCATAGTTTAAGGAACCTCTGAGACAACATTAAACACAACAATATGCATAATAAGCATATTAGAAGGAAAGGAGAGAGAAAGCAAGGAATTGAAAAACTATTAGAAGAAATGATGCTCTGAATAATGCTCTGCTCTGAATCTAGTGCAGGAAGAGCTTTGGAACTTCAACAGCTCTCCACATCTCCACAGGGATGTGGTGTCCTATAACACCACAGGGATGTGGTGTCCTATAACCCAGGCAAACTGTTAACAGAAGAGAAGCCTGTCTCCCAGGGAATACCCCATTGTGTGAGAAGCTGGAATAGTGCAGAGAAAACATAACACTGCAGTGTGACAGAGAAAAAAAGGCTGCAGTCGGAGATAAAATAAAACATTCTACCAACAAGTACTGGAAAACAAAAGAAAGACCTCTTCCTATCAACCTGTTGCAGAACCCACTCCTGTTCATGTCTAAGAAGAGAAATAATAAATCATTAATTGCCATGAATAACCAAGGCAACAAGACAGCTCAGAAAGAAAATGAAAAGTCTCCAAAAAATGAACTTAAAGATATGGAAATATATGACCTAAGTGACAAACAATTCAAGATTACAGTTCTGAAAAAACTCAACGAGATGCAAGAAAACACAGAGGCAGTTCAATGAACTCAGAAACACATTCAAAGAATATGAACATTTTACCCAAGAGATTGAAATTTTTAAAAAGAACCAAATGGAATTTCTGGAGATTAAGAACTCAATAGAAGAAATTAAGAATGAAATAACCAGCAATTAAGAATGAAATAACCAGCTTAGGAAGTAGAGTTGACCATATGGAAAAAAGAATCAGTGACATATCGAAGATAGAAACCTGGAAATTACACGGGTGGAAGAAGAAAGAGACTTGAGATTTAAAAGAAATGAAAGGCCTCTACAAGAACTTTCCAACTTCATCAGAAAGAGGAATATAAGAATAATGGGCATACCACGAGGAGAAGAAACAGAGAAGGGAACAAAGAATCTATTCAAACAAATAGTCGATGAGACTTCCCAAACTTGTGGACAGAACTGGATCCTCGAATCCAAGAAGCAAATACAATGCCTAATTACCTAAACACCAAGAAGCCTTCTCCAAGGCACATTGTATTCAAGCTGTCTAAAATCAAAGACAAAAGAAGAATCCTCAGGGCAGCAAGGGAAAAGAAGACAATTACCTACAAAGGAAAGCCCATTAGATTATCATCAGATTTTTCAGCAGAAACTACAAGCCAGGAGGGAGTGGAACCAAATATACAAACTATCGAAAGAGAGAAATCATGAGCCAAGAATACTATACCCAGCGAAGATGTCCTTTAGATATGAAGGAGGAATAAAGACCTTTCCAGACATACAGAAGCTGAGAGAATTTTCTAATACACGACCTGCACTACAAGTAATACTAAAGGAGGCTATCCGACAACCATCAACAGGGACAGTTTGTGGCAACCAAAACAGAAAAAGGAGGAGAGTAAATAACTGAACCGGAATATAGGAATGAGAGAAAGTAGGCATGAGGAAGAAAATGGAATACTCTAAATATCAAACTTTCTTTTACATAAACATAAGGGTAACTACTCAAAAAAAAAAAAAAAAAAAAAAACCCAGAACTGAAATATATACTATAATAAAAGAAGAAACAGAGGGAAACATGATAGAATACCACCACACAGAAATAATAAACAACAATAATAAGGCAAGGAAACAATGGAGACACAGTCTTACCAGAAAACTAAAGATAGAATGACAGGAAATCCTCACATATCAATAATCATCCTAAATGTAAATGGACTGAACTCACCAATAAAAAGTTACAGAGTAGCAGATTGGATCAAAAAACTAAACCCAACCATATGCTGTCTCCCAGAGACACATCTCAGCTACAAGGACAAGCAGAGACTCATAGTGAAAGGGTGGAAATTGGCACTACAAGCAAATGGTACCCAGAGAAAATCAGGTGTAGCCATAATGATATCGGATGAAAAGACTTCAGGGTGAAAAAGATAACAAGAGACAAAGATGGACATTTCATCATGGTAAAGGGGACTATACAACAAGAAGACATAACAGTCATCAATATTTATGCCCCCAATCAGGGAGCACCGAAATATACCAAGCAACAACTAACAGAACTAAAGGGAGAAATTGACCAAAACACAATTATACTAGGGGACTTAAATACATCATTGACAGCTATGGATAGATCATCCAAACAGAAAATAAATAACAAAATAGCAGCCCTAAATGACACATTAGATGAAAAGGACATCACTGACATATATACAGCACTTCATCCTAAAACATTAAGACTATACATTCTTTTCGGGTGTACATGGAACATTCTCAAGGATAGACCATATATTGGGACATAAAAGCAGCCTCAGCAAATTTAAGAAGATTGAAATCATACCAAGCATATTCTCTGATCACAAGGCTTCGAAATTGGATATCAATTGCGAAAAGAAAGCAAAAAGAAACACAAATACATGGAGATTAAACAACATACTTTTAAAGAACGACTGGGTCAAAGAAGAAATTAGAGGAGAGCTCAAAAGATACATAGAAACAAATGACAATGAAAATACATCCTACCAAAATTTTTGGGATGCAGCGAAAGCAGTTTTAAGAGGGAAATTTATATCATTACAGGCCTATGTCAAGAAACAAGAAAAATCCCAAATAAATAACCTCATGTTACACATCAAAGAACTAGAAAAAGAAGAACAAGTGAAACCCAAGGTCAGCAGAAGAAAGGAAATAACAAAAATCAAAGCAGAGCTCAATGAAATAGAGAACAAAAAGACAATGGAAAAAATTAATGTGACAAAGAGCTAGTTCTTTGAAAAAATAAATAAAATCGACAAACCCTTAGCTAGACTCACTAAGATAAAAAGAGAGAAGACACTAATAAACAAAATCAGAAATGAGAAAGGGGAAATTATCAAGGACACCACAGAAATACAAAGGATCATTCAAGAATACTATGAGGGACTATATGCCACCAAATTCAATAACCTAGAAGAAATGGACAAGTTCTTAGAAACATATAGCCTTCCAAGGCTGAACCATGAAGAACTGGAAAATCTAAACAGACCAATCACTAGTAAAGAAATTGAATCAGTCATCCAAAACCTTCCCAAAATCAAAAGTCCGGGACCAGATGGCTTCACTAGTGAATTCTAGCAAACCTTCAAACAGGATCTAATACCAATCCTGCTCAAACTCTTCCAAAAAATTGAATTAGAGACAGTACTCCCTAACTCATTTTATGAGGCCAACATTACCCTGATACAAAAACCTGGTAAGGACAACACACAAAAAGAAAACTACAGACCTATATCTCTGATGAATACTGATGCAAAAATCCTAAACAAAATTTTAGCAAATCAAATACAACAATGCATTAAAAAGATTATTCATCATGACCAAGTGGGGTTCATCCCTGGGGCTCCAGGATGGTTCAACATCCGCAAATCCATCAATGTGATACATTACATAAACAAAATAAAGGACAAAAATCATATGATTATATCCATTGATGCAGAAAAGCATTTGACAAGATACAACATCGATTTATGATTAAAACACTTAATAACATAGGTATACAAGGAAAATATCTTAACATAATAAAGGCCATCTATGACAAGCCCTCAGCTAATCTCATAATTAAGGTGAAAAACGGAAGCCCTTTGCTCTACGTTCAGGAACACGATAGGGCTGTCCCTATAACCTATGCTTTTCAACATAGTGTTGGCAATCCTTGCCAGAGCCATCAGACAAGAGAAAGAAATAAAAGGCATCCAGATTGGGAATGAAGAAGTTAAAATATCACTTTTTGCAGATGACATGATGCTATATATAGAAAACCCTAAAGACTCCACCAAAAAGCTGTTAGAAACAATCAATGAATACAGTAAAGTTGCTGGCTACAAAATCAACGTACAAAAGTCCATTGCATTCCTATATACTAACAATGAAATCTCAGAAAAAGAAATACAAAAAACAATTCCTTTTGCAATTACAGCAAGAAGAATAAAATACCTAGGAATAAACTTAACCAAGGATGTGAAGGATTTATATGCTGAAAACTATAAAACATTTTTGAAAGAAATTGAAGAAAACACAAATAAATGGAAAGACATTCGTGCTCATGGATTGGAAGAATCAACATAGTTAAAATGGCCATATTACCCAAAGCAATATACAGGTTCAATGCAATCCCCATCAAAATCCCAATGGCATTTTTTAAAGAAATAGAACAAAAAATCGTCAGATTTGTTTGGAACCGGAAAAGACCCGGAATAGCCAAAGCAATCTTAAGAAAAAAGAACAGTGCTGGAGGTATCACACTGCCTGACTTTAGCTTGTACTACAGGGCTACAATAATCAAAACAGCATGGTATTGGCAGAAAAACAGACACATAGACCAATGGAATAGAATTGAGAACCCAGAAATAAAACCACATAAATATGGACAGATAATTTTTGACAAAGAAGCTAAAAACATACAATGGAGGAAAGACAGCCTCTTCAATAAATGGTGCTGGGAGAATTGGATAGACACGTGCAAAAGAATGAAACTGGACTGTCATCAATATATCACATTGTGTGTTCACCACCCAGAGTCAGTTCTCTTTCCATCACCATATATTTGATCCCTTTTATCCTCATCCACTACCCCTCTCCCCACTTACCCTATGGTAACCAATAAAGAAGATGTGGTATACACATATACACAATGGAATACTATTTGGCCATAAGAAACGATGAAATAGTGCCATTTGCAACAATAAGGATGGATGGATCTTGAGATTATTATGCTAAGCAAAATGAGTCAGACAGAAAGTCAAGAACCATATGATTTCACTGATATGTGGGATATAAAGCTGAAAACAACAAAGGAACAAGACAAACAAATAAAGAAACAAAACCCATAGACACAGAAAATAGTTTAGTGGTTAAACATTTTTTAAAAAAACTTTTAAAATAATCAGTGAAAGAGTATAAGCAATGGCGCATAACTTCTAAAGTAACAACATCTTCCTTGCCACTGATTTGAGAGAGATGAATAAGGGCACTGGGGGAAGGTGCTATTTACTCCTCATAGTCTAGGGAGGCTATTGAAGGTTCTAAGTGGTAACCTTGGGTGGTAATGGCAGGAACACTATTATTCTCTCCATCTATTTCCTTCTAGAGACAAATTTTCTGAGACTCACTTGAATTTTAGGCTGAGATAAGCTTTCTCTCTTTCATAAAGAATTAAGAGTCAGAAAAGTGTCCTCAAATCCTTCATCCCAATTACTATGTATCTGATGGAAATTATAAATTAATTTATCACTATTATAAATTGCAAAGAGAGCTTCTCAATATCCACTTTAATGAGAAAGGAAGGACAACAAGTACAACAACTGAATAAAGAAGAATAGCTTTTGTGGGAGATATTGCAATGAACAGACTTGATAGTAGTGTCATTAGAGGGTATGCTCCTATCCTCCAAAATCAGATCTGTATGAAGGCTAAAAATCAGAGACTTATTTAGGCTCACAGATGATCTCTCCTATTTTGAACACTGAGTGTTTGGGATACAACAAAACAAAGTTGCTTCAGATTTGAAAAACATTTTCCCTCATGGCTATTTCATTCACTCCTTTCCTAAATATCACTGACTCATTGTTACTTGTAATTATTATTACTTTTTTTCAATCTTCTTACTATGCAAATAAAGTATACATGCAGGAACCCTGGGGTAAACTTACATCAAGCGCCACTGGAACTTTGTAATGTTACAAAATAAATGCTGAAATAGAAACTTGAAAGTATAGACAGTTCTATAAACCTTGTGTTTCCAATTTTTTTTCTTTCCTAGAGCCAACCCTTAAGCACCCATCTCTGCTTTTATTTTATTTATACAGACTTTTCCACCCTTTTTGCTACAGTCAAAACATAGAACTCAGAACCAAAAGAACACTCAAGGTATTTTGTAAATCCATGCCTTACCTTCAGAAAAGTGAACATCTATCATCAAAAACCACTAGTTCAATATTTACCTTTAAAGAAGATCTAGAAACAAATAAACTATACCTTTGTCGTGCAGGGTGTCTGGCGGGGCGGCCTGTGGGGTCTCTGCTCCCGCTCCCCACATAAGAACGCAGGACATGGTGAGGCCAAAAAGGAACACCCACGGAGCCATAGGTAGGGAAGTCATACCACTATGGTCTCACTGGAGGCTGGGTTTATACGACGTGCGACCTGCTGTCCACTTTGCTGCCAACCAACCAACTCTCCTCGACTCTCCTTACTCTCCTTCAGTCTCCTCCTTCACTCTCCTCGGCTCCCCTCCGTAGTCAGGCAGTTATATCAGTGACCAATGGCTTAATGGCTACAGCTGATGGCCAACCAGCCACAGCTGACGACCATCCACTATCTGAGCCAGCACCTCTCCACATGAAGCCGAGAGCCTGGAAACTGCTTTCTGGGGCTCTGTCCCCACAACCTTTTATTATTACTAATATGGATACTTATTTAACTATGTGTACATTTCTCTTTACTATGCTTCTATTTTTCTAACGAAGTATTTACTGAAATTTCCCTTAAAAAAAAAAAAATCCATCTATGGCCTTTCTTCCATTTACAACTCAGACTTTCATTCTCTTCCCCCAGTCTATATTTTTTCTTTCTTTCTTTCTTTTTATATGCCTTATCTTCAAAAGGTCATATCTGCAGGTATGTGCTCTTCTGTTGTTTTAAATCACTCTTATAATATGTAAGAACATAAGATTAGTTCTTTTTCCTTTCTAAAAAGGGACACAATTCCTTTCCTAATAGTCATAGCTACTATTTCTCAGAGGAAAACTGGGATTTAACAACATATGTTGCTTTAAGCCAAGTGTATTCTGAATGACATTTTTGGGGGGTAAGTTTGTAAGTAGGCTTTCTCTGAATTGTGTGACAAAACTGACTCATTAGGCCACATATCCATGGTTCCTCTGTGAAACACAGCTGAATGTGCCCATCTTAGATACCTCCACAGAAGAAAGAAGGGAAGTATTTTCTCCACATTTGCCTTTGCAGGGCAACATTGTGAGGTGTAACAGGTGAAAACTTGATGGGCTATTTGTTGGTACTTTTGGCAAGGTGTGTGCTAGAAATGTCCAAACCCTGCTCTGTAATTCACCATTCCTCCCTACAGAATTTTCAAGAAAGACATAGGCAAAGAATTAGAGTAAAGAAACCAAGAAACCCCTTGATGATTAATGGAGACAGGGCAAGAACCTCTGGTAATTGGTTGCAACACATACCTTCGTATCTAAGTAGGACAATCTATATCTCTTCATGTCAAATCAGAACTTATGGATCTTTTCACTGTCTAGCCTGCAGGAAATCAAGACAATGACCAAAACTCTCTGCTACTTATAAAAATAGAAAAGGATAAAAGACAAGATAGCTGGGCCTCACGTGGGACCCTGACTCAGGCTCCTATAGTAAAAGAGAAAAGGAGCATGTGTGGTGCATGCTCTATTAATAGCCATTTACCCTGGCCACCTGCAAACATAGCCAATCGATCCTATTGAATTTTAATGAATCAAGATGGCCTTCTCTACTTTGGGGGATGAAATAGGATAAGAGAAAAAGGAAAACACTAGTGAAAGCCTGTCCCATTTAAGCCTATGTAGTGCGTTCAACAGTGCCCCCACACACACACACACAAAAAAAAGAATCCCTGGTTTACTCAGAAACTCAAAATGTAACCCAAATGTGGAAAAAAGTCTTTGCAAATGTGATTAAGTTAAGGATCTCGAGTTAAGATCATCCTGAATTTAGGGTGAGTCCTAAATCCAATGGCTGATGTCCTTATAAAAGAAAGGAGAGGGAGATTTGAGATACATACACACAGGGAAGAAACACATAGAAGAAGGTGATGTGAAGATGGAGGCAAAGATTTGAGTAATGTGTCTATAAGCCAAGGAACACCAAGGATTGCCAGAATCTTGGAGAGAGGCAGGAAATTGATTCATTTTTTTCCATGTATCTCCCGTTTTACCAGCCCCATTTATTGACTAGAATGTCTTTTTCCCAGTGTATGTTCTTGCTTCCTTTGTCATAGATTTAATGACCATATAGCATGGATTTATTTCAGGGTTCTCTATTCTGTTCCTTGATCTACATGTCTGTTTTTATGCCAATACCATGCTGTTTTAATTATTATGGACTTGTAGCTTTGTACCATAGTTTGACATGCTTAATGATTCCATATAAAATGTAAGATTATTTTTTCTAGTTCTGTGATAAATGCCATTGGTATTTTGATAGTGATTGCGTTGAATCTATAGATTGCTATGGGTAGAATGCACATTTTAACAACATTAACTCTTCCTATCCATGAGCATGTTATAGGCTTCCATCACATTTGTATCTTCTTTAATTTCTATCTTCAGTGTCTTATAATTTTCTGAGTATAGATCTTTCTCTTCCTTGGTTAAATTTATTCCTGGGTATTTTTTTATGCAATTGTAAATGGCATTGTTTTCTTAATTTCCCTTTCTGATAGCTTGTTATTGGTGTATAAAAATGTAACAAATTTATGAATATTAATTTTGTATTCTGCTACTTTACTAAATTCATTTATGATTTCTAATAGTTTTCTGGTGGAATCTCTGGGGTTCTCTGAATATATCCTGTCATCCGCAAATAATGACAGTTTTACTTCTTCGTCATTTAAATCTTTTTTATTTCTTTTTCTTCTCTGATTGTTGAGGCTAGGCTATGACTCCCAATACTTTGTTGAATAAAAGTGGTGAAAGTAGACATTCTTGTTTGTTCCTGATCTTAAGGAGAATGCTTTCAGCTGTTCCCCATTGAGTATGATGTTAGCTGTGGATTTGGTGTATGTAGACTGTATTGTGTTGAGGTATTTTCTCTCTATTCCCACTTTGGTGATAGTTTTTATCATAAATCGATGCTGGATTTTGTCAAACGCTTTTTCTGCATCATTGATGTGATCATATGATTTTTATCTTTCATTTTGTTTATGTGATATATCATATTAATTGACTTGCAGATACTGAACGAACATTGCACGCCAGGAATAAATCACACTTGATTATGGTGTATGATCTTTTTAATGCAGGGGTGTCCAAACTTTTTTCAATGTTTTTTACCAAGGGCCATATGCGGCAAAATACACAAACAGCCGGGCCACTCACTCGAGGTGAACTACGTGTTGCCTTACCTGTTTTATTTAAGTAAACTAAACATACTTTTGGAATTTTCTGCGGGCCAATTAACAATAGATTGCGGTCTGCAGTTTTGACACCCCAGCATATTGCTGAATTCAGTTTGCTAATATTTTCTTAAGGATTTTTGCAACCATATTCATCAGAGATATCAGCTTATAATTTTATTTTCTGTAATGTCTTTGTCTGGTTTTGGAATCAGGGTTTTGGAATCAAACTATTCCTCCAGTGGAATAGTTTGAGAATAGGTGTTAATTCTTTTTTGAATGTTTGGTAAAATGTACCTGTGAAGTCATCTGGTCCAGACTTTGTTGATTAGTGCTTCAGGTTTCATTAATAATAATTAGTCAGTTCAGATTTCTGTTTCCTTTTGATTCAGCCTTGGAAGAGTGAATGTTTCTAGAAATTTATCCATTTCTTACAGATTGTCCAATTTGTTGGCCTAAAATTGCTCATAGTATTTGTCATGCAGGGTGTTGTCTTGTGGGAGACACCGTGATACTGTTCACTGTGCCACTTGTCGTGCAAGACAGCCTGTGGGGTCTCTGATCCCACTGCCCACATAAGAACGCAGGATATGGCTAGGCCAAAAAGGAACACCCACGGAGCCATAGATAGGGGAGTCATACCACTATATTCTCACTGGCGGCCTCCGCCTCTCTGCAATCTGCTCTTGCTAGCTCAGCCACCATCTTCTTGCTAGCCCCCCATTTTCTGTTAGCGTAGCCACAGCAGTTATATTAGTGGCCAATGGCTCACTGGTTACAGCTGAAGGCCAACTAGCCACAACTGATGGCCATCCAATCACAGTTGATGGCCATTTACTAACTGAGCCAGCACCTTTCCATGTGAGGCCAAGAGCCTTGAAACTGCACTCCTGGTTCTGTCCCCACAGTATTTTCTTAAATTTTTATGTATTTCTGTGGTGCCATTGTCACTTCTCTTTCATTTCTGATTTTATTTGTGTTCTCTCTCTCTCTCTCTCTCTCTCTCTCTCTCTCTCTCTCTCTCTCTCTCTCTCTCTCTCTCTCACACACACACACACACACACACACTCTCTCTCTCTCTCTCTCACACACATTCTTTTCTTTTTTTGAGGAATCTGGTTAAAATTTTAATTTTATTTATCTTTTCAAAGAATAAGCTCTTGGTTTCATTGATCTTTTGTATTTTTTTAGACTTTATTTCATTTATTTGTGCTCTAATCTTTATTATTTCCTTCCTTTACTCACTTTGAGCTTTGTTTGCTATTCTTTTTCCAGTTCCCTTCAGTGTAAAGTTAGATAATTTATTTGTAATTTTACTTATTGTTTGAGGTAGGTCTGCATTGCTATGATTTTTTTCTCTTAGGACTGTTTTGCTGAGTCCCATAGATTTTGGTCATTCTGTTTTTATTTTCATTTCTCTCAAGATCTTCTTATTTTTCTCTTGATCTCATTGTCAATTTATTCACTATCTAGTAGCATGTTATTTAGCCTTCTGTGTTTGTGCTTGTGTGTGTTTAATTTTTTAATTGTAACTGATTTCTAGTTTCATATCATTGTGATCAGAGAAAATGCCTGATATAATTTCAACCTTCTTAAATTTACTGATATTTGTTTTGTGGCATAATATATGGTCTATCTTGAAATTTTTCTGTGTACACTTGAAAAGAATGTATATTCTGCTACAAAATATGATCACAAAATATGGTGAATGTTTAAATTTTAAAAAATTATTATAGTAAAAGACACATTGTCATTAATCCTCCTTGAAATACTCCCAACACTTTGAACACTTTTATCCCATCATTCTTGCTATTTTCTGAAGCACTTTTGGAAGACCTCTTTTATAAGTATCTTTAGTTGTGCTGTTGTGGCTGCCTCAATGTCCTGAATCAATTCAAAACGTTTACCTTTCATGGTCATTTTGACTTTGGGAAAGAGCCAAAAGGCGTATGGTGCCAGATCTGGTGAATAAGGTGGATGAGGACACACCATAATGTTTTTATTTGACAGAAATTGCCATACTAGACGTGATGTGTGACAAAAAATGTTGTCATGATGGAGGATAAAATACAGACATCATGAAAGAGGACTTCCAGGACTGCTTCAGAAAGTGGCAAGAACAATGGGTTAAGTGTGTTCGAAGCAAGGGGGAGTATTTTGAGGGGGATTAATGGCACTGTGTCTTTTACTGTAATAATTTCTTTTTATTTAAACATTCATAATATTTTGTGATCATACCTTGTATTTTGGGGTCGAATGTTCTAAAAATATCAATTAAATCCATCTGGTCTAGTGTGTCATTTAAGGCTTCTGTTTCTTTGTTTATTTTCTCTCTAGAAGATCTGTCCATTGGTATCAATGGGGTGTTATCGCTCATAGTATGATTGTATTACTGTCAATCACATCCTTTATATCTGTCAATATTTTATTTTATGTATTTAGGTGCTTCCATGTTGGGTACATAAATGTTTACTGGTTATGTTCTCTTATTAGATTGATCCTTTTATGATTATGTAATGCCCTTCTTTGTTGCTTTCCATAGTCTTTTTTTTTTTTTTTTTTTTTTAAAGAGGGCACACTCACAGTGGCCTATGCGGGGATCTAACCGGCAACCTTGGTGTTATGAGCACTACACTAACCAACTGAGCTAACTGGCCACCCCTATAGTTTTCATTTTAACGTCTATTTTGTCTGATATAAGTATTGCTACCTCAGATTTTTTCATTTCAATTTGCATGAAATATCTTTTCCATTTCTTTACTTTCAGTCTGAGGTGGGTCTCTTATTGATAGCATATGTATAGGTCTTGTTTCTTACCCTTTCAGCTACCCTATGTCTATTGATTGGAGCATTTAATCCATTTACATTTAAAGTGATTATTGATAGTTACACAGTTATTACCATTTTATTACTCATATTTTTGATCTTTTGCTTGTTTTCTCCCTTCATCTTCGTAAGAAAGTCCCTTTACCATTTCCTTTAAAACTGGCTTGGGATTAATGAATTCCTTTTGTTTTTTCTTCTTTGGGAAGCCCTTTATCTCTCCAATTTTAAATGACAGCCTTACTGGATAGAATAGTCTTGATTGTAGGCCCTTGCTTTTCATCACTTTGAATATTCCTTGCCATTACCTCTGGCCTGCAAAGTTTCTGTTGATAAATCAGCTGATAATCTTATAGGAGTGCTCTTGAAAGTAACTAGTTGTTTTCTCTCTTCCTGCTTTTAGGATTCTCTCTTTGTTTTTACCCTTTTGTATTTTATTTATGATGTGTCTTGGTGTGGGCATCTTTGATTCATCTTCTTTGGGACTCTGCATTTTTGGGGCTTGTCTATTTTCTTCACCAGGATTGGAAGTTTTCAGTCATTATTTCTTCAAATAAGTTCTCAATCCCTTGCTCCCTCTCTTCTTCTTCTGGTATTTCTATGATATAAATGTTGTTATGCTTGATGTTGTCCCAGAGGCCCCTTAAATTATCTTTGTGTGTCTGTGGGTTTTTTTTTAACTCTTTTCCTTTTGTTGTTCCTATTGGGTGTTTTCTGCTACCTTATCTTCTATATCACTGATTTGATCCTCTGCTTCATCCAATCTGCTTCTAGTGTAATTCCTTCTAGTGTATTCCTTCTAATTCTAGTTATTCCTTCTAGTGTAATCTTCATTTCAGTTATTGTATTCTTTATTTTTCACTGTGTTCTTTTTTATGGTTTCTATGTCCTTTATGCTTACTATCTCTTTGTTGATGTTTGTACTAAATTCTTTAAGCTTTCTTACAAGCAGTGTTCTATACTCTTTCTGTGGTAGGTTGGTTGCCTCCATTGCATTTTGTTCTTTTTCTGGATGTTTCTTCTGTTCTTTTATTTGGGACATGTTTCCTTGTTTCCTCATTCTGGCTCACTTTCTGTGTTTGCTTCTGTGTAGTAGGGAGAGCTCCTATGTCTCTCAGTCTTTGCCAGATGTTTTATGTAGTAGTTGTCCTGTGTAGTCCAGTAGTGCCATCTCCTTGATGACCTGTGCATGTGTTCCAGGAATGTCTTTTGTGTGTTGTATGTATTCTCCTGTTGCAGTTGACCCTTGTTAGCTTTTGGCCTGTCAGTGGGTGGAATTGACGCTGAGGCTGACTAGCTGTGAAGATTGGCATGCCCATAGCATATGAGCTGTTGTGTGAGGGCTAACCCCTCAAATGCTGATTCGCCCCAGTAAGCTCTTATGCCCTTTGTGTGTGCTGCTTTTAGAGCTAATCAGGTAGTGCTCTGGCATGGTCTAAGGTGGGCCTCTGGGTGTGTTGTTTCTGGTGTCTGTTTGGAGAGATTCTCATGTAGGCCAATTTCAGCCTTGCCTGTGACTAGCTCTGGGCTACCTGGTAGGTACTACAAAGTTATATGCAATTGGTTGCTGCCTGTGTTGGATGTGCAAATATGTGGGGGTGGACTCCCTGTGAAAAATAATCAAAATTAAATTTAGTATGATATTGATAAACCAAATTTTTGTCAGCAAACTCAATGGAATATCACAAGAAGAGAAGTTCCACTTAAAATTTCCTTATTCAGAATCTCCTGTCAGCCATATCTCCTTTCTCTCTTGATAGAATATCTCTCTCAATAGAAATTACTTGAAAACTTGCCTACACCCATTTCTATCCTCATGTCCTATTTTCTCTTCAACTGACTGCAATCTGGTTACTTGCCCCATTGTACTTATATTGGTCTTGGGGCAGCTTAGCAACAGGCCCAGGTCTCCCTAGACCTGTTACCACCTGTTGGCTGCCATAAGGCTCAACCACCGAAAGAGTATCCTCAGGTGTGTGGGCCAGGTTGGTTGACCCAGTGTTGACTGTGCCTCTGGAGATATCACTCAAGTTGGGCAGGGTGGGATGTCAGGGAGTCCCCGGGTAAAGCCAGCAGTTTTCACAAAGTTAATACAGGTTCAGTTCTTTCACTAGTGCTGAGCTTGTGGCCACTCTGCAAAATTCCCAGCCCAGATAACACTGCAGCAAGCTACTGGTCACCTCAGGCCTGCAAATCCCCCAGAGCTGCCCAAGAAAGGCTGCAGCACAAGCTATGGCTGATTGTTTTTCACTGAATGTTTCCTAGGATGCCACAGGCCATCCACTGCTGTACAAGCCTCCAGGAGTTTGTCAGCTCAGCCTGGCTACCTAGAAGCTGAAAGTGTCCCAGGCAATATTTCACTGGCTGGGCAGGGCAGGGTCCAAAGGTGTTAATACGGTGGTGTACACGTGCACGGATTTTATCATACCAATGTGGTCTCAGATTTGATCCTATGGGCATGCCTCAACACAGGAAAGATGGTGCCCTGCTATAGGTCATACATGAGTCAGGCTCCACACAGGGATTATGGCAACTGTCCCTCTAGCCATCACCCTGAAACCACACAACTCAGTCTTTCTCTATATATCTCTGGCACCTCTTGAGTTCTGCTGCCCTTCTGCTGGAGGCCAGGGTGAGTGCTTGCAAATAACTGAGTCTGTGCATGAACCCTTCAAAAAGACATCTGTGTTTCCAGCCTTCTTCCATCTCACTGGAATGTATGGACAAAATCTTTGCTGATTTTCTCTGCCAGATGTTGTGGGGACTCTTCTTCCCAGCACAGGACCACTGAGCTGGGGACCCCAGTGAGAGGCTAGGACCTCTCACTCTTCAGGTGGGACCTCACCACTGAGTGGTCCCTCCCAGTGCTCAACCACTACCCGTGGGTTTGAGGTAAGCCCATTTCACATCTCTGCCCTCCTACCAGTCTCAACATGGTCTCTTCTCTACATTTTTATTTATATGGATTCTGTTCAGCTAGTCTTCAGATGATTCTCAAGGTTGCATGTTCTGCAATTAATTTAGTTGTAATTTTAATGTGATCATGGGAGGCAGCAGACATAGCGTTTACCTATTCTTCCATCTTGAACATTCGCACTTTGGCAATATCTTAAGAGCAGAAAATAGAGAATCAAATTTAGATATTTTTCAAGTATTCACCTTGAACTTGTTTTATTAATCACCCTTAAAAATTGGTTTTGTTTTCTACTGTTTAGATTTTATCCCCTAACAATTTTCTTCATTGAAACACTATTAAAATAAGCAGATGGTATACAATTTTTATAAAAATGCAAAGAAACTAGAATAGTGGAACAATTTTGAAAAAAAATAATAAAGTTGGTGGACCTACAATTCCCAAATTAAAGACTTCCTATAAAGCTCCACTCATCAGGACAGTATGGTATTGGCATCCAAATACACAAACAGATCAATGAAACTGAATAAACTCTTTCTGAAACAGAAATAGACCCACAGACCCACACATATATGATTGGATTAATTAGCTCAGCCTGCTGTAAAAAGATACCACAGACTAGGTGGCTTAAACAACAAACATTTATTTTCACACAGTTTTGGAGGCTGGAAATCCAAGATCAAAGTGCCAACAGAGCTGGTTTCTGTGAGGCCTCTCTTCCTAGCTAGCAGGTGTCTGCTTTCCTGCTATGTCCTCACATGGCCTTTTCCTCTGTTGAGGACAGAAAGAGAGAGAGAAGAGAGAGAGAGAGAGAGAGACAGAGACAGAGACAGAGACCGAGACAGACAGGCAGACAGAGACAGAGAGACAGAGAGAGACAGAGAGACAGAGAGAGAGAGACAGGGACACAGAGACAGAGAGAGAGAGACGTAGAACACTGTGGTGTCTCTTCCTCTTCTTATAAGGTCCAATCAGATTAAGGCCCCACCTTTCAAACATTATTACCTCCTTAAAGGCCCTGTCTCTGAAGACAACTACACTGGAGGTTAGGGCTTCAACATATGAATTTGGGGGGATAGAATTCATTCTATAATAGTAGTCAATTCATTTCTTACAAAGTTGTAAAGTCAGTGGAGAAAAGATAGTCTTTTCAACAAATGGTACTGTAACAATTGGATATCCACAGCCAGAGGGAGGAAAAATGAACTCAAATTATACATTGCACCATATACAAAAATTAACTTAAAGATGAATTACAAACCTAAATAGAAGACTTAAAACTACAGAACTTCCAAAGATACTATTTATAAAATAAAAAGACAAGGAATAGCCTGGAAAAAGATTTGCAAATCATATATCTGATAAAAGACATATGTAGAGTACATAAAGAACTCTCAAAATTGAATAAGAAAACTAACAACCCAATTTTTTTAGTAGGTAAGAGATTTTAACAGACACTTCACCTAAGAAAATATGTGGTTGTCAAATAAGCAAATAAGAAGATGGTTGATATCATTAGTCATTAGTGAAAGGCAAATTAAGACCACAGGAGGAAAACTGTGCACCTATTAGAATGGCTGAAATTTAAAAACTGACTATACCGTACCAACTGTTGGGAATGGAACATAACTCTGTCCTATTAGTGTCTACCTAGTATCTTACAGTGTCTGGCACCTAAATGCATGCATAAATACATACATACATACATGCACACATATGTAAATAACAACTCCTCTTAAACTAACCTGCAAAGATAAGAAGAAAAGTCACAACAAAGTAGGAATTGTCATAAATGTCAAATGCTGCATGAATGTAAGGTAGAATAAAGAGAAAAGCAAAAGCTCCAATTTGTCCATTTCTCTTTTCTGGATCACGTTTTTGGTTTCTTATTTAAGAAACTTTGTTTAACCTAACGTCACCAAAGTTTTCTCCTATATTTTCACAGATAAGCACATAATGCAAGCTTGATGAATAAAAGTCAGATCTAGACCTTCTTCTGGGATCGAAGCCCTCTCTTCACTGAGATTAATAAATTGGTAAAAAAATAAAAGCTTACATCTAATATTGGCAATCTTTACTATTGCATAGAGAATTCCTGCTTGAGAATGAAAACAATACATTAAAAAAGCAAACCCAAAAGAGGTAGAGAGGGAAATTCCTGAGCTGTCTGAAACCAAGATTAAATCCTACACTTTTTTCAGTTGCATTCTCTTTATTTATGGAAATTTGAGTTTGTTTCTCTTATTAGTAACCAAACAGTTCTGAGGAGTAAAGTGACCTTTTCTGGAACAACTTCAATATAAACAAAATGAAATTCCTAATACCTATTCTTAGGATTGCTATAAGGAAAGAATGATAATATATGTCATTTGCTTAGCACCATTACCAACAAATAACTATCACTCAGTAAATATAAGTGTAATGGGGCAACTAACCAGATTGCAGTCAGATGAAGAGAAAACAGGACATGAGGATAGAAATGAGTGTAGGCAAGTTTTCAAGTATTTGCTATCAAGAGAGATAAAGAAGGGAGATATGGCTGACAGAAGGAGATTCTGAATAAGGAAGTTTTAAGTGGAATTTCTCTTCTTGTGATATTCCATTGAGTTTGTTGACAAAACTTTGGTTTATCATCTTCAGTCAATAACATACTAAATTTAATTTTGATTGTTTTTCTAATACCTTCAGATTCTTAATTATTATTGCTCTGAGGCTTGTTGATCTTGTAAAATGTTATTACTTTAAGAGAATGTACGAGAAAAGAACAGCAAAACATTTATGAATTAGACCTTTGAATTGAAGACTTTAATGAAACTTTCTTTAAAATTAGTGAAGTATTTTGTAGATATTGTTGCTATTGGTCCATTTTCCACTGATACTATTGAAATACAATTATAGTAAGATGTTATATATCATTCCTTGGTACCCAAAATGATCATATTAGAGTCATATCAAGTTATTCTATTTTAATGAATCCAAAACTCAAAATTAGAGTTTAGATTAATAAACACTAGAGATATGATGGTAAATATGATGGAATCTTACTTCTTTATTATACAATGTTAATTATCAACAAATTACAGGTTATTTTGTTATTCCTCCTAAACAGGCATTATTTGAATTTTAACAACAGACTTCAGTATATGCAATTTCAAAATGCTAACTCACTAATGACATAACTTGTGACACTATATTAGAAACTCAAAAAAATAATGTTGATTTGAACCAAATTGATGTTATGTGCTTCTACAGTGTTTTGGGGAAAGTGGGGAGTGTCAAAATATGAACCAATTAAGCAAATCTATGATAACTAATTTTTCATTTTCATACCACAAAGATTATAGCAACATAACTAAAAAATATTGCCATTCACTTTTGAGCATAGTAACAGATCATTTATTCTTTCTACAAACCTCTAATAAAATTCTCTAAATTGTATTAAAGATAACTAACATTTGTATCTTTCATTGCTTATACAATACTTTAACATAAACACCTCATTTGATCTCACTCAACTCTGTGAAGTAAATAAAACCTTTCAAAGTTGTAAAAAGCTAAAGTTCAGAGATATTTATGGACATATAACATGCAGAATTACTAAAAAATAAAACCAGAATTCAAATTCATCATTCAACTCAAAATTTCATTGTTTCCAGTATACTACATATAGATGATAGATAGATGATAGATTGATAGATAGATGATAGATAGATAGATAGATGATAGATAGACAGATAGATAGATGATAGATAGGTAGTTAGATAGATAGATAGAATCTATATAATATATATAATACATATATATAAAATCTCTTCTAGCAAGAAACCAAATAAAATACCCTAATTCCCTCATACACATTTTGAAATAATAAAAATGAGAACATCATAAATTTCTGAGAGCAGATCAAGCTTCATATTGATCTTCTGCCTCTCACAGCCAAAGCTGTGCTTTCACAAAACTTTTTTTAAATCTTGATTCTTATATAAACACACACACACACACACACACACACACACACACACACACTTCCAAGGGCATTAGTGCCCCCATGGCTGCGGGCATCTTCAAGAGCATATCGACAGAACATGTCCCTCTTTGACCTCAAGTGTCTGGGAACACGGAATATGACAGCTTACCTCCTGCTAAGCACCTGAAACCCACTGGGCTCCAACCTTTGCTGCAACCAGCAGGTTCCTCTGCTTGGATCACTCTTTTAATGAGGAGAACCAGATGGTGGCCAGTGAGTTTATCAGACAACAGGAGCTTCCTTTCCCATGAAATCTAACTGAGCTTTTTATAAAAGAAATATTACCTCTTCTTTTCTGTACCTTCCTATAAACTCATATTCTTAATACATTCAATTCTTATGAAGTTTCTAAAAACATTCTTCATCCAAAAAGGACTTTTATAAATTCTTATGTCATTATATGTGTGTATACTTTCTCTCAACTAGATTATACAAATTTTTAACTCCAGGGACTAAGACAGGGCCAGTTTCCTCCTACACTCCCCACACTAAGCTGCTTCAGCCTCTACACAAACTCCCCTGGCATAGTCCTGGATATTCGGAAGACATTTAAGGATCTTGGCTAATTGCAATTGTCACATTGCAAACTAAGTTAATAGAAGTGGACGTACACTCAAGAAATGTAAAGTCTAAGATAGATAGCACTAGTTTAAAAAATTATAAAAGAAATTCACCAGAGAAGATGTTTTACAAATGCACGTAGAAAATTCATTTAAAAACATTATTGTCATGTTCAAGTAAAGGTTTGAATTTTAGCATGAGACTGTAAGTAAATTAATTTATAGCTATATATACTTAGGGAAACAAAGAGTGTACAGGTCTAAGATATGCTACAAATTAAAGATAGGAGTTTGAGAGAAAGGAAAAATGAAAAGTAAGCAATAATGAAGTACAGGCCAACTTTTAAATGAGTCCTAGGGAAAAGTTTAGAGACCCAACTAGGATTGAAGCTTCTTCATAATTAACATACTCCAGGTTGAACTTTACAAAATTGACATTTTTTGTTGGTCAAAAATGGTCAAATACTGGTAATTTCAAGTAGTTCCTCCTCATAAATATATTCAAGTATAGTCATCAATAATTCAACAAGCATGACTGAGCATCTACAAATGCACAAAGGAGATAGATACAGGTTTTCAACAGTTGAATTGATAAGGCCATATAAAAAGGTTATCTCAACATTAAAGAGAGTTGAGCAAAAAGTTCTTAAAAAGAAAATATTTTTAAAGTAAATATTGGAAAGTGATACGATATCTTCTCTCATCAATCCATTTATAAATTATATGCTTCTCTAAATGCAAAAAAACACTCTCAATCATAAGACTTGATACATTTCTTACAGCAAAAACAGACATCATAATAATATTGGGTAGAAAGTATGCTTTGGTTCAGGAAAAAAAAGCAATTATTAGGCTATCCTTTGGAAAACATCAAGTTCTAAATTAAATATCACTAAGGATCACTCAAAACATTACTTTTTATTAATTTAATGAGGACAACAGATAAAATTATTCTTTTTATTTTTAAATCTCTACCTTTTCCCACAGGGGTGTCTATGGAGGGGGGGGTGTGAAAATGATTGCCTCCTTATCTGGTTTTATCTTATCTGGTCCAACATACATACACACACACACACACACACAAAGACACTTCATTTCATAAATGAGCCCCTTCATGACATAAAGAGCCTCACACCAGGGCACTCAAGCCCAGGGTTACAATAGCAAGGAGAAAAATCCCCATAAGCTTCTGGCTGTGAAAACCATCAAAGATTGTAGCTGAGTGAGATGGAAGGTGAGTGGGGTCCAAAGAATTTTTCTTAAAGGGTCTGCATACAAACTTACTCACTAATGGACTCACTTGCTCTGAGTTCTGGTGCTGGGCTGATCTTGAAAGGTACTAGGGACATACGGGGAGGAACTGAGTTGTCTGGCTTCAGGGCAAGGGCTGGAGGGGCAGATTTCTCCCAGACAGAAGTGCTGGCAGAAGCCACTGTTCCTTTGTTGAGCCCGCTCCCACACCCAGTGTGCAGATGTAGGTGGGCAGTATATCTGAGTCTCCATAAACCTAAGTAACATTTTACTGTTCACCCTGCTGTGCTCATTTCCTGAGACTCTGTCCTACTCAACATGCAGGCCTACCCAAGCCATTTCCAGTGGCTTTTCCATTCAATAGGACTGTTCTGGCTCATGCGGTGGACATTTCTAAAATCTCTCAAAGTTTCACAAACTGCAAACAAGAACCATCTGGTATTGGCATGCTGTGTACCACTTGATAAACAGTCCCAAGACTAGCACAGGTGGCAGCCACCCTAAGTTCACAGCTTAACTTCTTCCAGGAAATTCCAAGCTCAGCACAAGTGGAAACCATCTGCAGATCACTTGGCAACTCATACCAGGTGGTCCTGAGCAGGGCACAGACAGTAGCTAACCTTGGCCTGCTAAAGAGCCCATCGCAAAACCAACACACCTGGTGGCCAGCTTCACCCAACCACCTCCACAGAAAGACACACTCAAAGGACAGACTACAGAGCCACCAGAGCCCTGCTAAAGGGAATCTTGCTCCGTAGGGTCAGTTTCTGCACAACAGCTCCTTTACTGTAGTCACAGCCAATGCTCACAACCAATCAGCCTAAGAGTCAGTCTCTCCCACTGATGTGCCAACAGCAATCAAGACTCAACTGTAATAGTAAAGCACACACATTGCACACAGGGATACACCTGAACTACCTGGCTCTAGTGATCAGGGAGACTGCACAACTGGGCCCCACAAGACAGCACTCTACTAAAACCAGGAGACATAGCAATTCTACCTAATACATAGAAACAAACAAAGGGAGGCAGCCAAAATGGGGAGACAAAGAAACACATCCCAAACAAACAAACAAACAAAAAGAACAATTTTCCAGAAAAAGGACTAAACTAAATGGAGACAAGCAATTTTCCAGATGCAGATTTCCAAATACTGTTTATAAGGGTGCTCAATGATCTCAGGATAAACTTCAACAAAGTGACAGTAAACATAAAAATGGAGATAGAAAACATAAAAAGAACCAGTCAGAAATGAAGATTATAATAAATGAAATCAAGAATACATTAAAGGGAATCAAGAGTAGATTAGATGAAACAGAATATCAAATCAGCAATTTGGATGATAAGGTAACACACCTAATCAGAACAGCAAAAACAAAACAAAAGCCAAAAACATGAGGATAGTTTAGGTATCTTCCGGGACAACACAAGTGTACCAACATTTGCATCATAGGGATACCAGAAGGAGAAGAGAAAGAGCAAGGCATTGAAAATATTTTGAAGAAAAAATGATGGAAAACTTCCCTCCCTTAGTGAAGGAAATAGACATACAAGCCTGGGAAGTGCAGAGTTCCAAACAAGATGAACCCAAAGAAGCCCACACCAAGACACAGGTTAAAGACAAAGAGTATCTTAAAAGAAATAAGAGAAAAGCACTTAGCTGCCTAATAGGGTGGTCCCATAAGACTGTCAGCTGATTCCTCAACAGAAACTTTGCAGGCCAAAGGGAGTGGCAGGAAGTATTCAAAGTGATGAAAAGAAAGGACCTACAACAAAGATTACCCAGCAAAGCTATCATTTAGAATTGAAGGACAGATAAAATGTTTCCCAGACAAGTAAAAGCTAAAGGAGTTCATCTCCACGAAAGCCATATTACAAGAAATGTCAAAGGGGCTTCTTTAAGAAGAAGAAAAATGTCAAAAATAGTTATAATAGAATGGCAATAACTATATATCTATCAACAATTTTTTAAATGCAAATGGATTAAATGCGCTCATCAAAGGACATAGAGTGGCTGAATGGGAAGAAAACAAGACCCTTACATATGCTGCCTACAAGAGACTCACTTCAGATTGAAAGACACAGACTGAAAGTAAAAGGATGGAAAAAAATATTTAATGAAAATGAAAACAAACAAAAAATCTGGAGTAGCAATACTTACATCAGGCAAAATAGACTTTAAAACAAAAGCTATTACAAGAGACAAAGAAGGACCCAGTAATTCCACTTCTGGGTATTTATCCAAAGAAACTCAAAACATTATTCAAAAAGACATATGCATCCATATGTCCTTTGTAGCATTACTTACAATAGCCAAGATACTGGAAGCAACCTAGGTGTCCACCAGTAGATAAATGGATAAAGAAGTGGTATATATGCATAATAGAATAGTATTCAGCCATAAAAAAGAATGAGATAGGAATGGCGGCAGCGGTGCGCACTTTCTGAGTTCTCCGGATCTTATTACAAACAGGACATATATCCCATCAAACAACTCTTTGCTCATCACGCAGAACAGCTAAGAGACTCCTAAGAGCCTCATGGAAGGATTACTTGAAGGTGCGCAAATTGGGCGAGCAGGGGAAGAAGGAAGGGAGCGGAGTGGAAACGAGCAGTCCCCTGGTGGAATCCGGCCGGAGATGGCAGCTGAGACAGTGGCGGTAACCCTCAGCTCTAAAGACACAGGCGTCCCCAGGGCGGAACAGAGAATACAAAAGCCAGGAGGTGGGCTCTTTCCCTGTGTCCCACAGCTGATCGCTCCCGCCACAGGGGCAGCTTGGTGGGCCCTAAGGTGGACAAGAACACACACTCCATACCTGGGCCCCTCGCCCCACTCCTCCAAACCTACCCCCACCCTTCCAGAGACTTAAACTGGGCCCTGAACTGAGGAGTAGTGTCAGATTACAGAGGGGCCATAGTGCTCAGGCTCTGGGAAGACTGACAGGCAGCTCTGACCCAGGGAAGAAGCTGGGAAGAGTGTGATTTTGGCTGGGCTAGGAGAGAAGAGACTCCCCCACCCGCCAGCCAACACTTTTTCCGGCCTGCGGGAAGAGTGTGACACGGCTGGGCTGGGAGAGAGAAGACCCCTCCATCCCCAGCCCCCACTCTTTCTGGCCTGCCTAGGGAAGGGCAACTGCAACTGCAGAGGCACTGCCAGAGATCAGCAGTAAGCGACAGACGCAGCTCCCGGCTTTCAGCAGCTCAGAAATCTCCCGCCCGCCACACACACACACACACACACACACACACACACACACACACACAAGGAAAAAGTGCCCTAAGACTCAGGAGTACTGGACATCGTGCTGGTGTTGCTATTCTCAGTGTGCATATGTGTAGGCAAGAGCAGAAACTGCACTGACTTTGTAAAAACTATCATCCAGCCAGCCCCACGCATTTAAATCTACAGTCCCAAAGTCACCCTGGGCACCAGGTGACCGGTTCTGCCTGCACAATAGGCAGGGGACTCTCTGGTACAGCAGAGGACAACCTGGAGATTACTTGGTGTGCTTAAGCCAAGACTGGTGCTGCTTTTTGTTTTGCTTTGTTTTGTTTGTCTTTATATCTTTGATATCTTTCCCTGTGTTGAGTGGGGGTTATCAGGTGTTTTTTCATGTGAATATATTTGATTTTTTTCTTTGTTGTTGTTGTTGTTGTTGTTGTGCTTGGTGATTTGCTTTGTTCTGAAATTGCCCTACCAGGGCCCAGCTTAAGAGGCACAAGATTCAACATATCCAGAGGCCAACTCAGGCCAAACCAGAGCACTACCATGTTTGACCTACAAGTCACACACCCAGAGGGAATTCTCTGCAGGCACAAGAGCCCATACAGGCCAAACCACATTTAAGTGGTCAATCCTTATGCAGCAGAACACCCTGCCGTGGGCAGAGCCAAGTCTCACAACTAGTCAGCCTAGGAGTTAACCTCACCTACTCAAAAGCAAAAAGCAATTAAAGATCTTCTTTAACAGGACAATATACACAACACAAGAGTCACCTTTGGAGCACACGCAGAGGAGAACAAAGTAGTGCAAGTCAAATATAAAGGACACATACTACATAAGATAACCCAGCAAGAACTAAGAACTCTAGGGGATCTACCTAATACATCGAAGCAAACAAAGACAGAAAGCTAGAATGGGGAAACAAAGAAACATGTCCCAAATAAAATAACAGAAGAAACCTCCACAACTGAAACCAAATGAAGCAGAGGTAACCAACATGTCAGAGACAGAGTTCAGAACACTGGTGATAAGAATGTTCAAGGAGCTTAGAGAAGACATAAAGAAGGATATAGAAATCATAAAGAACAACCAGTTAGAACTAAAAAAGGATGTAGAAATCATAACGAACAACCACTTAGAACTAAAGAACACAATTACCGAAATAAATAACTCACTTGAAGGAATTACCAGCAGGTTAGATGAAGCAGAGGATCAAATCAGCGACTTAGAGACAAATTAGCAGAGATCACCCAAACAGAACAACAGAAAGAAAACGAATAAAAAACAATGAAGATGCTTTAAGAGACATCTGGGATAACATCAAGCGCAACAACATGCGCATCATAGGAATACCAGAAGGTGAAGAGAGGAAGCAAGGGATTGAGAACATATTTGAAGTAATAATGTCCGAAAACTTCACTAACCTGATGAAGGAAACCAACATACAAGCCCAGGAAGTGCAGAGAGTTCCAACCAGGATAAACCCAAACAGGTCCACACCAAGACACATTATAGTTAAAATGGCAAAGCTTAAAGACAAACAGAGAATCCTAAACGCAGCAAGAGAAAGACAGAGGGTTACATACCCTCTGTTTCCTACATACTTTAAGGGAACTCCCATAAGATTATCAAATGACTTTTCTACAGAAACATTGAAGGCCAGGAGGGAGTGACAGGAGATACTCAAAGTGATAGAAAACAAAGACCTACAACCTAGATTGCTTTATCCAGCAAGGCTATCATTTAAAGTTGATGGAGAGATAAACAGCTTCCCAGAAAAGAATAAGCTAAGGGAATTTATTACCAACAAGCCAGCATTGCAAGAAATACTAAAAGGACTTCTGTAAATAGAAGACAGATGAAACAATCTAACTACAAATTTAAAAATGGCAATAACTATGTACCTATCAATAATCACTTTAATGTAAATGGATTAAATGCTCCAATCAAGAGACATAGGGTGACTGAGTGGATAAGAAAGCAAGACCCTTGTATATGCTGTATACAAGAGACTCACCTCAGATCAAAAGACACACACAGGCTGAAAGTGAAGGGTTGGAGTAAGATATTTCATGCAAATGGAAATGAGAAAAAAGCTGGAGTTGCAATACTTACATCTGACAAAATAGACTTTAAAATGAAGAACATATTAAAAGATAAAGATGGGCATTATATAATAATAAAGGGATTGATCCGACAAGAGGACATAACCCTAGTAAACATCTATGCACCCAACATAGGAGCACCTAAATATATAAAACAGGTACTGACAGACATAAAGACAGAGATCAATAGTAACACAATTATAGTAGTGGACTTAAACACACCTTCAAAAAGGGACAGGTCTTCCAGACAGAAAATCAATACGGAAACAACAGCCTTAAGTGATACATTGGACCACTTCGATTTAATTGATATTTTCAGAGCATTTCACCCCAATGCTGCAAAATACACGTTTTTCTCAAGCGCACATGGAACATTTTCCAAGATAGACCATATGTTAGGCCACAAAACAAGTCCTTATAAATTTTAAAAAATTGAAATCATACCAATTGTCTTCTCCAATCACAGTGCTATGAAATTAGAAATGAACTACAGGAAAAAATCTGGAAGACACACCAATTCATGGAGGATGAATAACTTATTACTAAATAATGAATGGGTCAAGCAGGAGATCAAGGAAGAAACCAAAAGATATCTCGAGACAAACGGAAATGAAAACACGACGACCCAAAATCTATGGGATGCTGCGAAAGCAGTCCTAAGAGGGAAATTCATAGCATTGCAGGCCTACCTAAAGAAACAAGAAACATCATTAATTGACAGTTTATCTTCACATTTGAGGGATCTGGAAAAAGAACAGCAAAATAAGACCAAGGGGAGCAAAAGGAAGGAGATAATAAAGATCAGAGCAGAAATAAATGAAATAGAAATCAGAAAAACAATACAAAAGATCAATGACTCCAAGAGTTGGTTCTTAAAAAAGATAAACAAGATTAACAAACCTTTAGCCAGACTCATGGAAAAAGAGAGAGGACACAAATTAATAAAATCAGAAATGAAAGAGAAGTGACAATAGACACCACAGAAATACAAAAAAACATTAAGAAATTACTATGAGCAACTATATGCCAATACATTTGACAATCTGGAAGAAATGGACAATTTTCTAGAGGCGTAGAACCTTCCAAGACTAACTTAAGAAGAAACAGAAAACCTGAATAGACTGATTACCATCAGGGAAATTGAATCAGTAATCAACAATCTCCCAACAAACAAAAGCCCTGGACCAGATGGCTTTACAGGTGAATTTTACAAAACGTTCAAAAAAGAATTATCACCTATTTTCCTCAAGCTCTTCCAAAAAATCCAGAAGAAGGGAAGACTCCCAAACACTTTTTACAAAGCCACTATCACCCTGATCCCAAAATCAGACAAAGACATCACCAAAAAAGAAAACTACAGGCCGATATCTCTAATGAACATAGATGCAAAAATCCTCAACAAAATATTAGCGAACAGAATTCAGCAATACATTAAAAAGATCAAAACTGTTTCTGATTAGTTCATACACATATTCTTTTCTTTAGATTCCGCATATAAGTGAGATCATATGGTACTTGTCTTTCTCTTTCTGACTTACTTCACTTAACATAATGTTCTCTAAATCCATCCATGTTGTTGCAAATGATAAGATTTCTTTTTTCTTTATGGCTGCGTAATACTCCATTGTATAAATGTACCACAGCTTCTTAATCCAGTCATCGACCGATGGGCATTTCGGTTGTTTCCATATCTTGGCTATTGTGTAAAGTGGTGCAATAAACATAGAGATAAAATAAAGCATACAGATTTTTGAATTGGAGTTTTGGATTTCTCCGGATAGATGCCTAGGAGTGGAATTACTGGATCATAGGGTAGTTCTATCTTCAGATTCCTGAGATACCTCCATACTGGCATTGTACACCAGAGGCTGGACATTAATGAATGCCAACTATAATTTTATGTGTATAATGTGATGGCTCGGTGTGAGGTCGGAATGGTGGTGGATGGGGGAGGGGGATTCACGATGTGAGGGATGTAAAAAAAAAATTAAAAAATAAACAAATAAATAAATAAATAAATAAATAAATAAAATACATCAGAAAAAAAAAAAAGGTCATACACCATGATCAAGTGGGATTCATCACTGGTATGCAGGGGTGGTTCAACTTCCACAAATCAATGAATGTGATACACCACATTAACAAAATGAAAAATAAAAATCACATGATCATATCAATAGATGCAGAAAAAGCATTTGATAAAACACAGCAACCTTTTATGATAAAAACCCTTAAGAAAGTGGGAATAGAGGGATCATATCTTAACATAATAAAGGCCATATATGACAAACCCACAGCTAACATCATCCTCAATGGGGAAAAGCTAAAACCATTCCCCCTAAGATCAGGAACAAGGAAAGGTTGCCCACTATCTCCACTTCTATTCAACATAGTGCTAGAAGTTCCAGCAACAGCAATCAGACAAGAAAAAGAAATAAAAGGCATCCAAATTGGTAAGGAGGAATTAAAATTTTCATTATGTGCAGATGATATGACACTATATATAGAGAACCCTAAAGACTCCACCAAGAAACTATTAGAGCTGATAGATGAATTTAGTAAAGTAGCAGAATACAAAATTAATATTCAGAAATCACTTGCATTTGTATATACCAATAATAAAACATCAGAAGGAGAAATTAAAAAAAAAAACATCCCATTTACAATTGCTCCAAAGACTATAAAATACCTGGGAATAAATTTAACCAAAAAAGTGAAAGATCTGTACTCAGAAAATTATAAGACACTGAAGAAAGAAATGAAAGAAGATATAAATAGATGGAAACACCTATCATGTTCATGAATAAGAAGAATTAATATAATTAAAATGTCCATACTGCCTAAGGCAATATACATATTCAACGCAATTCCTATCAAAGTACCAACGACGTTTTTCACAGAAATAGAACATATAATCCTAAAGTTTATTTGGGACCATAAAAGACCCCGGATAGCCTCAGCAATCTTGAGAAATAAGAACAAAGTGGGAGGTATAACAATACCTGACTTCAAATTATACTACAAGGCTACAGTAATCAAAACAGCATGGTACTAGCATAAAAACAGACACATAGATCAATGGAACAGAATAGAGTCCAGAAATAAATCCATGCCTATATGGCCATTTAATCTACGACAATGGAAGTAAGAATGTACGATGGGGTAAAGACAGTCTATTCAAAAAATGATGCTGGGAAACCTGGACAGACACATGCCAAAAAATGAAGCTGGACCACCTCGTTACACCATATACAAAAATAAATTCAAAATGGCTTAAAGACTTAAATGTAAGATCTGAAACCATAAAATACCTAAAAGAAAAATATAGTAAGAAACTTCACAGACATTACCGGGAGTAAGATTTTTACTGATATATCCCCTCGCACAAGAAAAGTAAGGGAAAAAATAAACATGTGGGATTACATCAAACTAAAAAGTTTTTTCACAGCAAAGGAAACCATCAATAAAACAAACAGGGATCCTACTGAATGGGAAAAGATATTTGCCACTGATATATCTGATAATGGTTTAATATCACAAATCTATAAAAACTCACTCAACTCAACTCCAAAGAAACAAACAACCCAATGAAAACATGGGCAGAGGACTTGAAGAGACATTTTTTTAAAAAGGACACAGAGTAGGCAAACAGGCATATGAAGAAATGCTCAACCTCACTAACCATCAGAGAAATGCAAATAAAAACCACAATGAGATACCACTTTACCCCAGTCAAAATGGCTATCATCAATAAATCAACAAACAAGTGCTGGCGCGAATGTGGAGAAAAGGGAACTTGTGCACTGTTGGTGGGATTGCAAATTGGTGTAGCCACAATGGAAAACAGTATGCAGGTATCTCAGAAATCTGAAAATGGAACTACCCTATGATCCAGTAATTCCATTCCTAGGTATCTACCAGGAGAAATCCAAAACTCCAACTCAAAAATCTTTATGCACTCCTATGTTTATTGCAGCACTATACACAATAGCCAAGACATGGAAACAACCGAAATGCCCATCGGTAGATGACTGGATGAAGAAACTGTGGTACATTTATACAATGGAGTATTACGCAGCCATAAAGAAGAAAGAAATCTTACCATTTGCAACAACATGGATGGACCTAGACAACATTATGTTAAGTAAAATAAGTCAGACAGAGAAAGATAAGTACCATATGATCTCACTTATATGTGGAATCTAAAGAAGTGAATAAGTGAATGAACTAATCAGAAACAGTTTTGGAGACAAAGAGGAAAAACTGAGGGTTGTTAGATGGGCGGGGGGATGGGGATAAAAGGGAAGGTGAGGGGATTTAGAAAACAGTCGGTAACCACAAGATGGCCATGTGGTTTTGAAAATTAATTTGGGGAATGTAATCAATAATGTTGTAAAGATTTTGTAGGGTATTCGATGGACACGTCTCCCATTTAGGAGACCACCTCAGGGAAGATGTAGATGCCTGATCACTGCAATGTACACCTGAAGCTGAACAATAATGAATGCCAACTATAATTTTATGTATATATGTATACATATGTATGTATATACTTACAAGTGGCGGAGTACAGCATTGGGAGTGGAGACAGTGGAAATGTGATGGCTCAATGAGATGTCAGAGAGATAATGGGATGGGTGGAGGGGGTCCACAGTGTGAGGGATATCAATGATAAACGTCTAAGTATTACTTTGTTTTGTGCACCTGAAACTAATAAAATATATATAAATATATATATATATATATACATATATATATGTATATATATATATATATATATATATATAAAAAGAATGAAATCTTGCCATCTGCAACAACATGGATGGATCTAGGGGATATTATGCTGAGTCAGAGAAATACAAATAACATGTGATTTCACTTATATGTGGAATCTAAAAGACAAAATAAATGAACCAATAAACCAGAAACAAACTCATAGACACAGAGAATATTTTGATGGTAACCAGATGGGAAGGGTTTTGGGGGGCATGAATTTATCAGGGTAATCATTTCGTAATTTATACAATTGTTTAATTACTATGTTATGCACTTGAAACTAATATAATATTGTATGTCAACTGCAATTGAAAAGTTAAAAAGTTATTGTGAAAAAAACTACTGAAAAACAAATCAACTCATCCAAACCACAATAAGATATCAACTCATACCTGTTAGAATGGCTATTATCAAAAAGAAAACAAAGAACAATTGTTGGTGAAAATGAGAAGAAAAAGGATCCCTTGTACATTGTTGGTATGAATGTATATTGGTGCAGTCATGGAAAACTCTATGGAGTGTTCTCAATAAAATTAAAATAGAATTACTATATAACCCAGCAATTCCACTGCTGGACCCCCATGTTCCTTGCAGCATTATTTAAATAGCAGGGCATAAAAACAACCTAAGTATCCATTGACTAATGAATAGGTAAAGAAAATGTGGGAGATGCAGATATATATAGATCAATGGTTAGATACATATAGATAAAGATTATACAGTTAGATAGATAGAAATAGAGATAGTGATAGAGAGAGACAGAGACAGGACAGAGATATACACATAGATATACATATACAGAACACAATGGAATATTATCCCCGAGAAAGAAGGAAGTCCTGCTATTTGCGACAATGTGAATGGAACTTGAGGGCATTATTTTAAATGAAATAAGTCAGGCAGAGGAAGACAAATACTGTATGATCTCACTTATACATAGAATCTAAAAAGAATCCATACATACAAAGCACAGATTGGTGGTTGCCAGTGGTGAGGGGTGGGGGTTTGTATAAATGGGTGAAGGTCATCAAAAGGTACAAACTTTCTGTTGTAAGATAAATAAGGAAATGTAATGTACAGCATGGTGACTATAATTAATGATACTCTATTTTATATTTGAAAGTTGCAAAGAGAGTAGATTTTAAAAGCTCTCACCACAAGAAAAAAATTGTAACTATGTGTGGTAATAGATGCTAACTAAACTTATTGTGGTAAACATGTCACAATACGTGTGTTTACATTTATCAAAGCATTTTGTTCTACATCAGAAAAAGACAATTACATTCATCATAGTATCAAAAAATGAAATATTTAGGAATAAACTTAACAGAAGTATAAAGCTGAGCTCTGAAAACTATAACACACTGCTAAGAGAAATTTTCAAAGATCTAAATAAATGGAAATATGTTCCATATTTATTGATTGGAAGACAGTGCTAAGATGGCAATTCTCAGAAGAACAAATGATATTAATATGCAATATAAATGAACGCAGATTGTTACCTCACAGTATATCCTATCCCCACACTCTCCACACACCAGAGACCAAAATAACTTAAAATAAATCACAGACCTAAATGTAAGGTCTAAACTATAAAATTACTAGGAGAACACAAGTTGGGTTAAGCAATGATTTCTTAAATAAAGCACTGAAAACATGATCTCTGACAGAAAGAACTGAAAGTTTAAATAAATTGTACCTGGTCAAAATCTAAAACTTTTGATCTTCTAAGAACATCATTATAAAAACAAGCTTCAGACTAGAAAATAATTGCAAATCATGTATGTAACAAAATAAAAATTAACCTCATTTGGATACTTTTGTTACAGATACAACTGATCATTCTCCTTGCCAAATGTATAGAAATGCCATTTCCTGGCAACTAAAGAATGCAAATTCCTGACTCATTAAATTGCCTAGCATGTACTAGGCATCCAAAAACTTTTTTCATACTTCAAATTCATTTCTCCTCTATAATGCAAAAAAGAAATTGTTGTAGTTCAGATAGACAACTGCACAGAGATGTCACAAGTAGAAAACATGGGATGCAGTTTTGCAAGCATATTCAAATTCTCTGACACAAAACTTAGAGCCAGATGAACAGCTTCCATGATAAGTGCTCAAGAAAGGAGGAACCTGCTGGGATGTTAGCAGTGTGTTTTTGGTTTTAGTTTTTTAATGCAAGAAAATCCACATAGATCAATAATCTTTAGTATGTGTTATAAACTAATTTGGGGCTATATGCATACGAGGTCAGACAAGTAAGTTTGAGAACTCATCCTAGAAAAAGTGCTACATACCTCATTGCTGAATATATATATCATCAAAGTACACTCATTGGGAAGCTATGCACCAATGCCAACACCTAGTCCATCCTTCAAAGCAATTTTAGAACTCTTTTTCTGGAATGGCCATCAGAGCTGTCGTCGTATTACCGTTGATGTCCTGAATGTCATCAAAATGTCTTCCTTTCAATATTTCCTTTATCTTTGGGTAAAGAAATAAGTCATTGGTGGCCAGATCAGGTGCATAAGGAAGGAGTTCCAATACAATTATTTGTTTACTGGCTAAAAACTCCCTCACAGACAGTGCCTTGTGAGCTGGTGCATTGTCGTGATGCAAGAGCCATGAATTATTGGCAAAAAGTTCAGGTCATCTAACTTTTTCAAGCAGCATTTTCAGCACTTGGAAATAGTAAACTTTGTTAACTGTTTGTCCAGTTGGTACAAATTCATAATGAATAATCCCTCTGATATCAAAAAAAGGTTAGCACTTTACCCCCTTGACAGTCTGAGATATCTATTCTGTGCTTAGTTCACATGACCACAAAGGAAGTTTTTTTCATAGAATAGAAATATAAAAGAAAAATAAAGATAGAACTAAAATATGGACTTCACTGAATCCTTTGGATGAAATTATTTATCACTGACTAGAACTTCAAAATGATTGCGAAAGCACTTTCACTTAATGGTAGAGAATACCCAACTCCTAGAAGATAGCTAATGTAATGCATCTTTTCTTGGAATTTAAAGATAAAAAGTGAAAGGAATATGACAATCATAAGCAAGTTTCCCTGGCCATCACCTTTATATTTCCATTGTCCCCCTAAAATATTTTGGGCGAATAACAAGAAAATTTGGCATTATTTTCTTTTACCCTACCTCTGAGTACCAGAGTGAAGCAGAATGTCATCCCAATGACACCAGGAAAAAAGTGCACCCACTATCCACTACTATCTTGCTGCTTTAAGTTCTGTTGACACTGATTGATTCTACTGCCCCTTCTATCTGAATTTAACAGTTCATCACTCTCAACCCAGGTAGCAGTGTTAGGATGCTATGATTTTGGGTTGTTAGCTACTAGAGTATAAACTAGCCAACCTGAACAGATATGCTGTCTCTGTAAAGAGATTGTGCATATATTCTTTTTGCTAGTAAACCTATGCTGAGGGACATACACAGAGTAAAGTGAATAGCTGCTAAGTCTGTCACATCTTCCAAATAAACACTGGTCATCAATGGAGCAGTAAATGTTACAGTTAAATTACCCTCACTCCAACACCAGCGTTATTACCCCAATTCAAACCGTGAAAGTTAGATTACTTCTGAAATATTCCCAAAAGCTCAATGAAGGATTTAAGATTTAGATACAGCTTTCCTAATTTCTCAAAGAGTAGCCTACATATATGCTAGCTGCTTTGTATGCTTTTGTAATAATGCACACTTCAAAATATGATTCATACTGTTCCACTGTCCTCCTCAAGCCTCAAACTTCTCTTGAATCCATGAAAGCCTTTTCAGAAAGTTTTCATCTTTTATATTTTCCAATCTTCTTTGAAAGGAAGCTCCCTAAGGAGTGGGAGTGTATTTTCTGGGTTTTGTGAGGGGCTACTTTGGACATCATATAACAAAATTTATTCATTTTTCTTACACATGCTTCCTTCACTTTAGTATAGAATTGATTGTAATTCAAAGTCCTTCGCATGGAGTCAAAGACTGAAAAAATAAAAGAATACAACAAAAAATGACTTCCTCATTTGTACTTAGATAAATCTGTCTCAACATGGAATAGGTATTTCTTTATGGTTTTTGCCATTGTGAGATTTTAAGAGTGCTGTGCATTAATAATAAAATATTTCTGTTTTCAATTTCCTTTATAATTAAAACTGTTTTTATACTTTTTTCAAACCTACCTAAACCTAGCAAGTGAAAGACTTCATACACTACCGAATAAAACCTATCTCATTGAAGGTCATATTTAGAACACTGAACCTCCAATTGTTAAATATTTCTTTCACTCTGAAAATACTGTGATCAATAGAAGAATCTTGACATTATCATGTGAATGATAATTATTATTCTACTTGGAAAATTACATAAATTTCTGTGGATTGGCAACCAAGGTCAACAGCTTTTTTGCACAAACCAAAAATAAATATTAAACCCCAACATTTCAGCATATTAGAGAGAAAGAATATTCGAAAAATTTCCTGTAGATGTTTTTCAGTTTAGAAAACTGTACACTTATAAACTGTAAAAACTAAGTGATTTTGAAATATCCAGGTTTTTCTTAAAGAAAATTTATCATATTTGTTTGAGAATTTTATATTATATTAAAGCATTATTTCATGTTTTTTAAATAAAATCTTAAAAATTCTTCCTAATTTCAATTGGAAACTATTTTTCATTATACTACAATTCAATTAAAAAGAAATGATGACTTACAAAACTGCTTTTATTTATATAAATTAATAATAATCCCAAGGAAGTCCTTGCCCTTCTAAGGGCCCTTCATATCCGTGAGTTTCACATCCGTGGATTCAACCAACCATGGATCAAAAATATTCTTTTAAAAAGTTATTTTGTTAGGTGTATGATGGTTTCTTCTGTACTGAACATATGTAGACATTTTTTCTTGTCATTATTCCATAAACAATATAGTATAAAACTATTTGCATTACATTTACATTATATTTGGTATTATAAGTAATCCAGAGATTATTTGAAGTATATAAGAGAAGAAAGAGTCAAGATGGTATAGCAGGTAAATGGTGTGCCTGCTTCCCCCCATTTTGTATTAAAATTACAAGTAAATTATAGAACAATCAATCTCAAAAATCATCTGAAGGCTAGCTGAACATAACTCATAATTAAGGATGTAAAGAAGAGGCCATGTTGATACTAGTGGGAGGGGCAGAGATGCAAAACAGGCTGACCCTAAACCCCATAGGAAGTGGTTGAGCACTGGGAGGGACACCTTGCCAGCAGAGGCACCCCCTGAAGAATCAGAGGTCCGAGCCTCATTGGGCTTCCCAGCCCAAGGTTTCTGTAACTGAAGGAGGAGTCCCCACAACACCCTATGTGAAAATCAGCGAGGATTCCAGAAGTACCAGTGAGATGGAAGGTGGCTGAAAACCCAGACTTTCTTTTAAAGAGCCCAGACACAGACTTACTCATGTGCAGGAACTCTGAACATGTGCAACTACCCTGAACCCTGGCAGAGGGGGAAACTTGAGAGGCACCAGAGACACACATGGAAAGAGAGTTGTGTGGCTTCAGGGCAAAGGAGAGAGGGAGAGCTGCCATCATCCCTGTGTGGAGCACACCTTCATGTAGCCTAGAGGGAGGCAGCAACTTTCCTGTGTTGAGCACTCCCTCACAGTGCCAAATCTGAGGCTGCATTGGCCTGGTGAACTCCCTGGCACCTTGCCCCACCCTGCTAGTGCAGAATTGTTGGGGGCACTCTCAGTTCCTGGGTGGCCAGACCCACCCTGCAAGTTGTGAAATGCTTTTACAGCAATGGACAACCCATGGCAGCCTGGGAAACTTTTGGTGGCAGATGATCAGCCAACAGTTTGTGCTGCAGCCTTTCTTAGGCAGCTCTTGGGGATCTACAGGCCCAAGATGACCAGTGGCTGGACCCAGTGTTCTCTGAACATTTTGCAGATTGGCCACAGGCTCAACACAGGCACAAGAACTGAATCTGCATTAACTTTGTGAAAACAACATCCCTACCCCAGGGACTCACTGGGACCCCACCCTGCCCAATTCAGGCAACATTGCTGGGGGCACAGTCAGCACTGGACAACCAGCCTGGCCCATATAACAGGAGGCACTTTCAGTGGATGAGCCATACAAGCAGATGGCAGGTAGCAACAGGTCTAGGGTGACCTGGGTCTTTTGCTAAGCTGCCCCAGGGCCAATACTGGTGGCAACAGACTTTGGTTCACAGAGAGGCTGCACACACATGCTTCCAGGTCCAGCACAGGCAGCAACCAACCACACATAGTTTGGTCACTCCTACTAGCTAACCCCATGCCAGTCACTAGCAAGGCTGAAATTGGCCTGCACAGAAGCCCCTCCCAAGAAACATCAGGGAAAACACACCAGAAGCCAGTTCCAGACCACACCAGAGCAACACCTGGTTAGTGCCACAAATGGCACATCCAAAAGGGAGTCTCAATAGGCACAAGAGGCCACAGGGACAAATCTTCGTTGGAGAAGTCAGTTCTTACATAATGGCTCATAAACCATGAGACTAGCCAATCCTCACAGTAGGTCAGCCTAGTAGTCAGTCACATCAACTGACATGCCAAAACCAATCAAGGCTCAACTGCAACAGGAAATCACACACAACACAGTCAAGGGACACTCCTCAAACACATGCACAGGAGATCAGGGAGACGGTGCCATTGGACCACACAAGACACATACAAAGATCACCCTGTAAAGACTGAGAGACATAGATCTACCTAACACATAGAAGCAACAACAGACAGGCAGCCAGAATGAGGAAATAACGAAACATGTTACAAACAAAAGAACAAGAGAAACGAGAAATAGAACTATTAATAAGTGAAATTGAGGCAACCAATCGACCAGAGAGAGAGTATAAAACACTGATTACAAGAATGCTTAAGGAACTTAGTGAGAATTTCAACAAAGAGATAAGAAGCATGAAGAAGTATGCGGAAACCATAAAAAAGAAACAGTTGGAAATAAAGAACACAATGAATGAAATAAAGATTACACTAGAAATGATCAACAGCAGATTAGATGAAGCAGAGGACTGAGTCAGTGATTTAGAAAACAAGATAGCAGGAAACAGCCAATCACAACAACAAAAAGAAAAAAAGAATTTAAAAGAAAAACAGCCGTCATCAAAATGGCGACGTGAGGTGAGCCTCTGTAAAGCTTCCCTGGAATTTACAACTAATCCAACAACAATAACTCCACAAAACTCCCTGCACAGCAGAGAGGCAAGACGAAGAGGCCCACTGCTGAATTCACCTCCAGGTGGGCGAACCGCCATTGCTCTGGGCCACCTCTCACAACTCAACCCATCCCTGGCCCCACCTATCTGGGCAAATCCCTGCAGGAGTAAACAGAACTGCTGAAACATACGGGCTCTGAATCGGGTGCAGAAAGAGCTTTGGAACTTCAAAAGATCTCCTGACCCCCCACAGGGACGTGGCGCCCTATGAGCCAGGTGAACTGTTAACAGAGGAGTGGCCCGTCTCCAAGGGAATCCCCCCATTGTGTGAGAAGCTGGAATACTGCAAAGAAAACATAGCACTACTGTGTCAGAGAGAGAAAAAAAAGGATGCAGTTGGAGAGAAAATAAAACATTCTACCAACAAGTATTGAAAAACAAAAGAAAGACCTCTTCCTATCAACCTGTTGCAGAATCCACTCCTGTAGATGTCTAGGAAGAGGAATAATAAATCAGTAATTGCCATGAATAACCAAGGCAGTAGACAGCTCAGAAAGAAAGTGAAAAGTCTCCAGAAAATGAATTTAAAGATATGGAAATATGTGACTTAAATGACAGAGAATTCTAGATTGCAGTTCTGAAAAAACTCAATGAGATGCAAGAAAACACAGACAGGCAATTTAATAAACTCAGAAATGCAATCAGAGAACAACATGAGCATTTTAAGAAAGAGATTGAAATTTTAAAAAAGAACCAAATGGAGTTTCTGGAGATTAAGAACTCAATAGAAGAAATTAAGAATGAAATAACCAGCTTAGGTAGTAGAGTTGACCAGATGGAGGAAAGAATCAGTGACATCGAAGATAGAAACCTGGAAATTACACAGATGGAAGAAGAAAGAGACTTGAGACTTAGAAGAAATGAAAGAACTCTACAAGAACTTTCTGACTCCATCAGAAAGAGCAATATAAGAATAATGGGCATACCAGAAGGAGAAGAAAGAGAGAAGGGAACAGAAGATATATGCAAACAAATTGTTAATGAGAACTTCCCAAATTTGTGGACAGAACTGGATCCTCGAACCCAAGAAGCAAATAGAACACCTAATTACCTCAATCCCAACAGGCCTTCTCCAAGGCACATTGTATTGAAGCTGTCTAAAATTAACACCAAAGAAAGAATCCTCAAGGCAGCCAGGGAAAAAAAGATGGTAACCTACAAAGGAAAGCCCATTAGATCATCAGATATTTCAGCAGAAACTCTACAAGCCAGGAGGGAGTGGAACCAAATATTTAAACTATTGAAAGAGAGAAATCATGAGCCAAGAATAATATATCCAGTAAAGATATCCTTTAGATATGAAGGAGGAGTAAAGACCTTTCCAGACATACAGAAGCTGAGGGAATTTTCTAATACACGACCTGCACTACAAGAAATACTAAAGGAGGCTATTCGACCACCATCAACAGGGACAATTTGTGGCAATCGAAACATAAAAAGGGGGCGAGTTAATGCCTGAACCGGAATATGGGAATGGAGAAAGTAAGCGTGCTGAAGAAAATGGAATACTCTAAATATCAAACTTTCTTTTACATAATCTTAAGAGTAACCACTCAAAAAAAATCCAGAACTGAAATATATACTGTAATAAAAGAAAAAACAGAAGGAAACGTCATAGAATACCACCACACAGAAATAATAGACAACAACAAAAAGGCTAAGAAACAATGGAGACACAGCCTTAGCAGAAAACTAAATATAGAATGACAGGAAATCCTCATGTATCAGTAATCACCCTAAATGTAAATGGACTGAACTCACCAATAAAAAGGAACAGAGTAGCAGATTGGATCAGAAAACTAAACCCAACCATATGCTGTCTCCAAGAGACACATCTCAGCCACAAGGACAAGCATAGACTCAAAGTGAAAGGGTGGAAATTGACACTCCAAGCAAATGGTACCCAGAGAAAATCAGGTGTAGCCATAATGATATCAGATGAAACAGACTTCAGGGTGAAAAGATAACAAGAGACAAAGATAGACATTTCATAATGGTAAAGGGGACTATACAACAAGAAGACATAACAGTCATCAATATTTATGCCCCCAATCAGGGAGCACCAAAATATACCAAGCAACAACTAACAGAACTAAAGGGAGAAATTGATCAAAACACAATTATACTAGGGAACTTAAATACATCATTGACAGCTATGGATAGATCATCCAAACAGAAAATAAATAACGAAATAGCAGCCCTAAATGACACATTAGACGAAATGGACATCATTGACATATATAGAGCACTTTATCCTAAAACATCAGACTATACATTCTTTTCAAGTGTACATTCTCAAGGATAGACCATATATTGACATATAAAAGCAGCCTCAGCAAATTTAAGAAGATTGAAATCATACCAAGAATATTCTCTGATCACAAGGCTTTGAAATTGGATATCAACTGCGAAAAGAAAGCAGGAAAAAACACAAATACATGGAGATTAAACAACATACTTTTAAAGAACGACTAGGTCAAAGAAGAAATTAGCTGAGAGATCAAAAGATACATAGAAAAAAATGACAATGAAAATACATCCAAACAAAATTTTTGGGATGCAGCGAAAACAGATTTAAGAGGGAAATTTATATCATTACAGGCCTATCTCAAGAAACAAGAAAAATCCCAATTAAATAACATCATGTTACACCTTAAAGAACTAGAAAAAGAAGAACAAGTGAAACCCAAGGTCAGCAGAAGAAAGAAAATAACAAAAATCACAGAGCAGAGCTCAATGAAATAAAGAACAAAAAGACAATAGAAAAAAATAATGTGACAAAGAGCTGGTTCTTTGAAAAGATTAACAAAATCGACAAACCCTTGGCTAGATTCACTAAGATAAAAAGAGAGAAGACACTAATAAACAAAATCAGAAATGAGAAAGGGGAAGTTTTCACGGACACCACAGAAATACAAAGGATCATGCAAGAATACTATGAAAAACTATATGCCACCTAATTCAATAACCTAGAAGAAATGGACAAGTTCTTAGAAACATATAGCCTTCTGAGGCTGAACCATGAAGAACTGGAAAATCTAAACAGACTGATCACCAGTAAAGAAATTGAATCAGTCATCCAAAACCTTCCCTAAAGCAAAAGTCCGGGACCAGATGGCTTCACTAGTGAAATCTACCAAACCTTCAAAGAGGATCTAATACCAATCCTGCTCAAACTCTTCCAAAAAATTGAAGAAAAGACAGTGCTCCCCAACTCATTTTATAAAGCTAACATTACCCTGATACAAAAACCTGGTAAGGATAACATAAAAAAAGAAAACTACAGACCAATATCTCTGAGGAATACAGATGCAAAAATCCTAAACAAAATTCTAGCAAATCGAATACAACAATGCATTAAAAAGATTATTCATCATGACCAAGTGGGGTTCATCCCTGGGGCTCAAGGATGGTTCAACATCTGCAAATCCATCAATGTGATACATCACATAAACAAAACAAGGACAAAAATCATATGATTATATCAATTGATGCAGAAAAGCATTTGACAAGATACAACATCCATTTATGATTAAAACACTTAATAAAATAGGTAAAGAAGGAAAATACCTTAACATAATAAAGGCCATCTATGACAAGCCCTCAGCTAATCTCATAATTAAGGTGAAAAACGGAAGCCCTTTGCTCTACGTTCAGGAACACAATAGGGCTGTCCCTATAACCTATGCTTTTCAACATAGTGTTGGAAGTCTTTGCCAGAGCCATCAGGAAAGAGAAAGAAATTAAAGGCATCCAAATTGGGAATGAAGAAGTTAAAATATCACTCTTTGCAGATGACATGATGCTATATGTAGAAAACCCGAAAGACTCCACCAAAAAGCTGTTAGAAAGAATCAATGAATACAGTAAGTTGCCGGCTACAAAATCAACGTACACAAGTCCATTGCATTCCTATATACTAACAATGAAATCTCAGAAAAAGAAATACAAAAAAAAAAATTCCCTTTGCAATTGCAGCAAAAAGAATAAAATACCTAGGAATAAACTTAACCAAGGATGTGAAGGACCTATATGCTGAAAATTATAAGACATTTTTGAAAGAAATTGAAGAAGACACAAAGAAATGGAAAGACATTCCATGCTCATGGATTGGAAGAATCAACATAGTTAAAATGGCCATATTATCCAAAGCAATATACAGATTTAATGCAATCCCCATCAAAATCCCAATGGCATTTTATAAAGAAATAGAACAAAAAAATCATCAGATTGTTTGGAACCACAAAAGACCCCAAATAGCCAAAGCAATCTTAAGAAAAAAGAACAATGCTGGAGGTATCACACTGCCTGACTTTAGCTTGTACTACAGGGCTACAATAATCAAAACGGCATGGTATTGGCAGAAAAAGAGACACATAGACCAATGGAATAGAATTGAGAACCCAGAAATAAAACCACATAAATATGGACAGATAATTTTTGACAAAGAAGCTAAAAACATACAATGGAGGAAAGACAGCCTCTTCAATAAATGGTGCTGGGAGAATTGGATAGCCACGTGCAAAAGAATGAAACTGGACTGTTATCTGTAACCATGTACCAAAATTAATTCAAAATGGATCAAAGACTTAAGCATAAGACCTGACACAATAAACTGCATAGAAGAAAACATTGGTACTAAACTTGTGGACCTTGGGTTCAAAGAGCATTTTATGAATTTGACTCCAAAGGCAATAGAAGTAAAAGCTAAAATAAACGAATGGGACTGTATGAAACTTAAAAGCTTCTGCACAGCAAAAGAAACCATCGACAAAATGAAGAAGCAACCAACCGAATGGGAGAAGATTTTTGCAAACAGTGCCTCCGATAAGGGTCTAATATCCAAAATATACAAGGAACTCATGAAACTCAACAACAAAAATACAAACAACCCAATTGAAAAATGGGCAGAAGACCTGAAGAGACATTTCTCCAAAGAGGACTTACAAATGGCAAATAGACATATGAAAAAATGCTCAACATCACTAATCATCAGCGAAAGGCAAATAAAAACCACTTTTAGATATCACGTCAACCCAGTTAGAATGGCTATCATCAAGACAAACAGTAACAAATGTTGGAGAGGCTGTGGAGAAAAAGGAACCCTCATACACTGTTGGTGGGAATGCAGACTGTTGCAACCACTATGGAAGGCAGTGTGGAGGTTCCTCAAAAAATTACAAATAGAATTACCATATGGCCCAGCAATCCCTCTCCTGGGTATCTACCCAAAACATCTGAAAACATTTATCCATAAAGACACGTGTGCTCCAATGTTCATTGCAGCTTTATTTATGGTGGCCAAGACATGGAAACAACCAAAATGTCCTTCGATAGATGAATGGATAAAGAAGTTGTGGTATATATACACAATGGAATACTATTCGGCATTAAGGAAAGATGAAATAGGACCATTTGTAACAACATGGATGGATCTTGAGATTATAATGCTAAGCGAAATAAATCAGATAGAAAAAGCAGAGAACCGTATGATTTCACTGATATGTGGTATATGAACCAAAAACAAGAAAAGAACAAGACTAACAAATGAGAAACAAAAACTCATAGACACAGACAATAGCTTAGTGGTTACCAGAGGGTAAGTGGGGAGGAGGGTGATTGATGAGGGTAAAGAGGATCAAATATATAGTGATGGAAGGAGAACCGATTCTGGGTGGTGAACACAAAATGGGATTTATAGATGATGTAATACAGAATTGTACACCTGAAACCTATGTAACTTTACTAACAATTGTCACCCCAATAAACTTTAATTTTAAAAAAAGGGTTTTTTGTTGTTTTTTTTTTAAACCACCTCCTGTTGTAGCCTGCAATCAACACATTCATTTGTCAGGTTCCTTTTTAGCCTTCCTTAACCAAGAACAATAATAATATTTGAAATGAAATGATCTTTTAATTAATGTTATTTGTTAACAGTCAGTTTGAATTTCACAAATGTTCTTGCTCGTATATTCCCCATATCTTGCATTTTGCAGTAAAGACTCAAGACCTGCGTATTTTTTTTATACTGAATTAAACTAGGAAGAATTTGCAAATTCACTAGAATCCTGATTATTGGACATTAACCATAACAACATAGAATCTCCATATAGTCAGGCCTTCCTTGCTCAGTCTTTCCATATTTCCACATGTGTGTCTGTTTATAGTCCTGCCTTTTGATTAACTATAAGTCCAGTAAGAATGGCAATTTGCATTAGTTCACATTGAACCAGAAAGGTCTGGAGAAAACAATGTGATCCACATTTATACGGGCTTTTAGAGGATATCAAATATTGCCAAGTGATGTAGTGCACTAATGCTATAACAACATACAAATTATCCATAAAAGCCATTTATATAGCAACAATCTAAGTCTAAGGTTTACTCACATGTATGTGTAAGTGTGAATGATGTATGTGTGTGTAGTGTGTGTGTGTTTTCACACTAAAAATGTTTTTAAAAGAAGCAGGTTTGCTACTGAACTGCCTTGATCAACTTTTAAATTAATATTTTATTTGACAGGAACATGTCCTCTCCTCCCCACCCCCATTTATGGATTTATTAACAGCTCTCCCTCAAAATACCAGCTGGAAGCACAAGCTGAAGGTACAAGAATTGTCCCTGTCCAGATGTGGAGCAAAATAAACTCAATTCAGATCCCCTTCTCCCCCAACCTATATATCACTCTAGGAAAAAGAGTCTGTGTGTCAATATATCCAAGCTAGAAAATGTCCAATTGTTTTACCAGCTAACAAATCCAAATAGAGAAAAATAATAATAATTTCACGAACACTTAGCCCTGCCCTGTCCCAGGGACCTACCCTGAAGGACCTTCAAAGGGGACTGTAAAAATTAAGTTTTCTATCTTTGGGCTGAAGTGTGCAATGGCAAATCAAGTATCTTTGGAACGTCCCATCCTAAGGAGCACACTCCTGCACTCCACAGGCTGCTTAAACAGCATTCACATCATGAGCCAGGCTGCAGGGTGGCCTTTGTTAGTCTTTTCAAACGTACAGTCCTGAAACTTCTTTCCCAAAAGCCCTCACTGCCTGACCAAAGATTACTTAGGTCCACTTGATATTTCCTTATGGAGACAAACTATAAAGAGGAAACACAAAGGGGAAAAGGTGCAGAATTCAAAAACACATTTTGTTTCCTCAACCTTCAAAGTATAACCACCATGAATGATTGGAGGAAATAATAACAACGAACATTTTATTGTTGGTTGTCCTCTACAGCTTATTCATCTTGCATGACTGAAACTTCATACTTGTTGAACAGCAATTCCCATTTCCTCCTCCCCTCAACCCCGTCAACCACCATTATACTCTGTTTCAATGAGTCTATTTTAGATACCTCATATAAGTGGAATCAGTCAGTATTTGTCCTGCTGCGACTGGCTTATTTCACTTAACATAATTTCCTCCAGGCTCATCCATGTTATCACATATGGCAAGATTTCCTTCTTTTGAAAGCTGAATACTCCATTGTATGTCTGAGGGGAGACAATTAAGTTCATGAACTCATCCTAGAAAAAGTGCTACACACCTCATTGCTGAATATCACTACAGTCACCTTAAAAGTACTCCCCTTTGGGAAGCTATGCGCCAATGCCAGCACCTAGTCCACCCTTCAAAGCAATTTTGGAACTCTTTCTGGATTAGCCATCAGAGCTGTCCTCGTATTACACTTGATGTCTAAATGTCATCCAAATGTCTTCCTTTCAATATTTCCTTTATTTTTGGGTAAAGAAAGAAGTCATTGGGGAACAGATCAGTTGAGTAGGGAGGGTGTTCCAATACAGTTTTTTGTTGACTGGTTAAAAATTCCTTCACAGACAGGGCTGTGTGAGCTGGTGCATTGTCATGATGCAAGAGCCATGAATTGTTGGCGAAAAGCTCAGGTCATCTAAGTTTTTCACACAGCCTTTTCAACACTTCCAGATAGTAAACTTGGTTAGCTGTTTGTCCAGTTGGTACAAATTCATACTGTATAATCCCTCTGATATCAAAAAAGTTCAGCAACATTGTTGCAACAAGTCCACAAATTTAATTGTCACACCTCATATATACCACATTTTCTTTATTCATTTATCTGTTGATGGACATTTAAGTTTTTCCATATCTTGGCTATTTCGAATAGTGCTGCAATGAACATGGGATTGTAAATATCTCTTCAAGATACTGGTTTCAATTCTTTGGGATATTTCCCCCATAAGCGGCATTAATAAATCACATAATAGTTCTAGTTTTCATTTTTTCAGAAACCTTCAAAATGTTTTCTATAGTGGCCACATCAATTTACATTCCCCCAACATTGTACAAAGATTCCAATTCTTTCACATCCTTGCCAACATTTATTATCTTTTTGTTTGTTTGTATTAATAGCCATCCTGAGCAGTGGGAGGTGATATTTCATTGTGGTTTGATTTGCATTTCCTTGACAATGAGTGATGCTGAGCATCTTTTCAAATACCTGTGGCCATTTGTATATCTTCTTTGAAGAAATGTCTATTCAAGTCCCTTGCCCATTTTTTAAAAATTGGGTTATTAGTTGTGGGGTTTCAATTTAATTTCAGGAGTTTCATATATTTGGGGATATTAATCCCTTATCATATATATGGTTTGCAAATAGTTTCTCCCATTGTGCAGGCTGCCTTTTCACTCTGTGATTGTTTCTTTTGCTGTGCAGAAGATTTTTAGTTTGATGTCATCCCATTTGTCTACTTTTACTTGTTGCTTGTGCTTTTGCTGCCATAGGGTTCTTGCTTTAGGCTGGATTTTCTTAAGCCATGTTACTGCTTCAAAGGCCTTCTTTGTTAAAGCTCTTGCTGTGTGTTGCTAAGTTGCATAATTTCTAATTTATACTACCAGAGGCAATGACAAGTCCTCCCACTAGCACCAATTGTTATTTTAATGTAATAAGAATATAATAGCCTTTCATTCTTATTTCACTTTTCATTTCTGACTATAAAGAGCATAAACATCTTCTCTCCAGTTGTATTTTCTTATTCAGTCTCTTCTAGTATTTGTAAATGGTCTTTTCTTTGCCAATTTATTTTAACAGGTCTGTTGGCTCTTAATTGATTTTTTTAATATAATAAAGATATTAGCTCTTTGTCATATACACATGTATATGCCCATTGTTTTTATCTAGTTTTCTATTTGTTTTTGATTTTAGGGTTTTAATTTTTCTTACATAAAAGGTTTCCTTTTTCAGATAAAACCCATTAAATTTTATGTGTAATTTTTTCTATCAATTTAAGCCTAGAAATTAATTACAGATACATATAGTTATTTCTGTATGTATTCTTCTCATTTTTATAGCTTGATAGTTTTAATTTAACTCTTCAGTATATTTAATTTCTTTTGAAATTTTTAAGAATCTAAACTAAATTTATAAACTTTCCTAGCAAATTTTCTTTAGTTATTGAAAACATAAATTCTACACATATTCATGACACCTGCTTAATCATCTATTAAATTTAAATATATATTAGAGTCTGTTTCTAGAATAACATTTTCCATTGGTTCTTGTCCATTTTTTATCCAAACACACTTTTAGTTAACATTATTTAATAATATATCCTATTATATGATGATTATGGTAATTACACATAACTCTTCTTTTTAAAACTTCTTTGCATATCTTGCAGTTTATTCTCCCATATAAACTTCAGAAAAATTATGCCTTCCTCAAAAATTAAATCTTAGTGTATTTAATTGGAACACTATAAAATTTACATATGGAATTAGGAAAAATTAATATCATTATAATGTTTATTCTTGCTACAAATATCAATTCTTCCCAAATTTATGTAGAGATTTAATTCAATTTCAATCAAAAGCCAACTAAGATTACATTCACTCTCTTCTATGCACTCTCTTTTATGCCTCTCAAATGTTTTTTGTTAGGGTTATTCATTTTTTATTATATAAAAATCATTGTATTACTATATTTTTACAACTAATTTTTGTTAGTATAAAGGAAAAGTCTTTCTTTTTATGTATTCATTGATATCCAGTCTTTCCTAAATTTTAATTAATTATAATCATTGTTTAATTTGAACTCTTGGGCTTTATAATGATATAAGCAGTTTGCATGTAAAAAAGTGATAATAGTTTTATCATTTCCAGATCTCCAGTAGCATTATTTCTGATTCATTTTTTCAATCCTGTTTTTTGCCATTGAATTGAGAGGGAAAACAGCTTACATCAGTTGTATAAGGGATTTTGTAATACAGCTAGCTTAAAAAAAAGGCATTTGATTAAAAACTTGACAGTTATAACATAGTATGAGGTTCAAACTAGAACTAACTATTTTATCAGGAAAATGATTTTCAGAAATCTCCCTTTTGAGGGAACAGGGAGGGATATCCAGGATGATTTAACAAAGTAGCCATAATAGAAGATTAATTCAGGAGCACCTGCAAAGATCTACTGTTATAAAATAATCACCCTATGTAAAATAATCAAGACATCGAAAATTTTCTCATTAGGGTAACCTAAGGATACATTTTCTCATACCTTCTTTGAAATGTAAATATTCCTAGGAGAAATAATATATATAATTAAAGTCTCTGGTGATTTATAAGAACTGCCTTCCTTCTCATGAGAAAAACTGAACATACGAGAAGCATTAGGTCCATAAAAAAAAGGGAGTTTAAGGGAGCATAAGTGAAACCAAAACCAGTCATACTTCAGTTGAGACAATTATTCCTTGAGCTGGCATTTTACTGATTTTTTTCCCTAAGTCATAATTTCCCTCTCTTCTCCTTTTCCATCACAATCATTCTTCACATTCATTACACCTGAGTTCTAGTTTCCTTTCTTCCAGGAACAGGAAGTATAACTTCAAGATGCCATCTAATACCCAGGCCTCAATTTACTATAAATTAAGTATTTGAACAAAATGATCACTTTGAAGTTTTATGATTTGTAAGTGTTGAGGTTTTAATTGTGATTTTGAGGAGTAAAGGTGAAATGTTCTACGAACTGTATTGATTTTACCGAAAGGCATAATGAAATTTTAATATTTTCTGCTTTAAGACAAAAAAAAAAATAAAAGATGTTTCACTATCTAATCCAAAGCAAAAATGAAACATTCTGAAACCTGACTTTTAACTATGATATATTGATTTGGTATTTTAAGACCATCAGACTTGAGAAACTAAGTAAAAAGAAACTAAGTAAAATGTACATTGCTGTGTTTCAAAAAATATTTTTTCAGGCTGGTTATCATGTGCCATATTGAACACATACATTTATCTCTTTTCCTGTAAAGGGGATTTTTTTAAAGAAAGTGTAAACTTATAAGCGTAAGGAGACCTGTATAAAAACAATGGCGTTGTTTGGGAAACAGAGAAATAAATAAGCGAAGCACAGATTTTTAGGGCACTAAAATTACCCTGTATAATAGTATAATGGAGGACACATGTCATCATACATTTGTCCAAACCATAGAATGTACAACACGTAAAGTGAACCCTAATATAAACTACGGATGTTGGGTGATAATAATGGGTCGATGTAAGTTCATCGGTTATAACCAGTGTAACACTCCAATGACGGATGTTCATAATGGGAGAGGCTATACATATGTGGGGCAATGGAGTGTATGGGAAAACTCTGTACTTTCCACCTAATTTTTCTGTGAACATAAAACTGCTCTAAAATTAAAGTCTATTTTCAAAAATGGCAGTAACATTTTGGGAGATGCAAAACAAAGGATGAATGGATATTTACTTTGCAGACTGGTAAAATTGAATCCTAAGTTGTCAATGGGAAAACTAAGCAAAAACCTAAATTACAAGCCAAAATCTTCAAAGGTCTCAGAAATCAGCAGCTCTAGAAAATTCTAGTATTGAAAGTAAAGGTATAGCTAAAACTGGGAAGAAGGTTCAAAGTTTGATTAAGAAGGCCCAAATGAGTCCCCTATGAGTGACTGCCACCTATTTACTGTAGAAAATAGAGGTCTTTTTGACTGGGATACCAAGCACAGTTGAAGTGAAGGGTATTCTTACTGAAGGAAGATTAAAGGAGTACCATACTGAAGGAGACTGAATGTTGAAACTCTAATTTTTTTACCTGACTTGGATAACAGAGCACTGGACTAACATCCTTATCTGCGAAATTTGATGAACCAACAAAAGAGAAACTAAAGATATTGATATTTGTATATATCCTCAATGAAATAAAATCAGCTCAGCCTGTTGTGAATTCCACAATCAACATTTAATAAATTTCTTAGTGGACTACACTTCAATATTAATTCACAGTCAAGGACCAACAGACATTGGAAGAAAGACTCTTAGTGTTAGGAGAGAGATAAAACAAAGACAGATAAAGGAAACTGAAGGAAATAGAAACCATTCAAGAAAAAGAACATTTTTTAAATTGTATCATTGATTTAAAGAGAAATAAGATTTTACATCAATGAAGCATGAATATAATACTGCATAGAAGAAACTTTCAGAAAACAAAAAAAGAGCTTTGAGAATTTTTTTAAATGGTAGTAGGAATGAAAAACTCAATAGAATGACTCAATAATAAAGATAAAGATATCTCTCAGAAAGAAGAACATAGAAGACAAAGGCATGAAAAAAAAAAAAAGAAAAGAAAATTAGAGGCTAAGTTCAAGAGGTCCAACAGACATCTTTCCAGAAAGACAGAATAGAGAAAACAGAAAATTTTCCATAACTGCAATATATGTTTTCACATTGAAAGAATCTATGAGAACCCAAAACAGTAGATAAAAATAGACCTACTCTAAGATATATCATCAGGAAATATCAGAATTCTGAGACAAACAGACTGCTCTTAAAAAGTCCATAGAGTAATAAAAATCAGTTTACACATAAAGGATCAAGAATCAAATTGGATCACACCTCTCAATAGCAAAACTGGAAGCTTAAAAGGTAATGCCTTCAAAATTATGAATTCAAATTATTTGCAATCTAGAATTCTATATCCAACTAAAATATCAATAAATAGCGAGTTGGGAATAAAGGCATTTTCAGATATATCTCAAAAATTTGTCTCCCAGTTACCTCTGGGAGACAAGAAGCCACTGGATGAATAAACCAAAAAAGATGAAGACTTGGGGCCCTGAGGAAAGTGATCCAGTCAAGAATAAATTAGGAAGAAGTCCCATAATGAGACTAAGGTATCAGCTTTGCAGAAGACCTAAAGAGCAAACCGTCTAGATAAGAGCAAGTCAAAAGTTTCATTTGGGGAGGATTTTGGGGAAGATGCTGAAGTAGGAAACACCAGGTATCCACCTCCCCACTCAGATAAAAATTACACTGGCATAATCTCTCTATATAACTATTTTGGAACACTAGAGTCTTGAAGGCTTGTCAGAGGAAGACATGGACAGTGAATTGCAGTTAATTTTACTTACTTTCGACTTCAGCTCTTAGCTCTGCAGCAGCTGCCTCTCCCCCATCCTCCAGGCCCATGGCAGGCAGCTTGTGAACACTCTCCTGGAGCAGCTCACATGCAGCTTGTGGAAGACAAGGTGGGCAATAAGGATTTGATCCTCCAAATATAGGGAACCTTTATTCACTACTGTTTTGTTTTGTTTTTTTGTTTTGGATAAACTTTTTCTGTGTGTGTATGCACGCGTGTGTGTGTGTGTGTGTGTGTGTGTGTGTGTGTGTGTGATTTTTTAAAAATTATTACTTTTTCAGTTGACATTCAACATTATTTAAGTTTCAGGTGTATAGCATAGTGGTTAGCCATTTAAATAATTTATGCAGTGATCACCCGATCAGTCTAGTACCCACCTGGCACTATAGATAGTTATTGCAATATTGTTGACTATAAGTATAGTTAATGCCATTTTATTATTCATATTTACATTTTTTCTTCCCCCTTTCTTCTTCTTAAAGAAATTCCTTTAACATTTTTTGTGATACTGATTTGGTGGAGATACACTTCTTTAGCTTTTTCTTGTCTGGGAAGCTGTTTATCTGTCCTTTGATTTTAAATGATAGCTTTGGTGGGTAGAGTAATCTTAATTGTAGACTGTTACTTTTCATCATTTTGTATATTTTGTGTCAGTCCCTTTTGGCCTGCAAAGTTTCTGTTAAGGAATCAGCTGACAGTCTTATTGAAGCTCCCTTGTAAGTACCTAGCTGTCTTTCTCTTGCAGCTTTTAGGATTCTCTCTCCTTTTTGTTAATCTTTGCCATTTTAATTATGATGTGTCTTGGTGTCAGCCTCTTTGGGTTCATCTTGTTTGGGACTCTCTGCACTTCCTAGGCTTTAATGTCAGTTTCCTTCACCATGTTAGGGAAGTTTTCTGTCACTGTTTCTTCAAATAGGTTTTCAATTCCTTGGTCTTTTGGTACCCTATGATACAAATGTTGTTATGCTTGATGTTATCCTAGAAGGGTAACTGTTCTCAGTATTTAAGAGTAAACTGTTCTCAGTATTTTGGATTCCTTTTTTCTTTTTGCTCTTCTGATTCCCTGTTTTCTGCTACCTTGTGTTCCAAATAGCTCATTGAATCCTCTGCTTCGTTTAATCTTCTGGAGATTGCTTCTAGTGCATTCTTCATTTTGGTTATTTTATTCTATATTTCTGACTTGTTTCTTTTTTCTTTTTTTTGGTTTCTATGTTTATTATTATGCTTGCTATCTTTTTGTTAATGTTCTCGCTAAGTTGCTTGAGCATCCTTATACTTATTATTTTGAATACTGTATCTGGTACGTTGCTTGCCTCTGTTTCATTTAGTTCTTTTTCTGGAGTTTTCTCCTGTTCTTTCATTTGGGACATATTTCTTTGTTTATTCACTTTAGGCTACTTCTCTGCGTTTTTTTCTATGTATTAGGTAGATCTGCTATGTCTCCCAGTCTTGGCCAAGTGGCCTTATTTCATAGGTGTCTTGTGGGACCCAGTGGCGCAGTCTGCCTGATCACCTGTGCCAGGTGCTCCAGGATTGTCCCTTGTGTGATTTTGCGTGTGCCTTCCTGTTGTAATTGAGCCTTAATTGCTGTTCTCACATCAGTGGGTGGTATTGACCCTCAGGCTCACTAGCTGTGTGGTTTGGCCACATTCACACTTTATAGGCTGTTGTGCGAGGGGCTTACTCCTCAGAGCAGGATTCTCCCCAGCAGGCTCTGGCACCTGCTAAGACTACCCTTTGGGTGTGCCACTTGTGAGCTAATTGGGTGATGTTCTGCTGTGGTCTGAAGCCAGCCTCCTGATATGTTGGTCCTGGGGCATCTTGGAAGGACCTCTGGTACAAGCCCACGTCAACCACTGTTTGTGACTGGCCTGGGACTATAAAGCAATCCTCAGTTGGTCACTGCCTGTGCTGGGCCTGGAGGTGCATGGGAGAGGCCACCGTGTGAAGTGAGGATGGCTACCACCAGTACCATGCCTGGGGTAGCTCTTCAAAAAGCCCAGGGCACCCTAGGCCTGCCGCTGCCTGTCAGCTGTCCATAAAGTCAGCTGCTGAAAGATGCTCCAGCGGTATGGGAGTTGGATAAGGCAAGTTCTCAGGGAGTCATCAGGATTGAGAAAGCCAAGCTCACCAGGCCAATGCAGATTCAGATGTGGCCATGTAAGAAAAGGGCTCAACATAGGAAAGATGGTGTCCAATTGTAGGGTACATGGGAGGATGGTTCTACATAGGGAAAATAATACAGTTATTATGGAAGACAGTATGGCAGTTCGTCAAACCTTTTTACATAGAATTACCATATGATCCAGCAATTCTACTTCTGAGTATGTAACCAAAAGAATTGACAATAGATCCCTAATGAGATAGTTGTACACCATGTTCATAGCAGCATTAGTCGCAATATTTAAAATGTGGAAGCAACCCATGTTTCTATCGATGAATGATTAATATGTGTATATATATACATATATATATAAATATTACATTTTGTTTATCTATAATATAGAATGGAATTTCATTCAGCCTTAAAAAAGGAAGAAATTCTGACATATGGTACAATATGTATGAACCTTGAGTACTTTATGCCAAGTGAAATAAGCCAGTCATACACACACACACAAACTACTGTATGATTCCACTTATCTGGTATTTAGAGCAGTCACAATCACAGAGGCAGAGCATATAATGATGGCTGCCAGGGGCTGGAGGGAGGGAGAAATGGAGACTTGTTGTTTAATGGGCATAGAATTTCAGTTTTGCAAAACGAAAAGAGTTCCAGAGATGGATGGTAGTGATGGTGGCACACAAATGTGAATGTGCTTAACACCACTGAACTGTATACTTAAAAATAGTTAATATGGTAAATTTTATGTGACTTTTACCACAGTTTTTAAAATTGAAGTAAAAGCTCTAGTAAGTAAGTCTCCAACAGATGAAATAGATACATTACCTGACTTTTATGATGAATTAAGAGGAGATTTAAAATTTTGAGGGATAAATTGAGGATAATAGATAAGTACAGAGAAAACAAAGTAAGTACAAAACAAGGCAATTATTAACTCCAGCAAAATAAATTTTAAAATCTGTGCAAATAAGGAAAATAATCACATGACTAAACTAGGCCCACCTCTAACATTAAGGGGAAAGGTGGGGGAGATAGGGTAAGATAAATGAAGGCCCATATGTCATAAGACTATACATTTTAAAAATATAAATTAAACTAAAAAAGTATTAAATAAAATATATCTATTCTCTACCTAGGTAGATTACCTGGAAGACCAGGATTGAATTTAAAATCCTCATACACTTCAGAGTTCCACATAGAACTTGGCATGGAAGGAAAGCCAGCCACTGGCCCAGACTGAGAGCCCACCCCCTTCCCTTTCAGCCTCAAGGTCTATCCCACATACTGAGGAGCTTTGTGGCCATGTGTCAGGACACCACCCACATACTCTGACCACTCTTTCACAAACACTTGCCCCATGAGAACGCACTCACGTGGTATCACAAGAATGGGGTCTGCATGGAACTTGGGAGCAGCTTTACGATGATTTGGGCAGGGAATTCTGAGTTCTCTGGATACAGAGTGAGATCTGAAAATGGAGCCTCCCTGACCCTGTGAATTCCCCTTCCATGAAGAAGAGCCAGAACAAAACCTTCTAAAGTGAGTCTTGCAAGACAAGGACCCCTTTGCAAGTTTCTAAGAGTAGTACTATGGGGCTCAGCTAAAAATAGCATTTATATAATCATGGTAACACAAATAATAAATATCAACATAAAAATGTTAACCTATGAAATTTTCAGTAAGATGACGAGAATATGAAACAAGCAATGCAGTACTTAGTATAAAAACAAGTAGGTGGGGGAGTGTGGTCTACAGTGTGAGGGATATAAATAATGAACGTCTAAGTATTACCTTGTCTTGTGCACCTGAAACTAATAAATAAAAAAAATTTCTGCCCCCCCCCAAAAGAAAACAAGTAGGAAAGGATGAAAGAAAGATAAAGCCTAATATTTTATAGTGGGAAGTTAATAAACAATGTCTACAAGGGAAAAACCTAGAAATTGCAGTACTATCATTTTACTTAGAGATGTGAAAGAAAATGAAAAAAGAAATAGCTAAAAACTATTGAGCTCTAGGAAATGGAAAATGAAGGCAAGCAGAGTTGTAGGGAGTGTTATTCTTTGTTGTAAGCATTATGAAACTGTTTGACAACTAGGCACATATTAACTTTAATACTAAAAAAATAAAAAACAGTATAGTGAAATAGAATAATTTTTCAAATGTATTAAACCAATTCCACCTCAATATGAGTTCTGGGGAGCTTATCATTAACTTGGTTCTTTCAGAATAGCAACACTGTAAGAGGCAGAAGTTTAGGGGAGAATGTTAATGCTTAACATGTAAGAGGAACATTGGTGATAGAAAAATTTTTAGATCAACTAACATCCTTTTAGGTTTTTGAGGGCACTACCTGTTTGAATTAATTTATTCAACTGGCGTTTATTGAACATCTATGAGAAGTCATTGTGCTAAAAGCTGGGGATACAGAAATGTGACAAAAATGTTAAAAAGACATTTTCTGTCCTTATAGTGCTTAATGTCTGTGGCAGCAAGGGGCTACGTTTAAGTGGCCACAGAATTTGTGTGTTGAATACACATTCACCATGCACACTGAGACGGAGTTGAGGCAGCAAAACACTATTTATTAAGTGAGGCAATAAGTAAAATAGACAGAATAAAGCAAAGTAAGACAAAGAGTAACAGCGAGTTTTCACCACCCGAAGAGTGTTTCCAAGGCGCTGGGGAACCGAGACAGCGTCTTGGCTTCAGGTGTGAACGGCGAGCGTCCCCATCTGAGAGTTCCGACTAGGGCTTCCTAAGGAAACTAATTATATAGGGTTTTTTTCCAATAGATTACCAGTCTGGAAAGAATGTTAGGCCATAGCAATTACAATCAGCAAGTATGGGGACAATGAATCACAAGTTTCAGGGTAATTATCTAGGGTAGAAGGCAGGGGACATAATTTCGGCAGTTTCACAATATACACAAGGTTACTATGGCCACAGGGCAACCTACGTGATCCTATTCCTGTGTTCCACCGGCGGGTCAGCTATTGTTCAAACAGGACGGCTGGCAAGTCCTTCCTGAGTTTACTCCTGCTGACAGAGTCAATGTACAGTCCAGGTAACTTTATTGAATCAAATATTCATTCAATGAATATAAAATATCAACTGTGGTACATGCCTGTGAAGCAAAGTGCTTTGTGCTAAGAGTGTGTAGAACAGGTAAATCTGATGCAGTGAGGAGAGTGGGAAAGTTTCCCCAGAAATAACACTAAGCAAAGATCTCAGTGATGAGTCAAGATGTTCACTAGACAAATCCTGTGGGGGTTGAAGAAAGAAAAGGGAAAAGTATTCTGGGAGGAGGAAACAGCATTTCCAATAGCATCTTTGTTGTTTCCGGTTTGGATTTGTTTGTTTAGGGACTTTGTCTTGCATTTTATTGACAAACTTCCATACTTTACTGTGAACCTTCCTGAGTTGTTACATTTCCAAACCATGGAGAGAAACAGGTATATTAAACAGAACTGAAGGGAGCTATTATGGGTGGGTTGCAAAGTGAGATTCTGACTACATAAGTTGATAAGGTCTTTTATATAGTGACCAAAATTTCTGTGTTGTTGTTTTTTTCTCTCTGAGAAGACAAACAGGAAGGATTTTCAGAGTCTTTGGGGTAGTTCAGGTGCTCCAAGGACAGAAACTACATTAGGATTAAACATACAAGGATTTTATTAAGGGAAACTCCTATGAGAGGAAGTGGGGTGGGAGGGAGGCTAGGAGAGCAGTCAGATTACAGTTAAATCTGATCCCTATATTTGTCCGCGTAGCTGAGATGTGTCTCTTGTAGGCAACATGTGGTTGGGTTTAGTTTTTTGATCCAATCTGCTACTCTGTTCCTTTTTAATGGTGAGTTCAGTCTATTTACATTTAGGGTGATTATTGATACAAGTATTAGAGGATTTCGTATCATTCTCTTGTTTTATGGTAGATCAGTATTTCCATTGGTTCTTTGCCTTTTTGTTGCTGTGTGTTATTTCAGTGTGTTGGTAGTCTATGATTTTTCCCTCTGTTTTTTCTTTTTTTATGTTATATATTTCAGTTCTGGATTTATTTATTTTTTTAAGTGGTTACCATTAAGTTCATGTAAAAGAAAATTTCATAGTTACAGTATTCCTTTTTCTTTAGCATTCTTTCTTTCTCCATTCCCTTTTGCTGCTTCAGACCTTTACTCCCTCCCCTTTTATGTTTTTGTTGTCAAAAGTTATCCCTACTTATGCTGTGAGTTGATTTCTGCATTGCAGTAGCAAGTTGTCTTTTTCTTTTATTTATTTTTGTAACTGACTCTGGGTGATGAACACACAATGTAATATATAGATAATGCGTTACAGAATTGTACATTTGAAACCCATGTAATTTTCCTAACCATTGTCACCCCAATAAATTTTAATTAAAAAAAAAGGACAACTCAGCTCTGCTGTTGTAATGTGAAAGCAGCCACAGACAACAGACAATACATAAATGAATGTGTGTGGTTGTGTTTCAATAAAATTTCACTTGCGGATCAGAAAAAAATAAATCTGATCCCTAGTGAAGGAGAGAGGAAAGGAAAGTTGGGTGGAAGAGGAATTTGCCTGGAACATGAGACTAAAACAGAAACAGTCCTGGGCACAGCAGGAAGGTTGGTCGTGCCTGATAGAGGTGTCCTAGACTTCCAAGCTGTCTAAGGAAGGTTTGGCAAGGCCATCAGGGAGACTTTGAGTCAAACCACTTAGAAGGGTCCTTTGTCCCCCAGCAAGGGCCTGCCTTAATATTATCATGCTGCTCTCAATCACCAGCAAGGAGCAGCTCTGGGAAGCTTGGCCTTGGTGAAAAAGCAGTAATGCAGTTAAAAGTGTAGAAGCTGAGGCCCTAGGTCAATACGCATATTGTAGTTGGAGATCTGTGAGAGGTGCATTCACATGGTCACCACAGTGTTGGAGGAGGTATTGGGGAAGGAGGAGGGGACAGAGCAGGTCTTCATTTTGTAAAGACCACCTAGACTGAAAAATAAAAAATTGAATTGGAGCAGGACAACGGTAAATGCAAGTAAACCATGTAGTAGACCAAAGATAAAAACAGAATACAGATTGAGTGTATGCAAAGAAATAAGTGCTTTAAATAATGAAATGAGTACTTTAAATGCTATATAGTATTTTTTATTATCCCTGATTGAAACTCTTTCACAGTCAGGATTTTCAGTTTACCTGAAAACACAATATCTTTAAAAGGCATTTAAGTCCTAAACTCATTAAGAGAGTCTCTTGTTAGTTTTATAACAATATTTATTATCCAGTGGGTGTTAAACCATACAGGTTCAAGGATCACAAATGGGTAATAACAATCAGTAATCAAAAGAAACATCTAATCTACCTCAGAAAGTCCAGATTGGTTTTTATTTTATTCTAGTCTTTTTTTGTTTTTCGGTTTTTGGTTTTTAGAATGGGAATAGTTGTGCTGCTTTATAGGGGTGTGTTTGCTTATTTGTTTTCATTTCAGGGCTTAAGGAAGAATTTTCTGGTAAAGTTCTCAAAGATGTATGATGCCATGAGATTGAGCTACTTTTACAGCCTGTTAATTTTTTTCATCATCTGTGACATGTCATATCTATAAGAACCACTGCTTTATGTTTTGTAATACTAACCAGCTAGATGATATCCATCTCTTTTTTTGTTTATTTTCTCAGAATCAGTTACTTTTCTGGAAAAGGGAAGATAATTCTCTACTTAGAAATGGGTTGTTTTTGACAGCTGTAAAACACAGACTTCAGTCTCCTGCCCCATAAACTTTCGTACAATGTCTTTTTTCCATTTAACATAAGTGCAAGTTCAAACACAGACTTGATTTATATAGCTACCTGCTCTATTCTAAAGAACTCTAAATATACAAGATGATCTGAGTTCTTTTTTACAAGAGAAATGAATAAAAATGACACATAATAAATTAACATTTCTGACAAAAATGCTACTGTGCTCACTATATTTTTTATGACCTTTTCTATGTTCTTTTAATTTAAAAATTCATTGCATCCTTTCTCACACCAAATTCAGCTTTTCAGACTTAAATTCTGTAGTTATACTTAGCCTATTGCCCCCAATAGTTTCTCAATGTATGTTTTTGTTAACATCCCTGAAAAATTAATCCACTATTTCTTCACTAAAGATCAGTGATGATGGTAGAATCCCTTACACTCTCAATATTTCAGTAAGAAGACTCTCTATTCCTACCTAATTAACTTGCAGACTGCCTTTTGTCACCCAAGTGTCTTATACCTCACCTATTAAATTTAAAACAAAGAAGTATTTAACATCTACTCATGCATGAAAATATCAGAACTTATCATTTCTGACTGACCTTCAACTTTATTCCAAAATTATCATTCAGCAATAGAAACAAAGTAATTAGAAAGTATTTTTTTATTTATTAAATTTATTGGGGTGACATTGGTTAGTAAAATTATATCGGTTTCAAGTGTACATTTCTATAATACATCATCTACATATTGCATTGTGTGCTCACCACCCAGAATCAGTTCTGCTTCCATCATCATGCATGTGATCCCCGTTTCCCTCTGCTACCACCCCTCTCCCCCTTACCTTCTGGTAACCACTAAACTGTTGTCTGTGTCTATGAGATTTTGTTTCTTTGTTTGTCTTGCTCCTTTGTTGCTTTCAGTTTTATATCCCATATATAAGTGAAGTCATATGGTTCTTGACTTTTTTCTGTCTGACTTATTTTGCTTAGCAAGATAATCTCAAGATCCATCCATGTTGTCTCAAATGGCAGTATTTCATCTTTTCTGATAGCCAAGTAGTATTCCATTATATATATATACATACATATATATGTATATATATATGTATGTATACACATATGTGTGTGTGTGTGTATATATATACACATATATATACATATATATACATATATATACATATATATATACATATATATATGTATATCACATCTTCTGTATCCAGTCATCTATTGAAGGACACCTTGGTTATTTCCATGTCTTGGCCACTGTAAATAATGTTGCAGTGAACATCAGAGTATATATATCTTTACAGATAAATATTTTCAGAATTTTTGGGGTAGATACCCAGGAGAGAGATTGCTGCATCATTTGGTAATCTTATTCTTAATTTTTTGAGGAACCTTCACTCTGTTTTCCATAGTGGCTATACCAATTTACTTTCCCACCAACGGTGGGTTCCTTTTTCTCTACGGCCTCTCCAACACTTGTTATTGTTTGTCTTGTTGATGATAGTCATCCTAACTGGTCTGAGGTGATAACTCATTGTGGTTTTTATTTTCATTTCCCTTATAGCTAATGAGGTTGAGCATTTTTTCATATATCTGTTGGCCAAAATGTATGTCTTCTTGGGAGAAGTGTCTGTTCAGGTCCTCTGCCCATTTTGTAATTGGATTTTTTTGTGTTTGTTTGTTTTGGTGTTTTTTTGAGTTGTAAGTGTTCCTTAGTTCTTTATAACTGAATATCAGGTCTGCTGTATGTTCTCATAAGGCAAAGAAATAAAATGTCTATAAAGCATAGAACCACTTTCAAGTAGTTAAAACCAGAACATTCATTCTTTCGAGGAGAATCACATTAGTAGTGAAAAACATTGTTCATATCTGCTACAAAGGCATTTAAATTATTCTCTCAGTTTGGTACACTGGTTCTCAAATTATCTTCCAAAAACTGAAGCAATTCTTCTCGGTATCTATTCACATGACATAAAATGAACTGGTGACCAGTATAGACAATCTCAGTGGAATAAGCTACAAGAAATTTTCATAATTCACAAATTATCTGCCCTAATAAGCACTTAAGTTTTGGTCCACGCATAATGTAGACATTTAGCCTAGTTGCTCTCCTTATTTTCTGTTTTCCATTTCTTTATAAATGACTTCTCATGACTAATCATTATCTCTTCCCTCCTGTGTATACTTTGTATGATTACTAAATCAGAACAGTAGAGCATAGCTCCTAAAAGTTCTTTGGTTTTTTGCTATTGTCCTTTTTTCCTTAACTAACATATGAGCTTTTTAAAAGCATAGTACTTGCCTTTAAATTCTTTTCTAATATTCCAGTCATTAACCAAAACAAGACTTTTTGCACAAGTTACACTTGCTTCATTACAGAATTAATTAGCGCCTACTAATTCTGCTCCAGAGGTTCTACACCTATAGATAGGTTGAAGAGCTCTACTTGTGTTAGATATCTTTTAGTTGTAAGGAAGCAAGAGAAATCTCAAACTGGAGTAAACAAAAGTGTGTTTATTATTCATTAAAATGAATAATAAAGTCACTAAGTAGTGACTTCAGGTATGGCTTTATTCACAAGTCAGATATCACTTATTTTTTTTGTATCCTTTGAATTGAAACTATTCTTGGGCTTCCTGCAGTGGTTTCTACAACGTCAGTTTCCCATAACCATCGTACAATCCAGAGCCAGAGGAAGTACTTGACAAAAGCACTAATAAATTGAGTCTTCTTGATTGAAATTGATCAGGTTGGTGATGTTGACTGGCTTAGCTTGGGTAAGGGCTCCAGCTCTGGAGCCCAGGGGTAGAGGCAACTCTATCCCAAACCTTGTAGGCCAAGAGGGAAGGCAGAGTGGCCTCCAGACAAAATTGTGGTAGGAGGGATACGGACAAGGTAGGACAAAACGAATCCATAGCCTCCTGTAGTACTGCATCCACTTTTTACTTTCAGCTGATTCGTTATTATCTTTTCTAGTGATAAATTTGGTCAAAATAGGAATCCTCTGTGGGATCTGTGTTATACTACCATGATGTTTCCTAATGGCAAATACATTCTGGAGAGCTATCAAACAAAATTCTTGTTTGTTCTTCCAGAAACAATTTCCAAATTTGTATAACATAAAAATAAAAATATAATAGACTTCCACTGTCTTTTAGTGTGCTCTTCTAAAGCTCTCAATATAACAAACTCATGCAATTTTTTTTCATTATCTGTTTTTTGATGTATGAACAACAGCAACATCATAGAAAAATACCTTCCATTAATTTATGAAGCCTAACTTTTTTGTATTGGTTTTCTCTAATTCTTAATGGGGGTTCCAAAATATTTCCTTGAGTTAACAGTTCTTGACTCACGATTTTAGTTATTTTTGTCCTTTTAAGCATGCCACTAAAAGCTCCCCCATGGCAAAGGGAAATATGTTAAAAGTCTGTAGTTAATGTCTTCCCTGTGCGTAGGTGCCTTTTTTAAGAGGTCCATTCCTTTTAGCACTTTCAAGCCAGGTAACTATTCACCAGTGTCACTGCATTTTTCTCTTTCGTAAACACTTGAGAAACACATGAAATGTCATTCTATCATTTCCTCTCCTCTTCCTTCCTTTCAAGTATTTTGATAGAAAAATTTTTTTTCCAAAAATATATTTGGCTTTATTCATTCATTAAAACTGTATATTTGCATACTGTGGAATATTTTTAAGCAACACCACAGTTTTTTTATTTTAGTGTTTATTTGTGTTTTTGGCCTCTTGTCAGTTTCTTCCCACATTTACTCATTTTCATAAAATTGACCTTTATTCATCCAAACTTTTGTCAGATTTATACTAGTTCTGCCTTCTTTCCCTTAAGGCATCTTAAAGATGTGTTCTCCAAACAACTCTTTGAAGGAGTAGGATACTGCTTAAAGCTAAAACCACCATTTTTAGATTATTTTTGGTTTTTTATTCACATATCAAAAATGCAAACTAAAAGAAGAGTCATAAAATATTCTTAAAGTTATTAATATTTCATATTTACATATATAAATACTGTGAGTTCCAAAATAGTAGTTTAAAGTACTGGGTATTTTTGTCTATTGATTTTAATTAAATTTACTCTAGGTTGTCTGGATTTCAAGTAAGAGAGAAAGGAGAAATATATGAAAAAAATCACGAGCTAGCTTTTTAATCCCAGCTCTTGTGGAAAAAACTAATAAGCCACCTCCACAGTGAATTTCTAGTGAATCATTAACCAGGGATTTGTTGCCTTGGTTACTGAGCCAGGTAGAAATTCCAGTAAAAAAGCAATGTGACCTATGAGCTCAGGAAACTGAAGAAGGGAAATTTCTGCATGATGATATTTGCAGTTTCTAAAGGAAGAAAAGAGAACAGTAAAAAAAAAAAAAAATGTGTGTTAAAATGAAAGGTAAAAAATAATACGTTGATTTTTTTACTCAGTGTCAAGACGTTTACACGCACACACACACACACACACACACACACACACAATCTTAATAATAGCACCTCAGTGTTTGAGATTTTACAAAATATAGACCATTTCCCATATATGAGACATCTTCCATCCTAGAAAACAAAGCTCTTTTTTTTTTATCAGTGTTGACTGGCCATTCCATTTGTAGAGAATATTTTGATAACAACATATGTACAAAACCAGCATTCAGGAAACAGAATAATTGTTTTTCCAAGCAAATTATTTGTGTGGCTTTTTATTGAGTTATTGGTCTATGGTTCTTTACATTATACTCTATCAAAATAAAAATCACATAAGTATTGGTACCAAACCTAGAACCAAATGCAAAAACAAAAGGCAGAATTTGAAGACATGACTTCAATTATCACCCTTATCTTTATACTAAACTCAGCATCACATTGAAGACATTGATGGTTTACTAAATAACATCCCATGGTGGCAAAGAATAAAGTATCTACAATGGTTCAATGTGTTCTGTTTCTCTGGAGAACCATGAATACCACACTATCCAAGCCATACTTTTCACTCTTTTGGAACAATCTTCCAACACAATCCAGTTTATGTTAAAACCAAGACTCAATGATAGAGAGTTAAAGGCCTGCAAATTCACAGCTTCCCATTATAAGAATAGAGCATCTAATAGAAAACAATAAGACAATATCAGGCACATTCAGGTTGGTAAAGGAAAAAATCATACGATCATATCAATATATGCAAAAAAAGAATTCATTAAGATACAATGTCCATTTATGACTAACACATTTAATAAATTGGGTATAGAAGGAAAGCACCTCAACATAATAAAGGCCATACACAAAAAACAATCAGCCAATACTTAGTGGTGAAAAACTGAAAGATTTTCCTCTAAAATCGGGAACAAGACAAGGATGCCCCCTCTCACCACTGTTATTCAACACAGTATTGGAAGTCCTCGCCAGAGCAATTAGGCCAGAGACAGAAATAAAAGGCATCCAAATTGGGAATGAAAAAGTCCAATTGTCACTTTTTGCAGAAGACATGATTCTTTATATAGAAAACCCTAAAGATTCCACACAAAAAACTATTAGAAACAATAAACAAGCACAGTAAAGTTGCAGGATACAAAAATCAATGTACAAAAATCCATTGCATTTTTATATACTACCAATGAAATTTCAGAAAAAGAAATGAAAAAAGCAATTCCTTTTATAATTGCAAAAAAAGAATAAAATACCTAGGAATAAACTTAACAAAGAATGTGAAGGACCTCTGCACTGAAAACTATAAGACATTATTAAAACAAGACACAAAGAAATGGAAAGATATTCCATGTTCATGAATTGGAAGAATCAACATAGCTAAAACAGTCATATTACCCAAAGCAATATAAAGATTGAATGCAATCCCCGTCAAAATCCCACCGACATTTTTTAAAGAAATCAAACAAAAAAAAGCATCAGATTTGTATGGAATAACAAAAAAACCTGAATATCCAAAGTAGTCCTGAGAAAAAAGAAAAGGGCCAGAGGCATCACGCTCCCTGACTTCAAATTATATGACAAATTGACAGTAATCAAACAGCGTGGTATTGGCAGAAAAACAGACACACACACACACACACACACACACACACACACACACATCAGTGGAACAGAATTGAGAACCCAGAAATAAACCCACATGTATATGGGCAAATTATTTTTGACAAAGGAGCCAAAAACATACAATGGAGAAAAGAAATCCTCTTCAATAAATGGTGCTGGGAATATTGGACAGCCACATACAAAAAAATGAAACTAGACTGCTATCTGTTACTATATGCCAAAATTAACTCAAAATGGATCAAAGACCCCAATATAAGACCTGAAACAATAAATTGCACAGACGAAAGATAGGTATCAAACTTATGGACCTAGTCTTAGAAAGGTTTTTCTGAATTTGACCACAAAGGGCAAGGGAAGTAAAAACCAAAACAAATGAATGGGACTATATCTAACTAAATATCTTCTGCACAGCAAAAGAAACCATCAACAAAACAAAGAGGCAGCCATACCAATGGGAGAAGATATTTTCAAACAGCACCTCCAAATACAGGCTAATATCCAAAAACATATAAAGAACTCATATAACTCAACAACAAAAAAGCGAATAATCCAATTTAAAAATGAGCAGAGGACCTGAACAGACACGTCTCCCAAGAAGAAATACAAATAGCTAACAGATATATGAAAAGTTGCTCAACTTCACTAGCTGTTAGTGAAATGCAAATCATAATCACAATGAGATACCACCTCACACCTGTTAAAATGGCTATGATCAGCAAGACAAATAATAACAAATGTTGCAGAGGTTGTAGGAAAAAAGGAACCCTCATACACTGCTGGTGGGAATGTAAATTGGTTTAGCCACTATGGACAACAGTAGGTAGGTTTCTCAAAAAATTAATAGTATTATCATATGATACAGAAACCGGTCTACTGGATATCTACCAAAAAAATCTGAAAACATGTATCTGTAAAGATATTTGTACCCCTATGTTCATTGCAGCATTATTCACAGTGGCCAAGACTGAAAACAACTGAAGTGTCCTTCAATAGATGATTGGATAAAGAAGATGTGGAACATATACACAATGGAATATTACTTGGCTATCAGAAGAGATGAAATACTGCCATTTGCAACAACATGGATGGATCTTGAGATTATCTTGCTAAGCAAAATAAGTCAGACAGAAAAAGTCTAGAACAATTTGACTTCACTCATATGTGCGATATAAAACTAAAAGCAACAAATGAACAAGACAAAAAAAAACAAGTAAGAATTCATAGACACAGACAAAAATTTAATGGTTACTAGTGGGGAAGGGGGAGGGGGAGAGGTAAGAGAAGGCAGGGTATCAAATATATGGTGACAGAAGGAGAATTGACTTTGAGTGGCGAACACACAATGCAATATATAGATGACGTATTATTGAATCATAGTGTATGATTATTGAATCATACACTATACAATTTTACTAACCAATGTCACCCCAATACATTTAATTTAAAAAGAAAAAAAATGAGAACCTTAAATTCTGCCAACAGTTAGTGATAAACAGGCAGCATGATGTAACCAATAGTACAGAGGCTGTGGTAGCAGTTGGTCTGGGTGTTTTCTCTAGCTCTACCATTTACTGACTGGGTGGCCTTGAAAGTAAAACAGACTGAACCTTGGTTCCTCAGGTATACAATGGGAATAATCATATGTACTCCAGAAGATTGATTGTTATCAAAATTCGGTGAGATAATGCATGTAAAATTTCTCACTCGATAAAAATTGGTATCTTTCTTTCCTCTTATTTCCCATCTGGACTTCTCTTAGTTCCACTTTTTTATTTACAAAAGTAGATTTCCTTAAATGCTGATGATATTCTAAAATTTAGAACATTTCCATACACCTTCTTCAAGTGCTATTTTTTCTTTAAGTTTAATGTTACTGTTAGCTCTCTTGGTCTGGAACCCTCGTTTAATATACGTTATCAAATACTTTGAAGCAAAGCTGGAAATACTAAAAGTTAAAAAGATAGACTTAAATGTCAGATTAGAAGTGTAAATTCCTCTAACATCCACATTGTCTAAACTGTGCTCAAACTTGAATATAGTCACACAGAGCTCACACCAGGTCTTCCTGCCCCAGACATCAAGTGTTCATGATCAAGATATATTCTCAATCATAAATGACCCTGGGTTTACAATCTTTCGACCATCCACTTCTCTGTAATTGTAGGATTTCTTTCACTAATTTGGAAAATACTTAAAGTACTCTGTTCTAGTTTAGAGCTGGAGTCAATAAAATGAGATGAATGTTTGGCATCTCTGGATTATTGCAAACTCAACAGAAGGTGCTGAGATTTACTTTATTCCCGATCTGGCTTTATTTGGGCTTATTTAAGCTTTTTTTTAATGAACGTAATAGGCTTTCTGCCTTTATTTCCTGTCAAAGCTTTTAGAAGCTTATTACTCGATATTTATTTATCCTTTACCTTTTAGAGACAGCCAGATCCTAAGATGTTTAAATATATTGCACAAATTTTGAATTTTTTTAGGCTTCATTTTCATCTTAGTGTTGGCAACAACAAAATGGCAACAACAACAAAAAAAGCCACTGGGGCTTTGAATTATCTGCTTAGAAAAACTTTTTTCTTTCTTTCTCCATCATTCAAATTGCACATTATATTTTATATAAATGAGATGATTTTTAAATATTTACCAATACAATTAAAGGCTGAGTTAACAATAATATTTGAAGGTATCCACTTTACTGTGAACATTTTTATTCTCTGATTTCCTATATTTTCATGTAGAAGTTTATTATATGAAAATGGACCTTTGGCCTATTTTATGTCAGATACTGAGGTAGATATAACAGAAAATGTTCCTGCTTTCAAGGGGTTTACAGTCTCCCAGAAGGGACCAACATGTAAACAAATCGTTATATTGTCTTGCCGAAATTCCCTGGAAAAACAGCCTGAGTCAGAATGAAACTGAAGATTTATTTGGGGCATACAATCCCCAGGGAGGAAGAGTAAGGAAAACTGTAAATAAAGCTGGAAAGATGGGAAACAATGCAAAGTAATGTATTACTGTGCTGACAACTCCTTTACAATAAACCCTGAAAAGACACAGCCGCCCACCGGTAGCCCATTTGTTCAGCTACACGGATGTCTGCATTGGAGACACGCTGTTTAGAGAAAGAAGTCTATGGGAAGGAAAGAGAGGACACAATGAAAGATAGCATCTAAGCCTTAAACCTATACTGATGTGCTAGTTGTCTTTCTCTAACAAGCAATCTCAGCTGCCCTGGGAGCAATGGGCTTAACAAAGGATATGATTCAGAGGTAGAACCAATAAAACCATTTACTGCTACCCTCAAACATGTCAGAAACTCTAGAATCAGTGTCCAGTGGCAGAAATTAAGTCGCCCTGTTTCATCTTCTATAGCAGGTGATGCTCTCTATTGTGTCTCACTCTTATGAAATTTTTATCCTTTCCCAGATACATTCCCTCAGAAGAGAAGATAAGTAAAATCAAATATAAGGGTGATGACTAGTCTAACTAAGATTTTTGGTTTTATCGTTCTATAATTTAATGTATGCTGTAGCTTTTAGAATTCAGTTTCCATATAGACTGCTGATGAGACTTTAATTTATGAATCCATTTAATCAGCAATTCTCTTATTCTATGGGTATCGAAGTATAAGTAGCTTAGCAAAAAATTTAGATATCAATGTCAATTTTATTCACTGAATACAAATGGTTTCATTCTGAACATCTATCTATGTCTTCTTCATGAAAATAGATGTCTCAATAGATTTTTAAGATCTCAATTTCCATTATTTTCAGCAATTCATACTATATTTATTAGGCATCTATGTGCTTTGTATTGTTCTAGGCATTATATGTGGTTCACCAAAAAATGAATCCCTCCCTTTATAGAGCTTTCTATTTGGTTAAGGACACAATCTAGAATCAGAATCTCAAGAATGGAAGTTACTACGGAGATTTTTTAAAGCCAATACATACACCCCAACCAGTTAATAATTATAACTATGTAAGGTAAAAAAAAAAAAAAAAGGCAACTGTTATAATAGTTCAAGAAGAGAGATATTAGTATGTTTGAGAATTTGAAGAAGATGGATAGAGGAGGTGGTAAATGAGCTGTAACCTGAAGAATTCTTAGACCGTACGTATGTAAAGCAGAAAAAGAAGGAACAGGCCAGTTATAGGGAAAGAGTGTAAGCAAAGGAACAGGTAGAAATAAGCACAGCAAGTTCTTAGGACAGTGGGGAATGAAAATATGGAGCCCCCAATGTTCATTGCAGCTTTGTTTACGGTGGCCAAGACACGGAAACAACCAAAATGTCCTTTGATAGAGGAATGGATAAAGAAGTTGTGGTATATATACACAATGGAATACCATTCGGCATTAAGGAAAAATGATATAGGAACATTTGTGACAACATGGATGGATCTTGAGAGTATAATGCTAAGCGAAATAAGTCAGACAGAAAAAGCAGAGAACCCTATGATTTCACTGATATGTGGTATATAAACCAAAAACAACAAAAGAACAAGACAAACAAATGAGAAACAAAAACTCATAGACACAGACAATAGTTTAGTGGTTACCAGAGGGTAAGGGGGTTGGGGTTCGGAGATGAGGGTAAAGGGGATCAAATATATGGTGATGGAAGAAAAACTGACTCTGGGTGGGGAACACACAATGGGATTTATAGATGATGTAATACAGAATTGTACACCTGAAATTATGTAATTTCATTAACAATTGTCACCCCAATAAATTTTTTAAAAAAAGAAAGAAAAGAAAATATGGAGCCCAGGAGAACAGAAGATACTGGTTGGGGAGCAACAGGAAATAAAACTGGTAGGATGACAGAGGGAAAGATTTGAAATCCCAATATACCATGCCACAGATTTTTAAATACACATTAAATCCTATAGCCCAATTCTCTAGCTAACTTTGTTCAACCTTGCTAAACTTCCAGAAGTTCAAAATAGAATTACTAATGGTCTAGTATATGGCTAAACCGGAATTAAGTGCTTAAAAACAGCCGATACAATTCCAACGAGACAGCATGAGTCACACTGCATCATCTAGAATATGCACTCCAGTATATTTTAAGTATCCCAGAAAAGATGGTTTATGTATTCAAAAAATGTAGATTTTTAACGAGAGGTTACTTTTGTCCCCCCCACCACACACACACATCTTTCAAAATAAAAAAATGCACAATACCATTTTCTAACATACAAAATGTACCCTCTCTTCTGGCATGCGGAAAATTCCATCCATAAGCCTTTCTTCATAGCTCTACAGCTTTTATTAGCAAAGTATTCAAATAAATTTTCTGTAACTGCAACCCAAACTCTTATTATTTTCTTGGAATTTCTATTTTCTTATTAATGTTCTTTTAGTTGCTGGAATCAAGAAGGTGATTTTAATTCTAGAGTTTTGTAGCTGGAACACAATCCTGGAAAATTCTGTATACATGATAAATCTCATGGATAATGCTATGGAAAATCTTTAGTAAAGTATCTGTGGTTTGTGGCAGACCCACAGCCACAGACAACTTTAGACATAATTACCACTTTTCAGATATTATTTGTCTGGAATTTGGTGACACACTGAGGACACATTCTGCCCACATTTGAAAAGATATGTTACTGGTTGAGCTTTGGTCAGGCCAGCTATTGTCCTGATGACACACTGACAAATAGAACACTAAATGTGTGTCTGTAGCAAAGCAAGGATTGCCATTTGTGGTGGTAGATAGACTCCTGTGTGCTGATGGCCACTTCCTCAGCCTCCTGCCATCAAAGGCAAGGTGTGCATCAGCTCCCAGCTCTCCAGCCTCATCATGAACTTTCAGCACAATTCCTTGAGGAACTGAAAAGAGATTGAGGCACTGAGAAGCTGAGGAGGTATATGAGAAACATTCATTCACGAGACTCCGTATTCTTACTTCCTTTGCGCTGCTTGTTTGCCCGTTTGGCAGTCAATCCATGTGAATGGAAATTAAATAAGATCAAAGTTATTCTCGCTGTACTTCAAAACTGGGCTAGAATATGTGCTGTATCATAACAAAATCTGTTCGGTTTCTTAACATTGTTTGCCAGTTTTTGAATGACAATATCATTTTAATTAAATAGTTAACATTTATTTTAGCTGCTATATCCCAAGCATTGAGCTAGACAAACTGAGCTATTTAACTAGAAATAAAGAGCCTCTGCCTTCTAGGAACTTGGAGTCTACTGGAGGAGACAGACAAATAAACAAATAAAATGTGTTTTATAGTGGTCTGTGTTGAGTCTGATGGGAACTCAGGGGGGCACCTCACCCAACAAGTTAAGAACAGAGGCCTGAAGGAGGTGGGAAAGAACACCATAGAAGCATCATCTTAAAGGGCTTGTTAGAAGAAGCGACACTTGAACTAAGCTTTAGTACGAATAGTCAGAAAAAAAATTAGATGAAGATATCCCAGAGGGAAAAGCATAAACCAAGGAAAGGAAGAAATAAAGTGTGGTGGATGCAAGGACCCGGAAGCCAGGTGCTGCCACTAAAGCATAAAATCTGAGGCAGGGATGGCAGAAGATGAAGTTTTGTATGAGCCATAATGGACTTTGAGATTTATCCCATAGGGGAGGAATCATCGAAGGTTTTATGTTGATGAATAAATAACATAGTCAGATTTGTGTTACCCACTGGGCAATGAGTCACCTAGAAGAATTAAGTCAGTGTCAGTTTTAGTTAGGTCTTGATAAAGAGAAAAGAAGATGTGGATAAGTTCTCAGTCATATGAACTTGTGTGTTACCATGGTCTCCCATCTAAAAGAGTTTGTTTTCCTTCGTGTGTGTGTGTGTGTGTGTGTGTGTGTGTGTGTGTGATGAAGAGACATATTAATACTGTATCTTTTAGCTTCTGGGAAACCACCTTTATAAGAATATAAAAATGTTTTTAAGAATGTTCACAAATACTTTTGTGAGTTACATAGCAAAGATTATAAGGGAAGCTAAGATAATATTATTCTGAGAGCGTATAATTCCAGATGCAATATACGGAAAAGACTCTAACCAATATCTCTCAGAGAATAGTAAACTGAAATTCTGCTACTGAAACAGAATCCAGCCCTGCTAATATAGCATCATTAAATGTTAGACTGTCCACAATTATCAAGAACATTCAGAGTCCACCTAGTCCATGTATCTAAATATAACAATCCCTAGAGAAATTCTTTTAGCTGAGGACCATGACTAGGCCAGAAGTACTCATTGGGAATGACTCAACCCATACACATAGAGAAGGGGGAAAAAAGCATACAAATATAAATAATAAGTAATGAGGTTTTGAAATTGACTTTCAGGCCTTCTGAATACACTGGAAAGCACACATAGCTAGTATGACTAAGAGCCCAAACTCATTTGGTTCAGCTGGGACCATCTTCCTGGGTGCCCCCAAACTACTGAATATTTCTGTGCTATGCTACTCTAGGATTGATGCTACTTTCTTTCAGAAGCAGTCTTGGTATATGATCAGTCTTAGTATATGAAATTATTCAAAGTTCTTCCTTACCTGTTGATTTGTACAGAAGCTTTGTTTCATTCTAATAATGCTTTGCAAAAATGCTTCCAGCCTGCTTTGCTCATTAACTTTTGGAATAGCTTTTATCTGCCTGCTGGTCTAGGCAGCTCTAACATGAACTTCATGTGAGAAAGTCTCTGCTCTGATGGCTGCATTCTCTCTCAGGTGCTGGGGCAAAGAGGAAGGTTTAATCTGTTCCCTTGCCAGGAAAGTTCTACATTGGAAACAGGGATTCAGCTATAAACACTCCTACAATGCATATGCCCTAGGCACTTCCTACCTTAAGGTAGGAGTTTTTACTCTCCAGGAATAAAAATTCAAAGACAATAGTGCATACATTATACTTACTACACTCAGTTTTCTCAACTTCCTCTTCAGTGTGGCATATTTAACCTAGTTATAAAAAATTATGGTATTTTTAAAGTGTTACTAAGGAATTCAGCTTTTAAAAACCACTCTCTAGCTTTCCCAGGAAAAGAGATGATTCAACCTATAATTAGTCTATATACTCACTCTTGGAACCTTGTACAGTATGCCCCAGTCTGTAAACCCTATCTTACCAGAAGCCAAATCTACCCAGGATGAGCCTAATTCAAATTGATCTCATAAAACATCTGAGCTTGAATTCAATTATATTCTAAATACTGAGGCTGGAAAGCTAAGTCTTTGCAGTTTATTTATGCTTTCTATGCTGTGATAGACTTCATGATTCTCCAAAGCTGATTTTGGATTCTTGTGTTGAAAAATTCATGGTTGGTTAGTAATTATCTGTATAATTATACCTGCCATTGCTCACTTCTGCTCTCAACAGAGGAACATATTGGGTTGCTTAATAATGAAGCAAATTTTGCTCCACATATTTGCCTTTTTTTTTATCAGAAATTCAGAGGACAGAACTTTATTGCTGCTCTGGTAAAATGCCTAGATAGGACTCTTATCTTCACATGACTTAAGTGACGAGAAGGGAAAGAGTATGTATCTTATGAAGCCCAGAGTCAAGAGGCTCTATTTTCTCATCTCCATGTGGCATTGAAATCTTCAAGCCTCCAACAAAATTGTGTGACATTCCTCGTACTCCATGACTTGCAGAAACATCTATATAAGTGTTTCCAAACAATCTACCACCTCAGACTGAGAGATTTTGGCAAGAATGCTACCAGATCTGACTTTAGCATCTATGGCAGCACTCTATTAGTAAACAAACAAAAAAATAGAGCACTTCTTTTGTGGGACTTTGGCCTTTACTTGCTACAAATTTTCTCTGTGACAATGCCAATTGATCACCCTCTGGCTCTCTACTTCCAGTCTCTATAATTGGAGATGTTAATAAATCCTGACCTATCATCAGCATAGTGATGTAATGGCAACCAACACATGTAGAAATGCTTAGGAAAAACTACAAATTGATATTATAGCTTCAGCCTTATTGCAAGTAATACAAAATAAGCTGCTAGCTTGTTGAGGAAATGGGTTGAGCCAGTATAATAGATGAGTGCTAGGCCAATACTGGGGAATTACCTCCCTTCTATCCACTGTCTGGCTTTGGTCTTGCCCCAAAGACAGAGACTACTGGAGCTAACCTTTGAAAGGAGAGACACATGAGTGCACTTTTACTGGCTATCACTGAAAATTCCAAGTTGGTCTGAAATAGAGATTAGGTCTTTGTTTTTATTAGCGTCTTCCTTGTTAGATCAGAGTCACATAACCCCAGAGATGGAAGAAATTCTAGCAACCGTCTATCTCACCTAAGCACCTCATTTTGCAGATAAGGATATCAAGGCTTACGTAAGTAAAGCAACAGGCCCAAAACTATATGGCTACTTAGTGGCATAGCTAGAAGTAGAATCCAAGTGCCTGGATTCCTGGTCCAGTTCTTCCCCTCTTTCTCCACTCTTCCTCATTGCCTATCTCTTCCATGGTTCCTGCATCAGTTTAAAATAGGTAACAGAAAAGGCAATGAATTCATTTATTCATTCATTTAACAAATATTTACTGAGTGCTTATTATGGGCCAAGCATATTCGAGGCACTAGGAACATATCAGTAAATAAAACAGATGAAATTTGCTGCCCTCATGGAGTTTACCTTCGATAGCAAGAGACAGTAAAATGATTGCTAAGGAAAAATAAAGCATGAAAGAAAAGTATGGGGGGGGCGGAGAAAATAAAACTTCTAAATGAGATAACCAGGAAAGGTGACTTTTAAGTAAAGACCTAAAGGAAATGAGAAAATTAGCCGTGCAAGTATACAGGGAATAAGCATTTCACACAGAGGGAAGAGCAAGAACAAAGTTCCAGAGGTAGGAGCTCCTGGTGTACATAAGAAACAGCAAGAAGGCCAGTGTGGCAGGTGTAAGTGAATGATGAGGGAGACAATGAAGTCTAAGAGGTTCAACAGGAGACAATTTTATTGAGAGCTTTGTAGTAGATTACGGTAAGGACACCAACTGAGTCAGACGGGAAGCCATAGAGGAGTAACATGACCAGGTTTTCATTTTAACAGAATCACTGTGGTAATGTGCTTAGGAAGAGAACAAGAATAAGAACAGAAAAGATTTTTGTAATAATCTGGAGGCAAGATGATTGTGGTTTGGGCCAAGGAGGGGTTATACTCAGGGGTGGTAGAGTGAATAGAATTTGCTACTGAACCAGGTATGAGTAATTAACCACATTGAGAATAGAAAAATAAGGTTTTTGCCTTGAAAGACTGGAGGAACAAAGTTGCCATTTGATGAGGCAGGAAAGCAGAGAGTAAATATTAGGAACTCCATTCTTGACATAAGTTTGAGGAACTCAACATCTGTGTGGAGGGGTCAGCTAGATGGTTGGATATATAAGTTTAAAATTCAGACGACAGAGTCGAACTGAAGATATAAATTTAGGAGTTAAGCAAACAGAAGGTATTTAAAGCCACGAGACTGGGTCAGATCAGCTAGGAAAGGTGAAGGTAGATAGAGCAGAGGCTCAATTATTGAGTCCCATTGTTCTTCAACAATTAAACGTCAAGATGATGTGCTAGAAAAAAATAAGAGTGAGCTAGAAACCCAACAAAATAATTTAGCTAATCTCTCTGAATCTCTATCTCCACTCTGCATATCCTTTTATATCTAATTTTGTCTTCCCTTTTATTAGCTTAATTTTGCTCAAAAATTATATTATCCAATTTGATTATTTATTTTATTCAATAGTCTTTACTTCAAAGGATTCATGATATTTTCTAAAACCAAACTTCCCTCCCCACTCTCTGAATGAAAAGATTTGGTGCTATCAATAACACTCAAAAGAATATGCCACAAGACATCATTTTTAAAGTGTATAGCTTCCCTGAGTGGTTATTTGGAGAAGGAAATGATCGTTCGTATACATAGCTTCCGTGTGTGTGTGTGTGTGTGTGTGTGTGTGTGTGTGTACTCGTATACACAGTTAATATTTATTCAGTGCTTACTAGGTGCTAATCATTCTGTTAAGCATGTTGTATTTATACATTATTACAATATCCTCCCAATAATCTCATGGGGTAAGTACTATTATTATTCACATTTTGGGGATAAGGAAAATGTGGCTTTCAGATGTTAAACAACTTCCCAAACTTGTCATCTAGACTGGTTAACAGAAACTAAACCTAGGCAGTTTGACTCCAGAGCATCTATTCTTTAAATTTTTGCCTAGAATTTGCAAACTGGCCATCAATCCAGCAGATGGATTTCAGCAATAGAGCTGTTTTGTTTGGGCGGCATGATGTTTCCAAAAAAAAGAAATGTACTCTGAATGCCTTTAAAAGTCATGCATGTTCATTACCTCACATTCTTTACCGTCTGCATCCTTCTTCCTGCATCATGTAATTTACCTGCTATACTACGTTCACTTGAGTTGTTGAAACTTGCTCTACTATACTTCTTCCTTCAATCTTTAAGAGGCTTGGTGTGACTTTAGGATCCAAAACACATATATTTCTTCACACATACACCACCCCCAACACCACCACAACCAACACTGCCATCAGGAAAAATGTAACAAAATAAAAAATGTAACAAAAGGATATCCTTTCTATCATTAATACTTTTCCCTGTGATGGTCATTCATAATGCCTAGGGTTCTTGCCTAGATTTACCTCTCCAAGCCTCATTCAAGTCCAACTTCAAAAATGTAGAGCTGTGCCCTGTACAGGTGCTGTAATAGGAGGGACCCATCCTCCAAGAGATGCATCATCTCATCCTTTAATTTTGTCACATCCCTTATCTCTGAACAGTAGCCTATGACATATACATGTATTCTCAGTGCAAATGAAATAAATTATTTTGATTTTGATGTGGCAATGCCTCTGCACATCCATTATACATTCAGCACATAAGAATATTTTCTTAAATTACCTGTATCAGGAAGCTGACATATTTCTTTGACTGTTTCTGGATCTTGAGTACTAGGAAGGGCTAAATGGTTGTGTCTCCTTTTTGGATTTGGGGGGCAAATCTGAGTTCTGTACGTTACCATTTTTTTATTTCTTTAAAGAAAGTGGGAAGACACTTTCATGAAAGCTAGATTGAAATCCTGTTTGCTGTTTTTTTTAAAAAAAAAATGATGAAAATGTTATTTATTTGTGAACCTAAACTCTTGGGCATATTATCTTAGCAAGGTATTAAAACCAGTTTTTCAGAAGCTACTCTGTGTTGTGAGTTCCAACAGAGCAAAGATAAAGACAGGTGCTGACTGCTAAATTAGGCCAGCTGCGTTACATATCAAATGGGTTGGTGTTTGCACCTGGGGTAGTGAAAGAGCACATAGTTATTAACCTCTTTGGCTTTTTTTTTCCTTTTTGGCAAAAGAAGGGTTGGATTTCTCTTCCCTTTAAAGAGCTATACACAGAGCTTATTTTAGCCTTAAACCTAAAGAGTCACCTACTACATGTTTAATAATAGAATTCACTAATTAGAACACCAGGATTCATGCTCATTTAGAATGTATTAAATACTTTAAACATACAAAAATAACTAATATGTTCTGCCAAGTTTACACACATTAACAAATATAATTCACAAAGTAATTTGAATAATAAATAGCTATTACTATGAGGTCGGACAATTAAGTTTGCAAACTCATCCTAGAAAAAGCGCAAAATGCTGTGTTTCCCCGAAAATAAGACCTAACCGGAAAATAAACTCTGTCATGATTTTTCAGGATGACATCCCCTGAACATAAGCCCTAATGTGTCTTTTGGAGCAAAAATTAATATAAGACCCGGTTTTATTTTCGGGGAGACATGGTACCTCATTGCTGAATATCACCTTTGAAGTGCTCCCCTTGGGAAGCTATGCACCAATGTCAGTGCCTAGTCCACCCTTCAAAGCAATTTGGAACTCTTTCTGGAATGGCCATCAAAGCTGTCATCATATTACCCTTGATGTCATGAATGTCATCAAAATGTCTCCCTTTCAATATTTCCTTTATCTTTTGATAAATGAAGACGTCATTGGGAGACAGATCAGGTTAGTAGGGAGGGTGTTCCAATACAGTTATTTTGTTTACTGGCTAAAAACTCCCTCACAGACAGTGCCGTGTGAACGGGTGCATTGTCGTGATGCAAGAGCTATGAATTGTTGGTGAAGATTTCAAGTCATCTAACTTTTGCACACAGCCTTTTCAGCACTTCCAAATAGCCAATTTGATTAACTGTTAGGTTGGTACAAATTCATAATGAATAACCCCTCTGATATAAAAAAAAAGTAGCAAAATCATTGCAACAACTTCACAAACATAATTGTCAGACCATTTCATACATGAGGAAACTCAGAGAACCAAATGACTGCCCCAAGGTCACACAGCTGCAAGTAATAATGGAGAACGGATTCCAAGTTACATCTTATCATTCCACAGGCCATGTTCTTTCAATGAGTTGGCTGGCTGTACCTGTTTTGTGGCTACCCTGGCATAGACTCATTAGACAGATGGCCCACTGTCTCACCACTCACAGTCACCAAACTGCATTAGAAATGGGTTAAGAGTGATGTCTGAAGCACAGCGGTCTGATGAGTCCCCTTGATCTTTCCCCTAGAAGTTTCAACAAATTCAACAAAGGATTCGCTGCACAACACACAAACATGTCTGAGAGATCCGTGCATTGAAACATCTGAAGGTGGGTGAATCAGAGCAAATGGAAAAAGGAAAGGGAGAAGAGCAGAGACGAAGAACTGTGGATGCAGACCAGAGCTCATTGTGTGTCTTGGGAGAGGGAAGGATTCAGGCTGCAGGTACACTCTCTGTGGCCCTGAGTATTCCTGCCTAAGTGATCAGCATGTAATATGGCAGAACCCAGCAATCAAGGCAGAGACCTCGGGTTATAGACCAAATAGAGAAGTGCGACAGCTATGTTCTAGTAGCTGTCATTGACAGAAAGAAAACAAAGCCATAGAACCTGGACACCTCCCTGCACACTTTCAGAGCTCACCTCCCCGTCTTCCCAGAACTTGCCTCCTCACACCCTCCAGAGGCTGGCAGCAGGTCCCAGAAGAAACTGTAGCAGTGAATGTCAGGTTACAAAGCAAAATATCTACAGCCCTGAGAACTGGAGAGACAGTTCCTGAGCGGCACATGCACACTGTGGCCAATCCCAGTGACAAGGGTGGAGATACAGAGGTGAGGCAGCTGAGGTCTGGCAATCGCTGTTACTGTGAGGAGAACACAGCCACAAACACATTAGTGACCTGTCCCGTCCAGCGCGACAAGAGCAGTGGGAAGCAAAAAAGGCGGCGCAAGGTTAAGAAAGACAGTAGACAAGAGTAGAGTGCAAGCGGGGCCAAGGGACTCAAGTCTCAAGGACTGAGCCCCAAATCGGGCCAATGCATGGCTTTTATTAGTAATCATACAAGGAAGTTTGATTTTTCCATGGTGCCTGACTGGCTATTCTTCCCGAAAGCCCCCATCGTGCTCCAACACATACTGTGCCTTCACACACACACGCATAACCCCAGGGGATGGAATCACAGTACTGAAACCATCAGATAAGAGAGCCTGACCGGTATTATTCCATCCATTCCCAGCTTTCCCGGACACTCCCACAAGGAAGCTTTACCGATATTATTCCATCGTGTCTCAGCTTTCTGAGACACTTCCTTGTGATGTCATGGGGAAGGGGCGGGGAACAGACAGTTCGGCAGCTATAAGGCAACAGTGACCCCTCCCAGCCTACCTGGCCCCCATCCTTCCCGGCTGATCCAGTAGGGGTTCCTGGGATACCTCAGGTAGCACAGCACGTATCTGGCTGCAGGGGCAGCACTGGGATTTCAGGGGCTCAGAACCCCATTGCCCACCACATTCTCCCATGAGAGTGGTGCCCTGAGACACAGGTGACCTAGTGACAGAAGAGAGACCCGCATCCCCAAGGAATACAAGGAATTTTTCACCACCCAGCAGAGATCCAAGAAGTCAGAGAAAATGAAAGCCAGAGGCAAAAGAAAATAAAATGCTCCAGTGCCACCTACTGGAAAATCATAGAAAGACCTCTTCTTATCAACCTGCTGCAGAGTTCACTCCCATATGCCTAGAGAAAGAATCCATCACATTCCATGAACTACCAAGGTAATAGGCAGCTCAAAAAGAAAATGAAAAATCTCCAGAAAATAAACTTAAAGACACGGAAATATGTGACTTAAATGACAGAGAATTCAAGATTGCAGTTCTGAAAAAATTCAACCAGATGCAAGAAAACTCAGATAGGCAGTTTAATGAACTCGGACATAAAATCAATGAACAAAATGAACACTGACTACTTTACCAAAGAGACTGGATTTTTTTTTAATTTTTTTTATTAAATTTATTGGGGTGACAATTGTTAGTAAATTTACCTAGATTTCAGGTGTACAATTCTGTATTACATCATCTATAAATCCCATTGTGTGTTCACCACCCAGAGTCAGTTCTCCTTCCATCACCATATATTTGATCCCTCTTACCCTCATCACCCACCCCCCAGCCCCTTACCCTCTGGTAACCACTAAATTATTGTCTGTGTCTATGAGTTTTTCTTTCTCATTTGTTTGTCTTGTTCTTTTCTTGTTTTTGATTTATATACCACATATCAGTGAAATCATAGGGTTCTCTGCTTTTTCTGTCTGACTTATTTCACTTAGCATTATACTCTCAAGATCCATCCATGTTGTCACAAATGCTCCTATATCATCTTTCCTTAACGCCGAATAGTATTCCATTGTGTATATATACCACAACTTCTTTATCCATTCATCTATCGAAGGACATTTTGGTTGTTTCCATGTCTTGGCCACCATAAACAAAGCTGCAATGAACATTGGAGTACACGTGTCTCTATAGAGAAATGCTTTCAGATTTTTTGGGTAGATACCTAGGAGAACGATTGCTGGGTCATATGGTAATTCTATTCGTAATTTCTTGAGGAACCTCCACACTGCCTTCCATAATGGCTGCACCAGTCTGCATGAGACTGGAATTTTTTAAAAAGAACCAAATAGAGATTGTGGTGATGGAGAGCTCAATAAAAGACACAAAGGATTAAATAACAAGCTTAGGAAATAGAGATGACCAGATGGAGGAAAGAGTTAGTGATATCAAAGACAGAAATCTGGAAATGACACAGATGGAAGAAGAGACAGACTTGAAAATTAAGAGAAATAAAAGAACTCTACAAGAATTATCTGACTCCATCAGAAAGAACAATATAAGGATAAAAGGAATACCAGAAGGAGAAGAAGAGAGAGAACAGAGAGCTTATTCAAACAAATAGTTGATGAGAACTTCCCAAATCTATGGACAGAACTAGATCCTTGAATCCAAAAAAGCAAATACAACACCCAATTTTCCCAATCCAAAAAATCCTTCTCTAAAGCACATTATATTAAAACTGTCAAAAAATAATGACAAAGAAAGTGTTCTTAGGGCAGCCAGTTACCAATAATGGAAAGCCCATTAGATTATCGCCCATTAGATTATCATCAGATTTTTCAGCAGTAGAGAGTAGAATCAAATATTCAAAATACTGAAAGAGAGAAATTACCATCTAAGAGTAATATATTCAGCAAAGTTACTCCTTAGATGTGGAGGAGTAATAAAGACATAAATAAAGACCTTTCCAGACATAGAGAAGTAAAGGAATTTTTTGCCACAAGGCCTACATTACAGGAAATACTGAAGGGGGTTATTCTACCCCAAAGAAAAAAGCAAAATGATACAAAACTATGAGTAAGAGGACTAACAGACAGACAGAAGCAGAAAATTGCAACCCTTCTTCAAAATAAAGCATTATATACTTAAATATAACATACAGGTTGAAGGAGGTAAAAGCATAAAAAAGAAAAAGACAATGGCTACTGCAATTTGGAAATGAACTCACAGCATGAATAGGGATAATTTGTGATGACAAAAAAAGGTGGGGAGAGGGTAAAGTTCAGAATTTGCAAAGGGGAATGGAGATAACATGAATGCAGAAGAAAAAGGACTACTGTATATGTAAGACTTCATTTTAAATAAACTTAATGGCAACTACACACACAAAAAAAGAAAACTCCATAACTGAGACACATAATTTCAAAAAAGACGAAACAGAGAGAAAAATGATAGAATGCTACCAAACTGAAATAACAGACAGAAGTATAAGGGCAATGAAACAAACTACCAGAAAACAAGACAGAAAAGGGCTATAGGAAATTATCAAGTATCAATAATAATCACCCTAAATGTGAATGGCTTGAATTCATCAATAAAAAGACACAAAATAGCAGATTGGATAAAAAAACAAAACCCATTCCTGTGCTTTTTTCCAAGAGACATATCTCAGCTGAAAGGACAGTATAGACTCAAAGAGAAGAGTGGTAAATAATACTCCAAGCAAATGGCATGCAGAGAAAAGTGGGTGTAGTCCTACTTATATCTAACAAAATAGACTTCAAGATAAAAAAGATAACAAGAGACAAAGATGGACATTTCATAATGATAAAGGAGACAATACATCAAGAAGATATAACACTTATCAATATATATGCTTCCAATTAGGGAGCACCAAAATATATAAAGCAACTACTATGCTAACAGAACTAAAAAGAGAAACTGACAAAAACACAATTATAGTGGGGGCCCTAAATGCCCCATTCACAGCTATGGATAGATCATCCAAACAGAAAATCAATAAGGAAATATCAGCCTTCAATGACACATTGGATCAAATAGACATAATCGACATTTAGAGAACCATTCATCCCAGAACAACACATTATACATTTATCTCTAGTGAAAATGGAACACTCTTAAAAATAGACCATATATTGGGACACAAAACTAGCCTCAACAAATTAAAGAAGACTGAAATCACACCAAGAATATTCTCCAACCACAATGCTTTAAAATTGGAGATTAATTGCAAAGGGAAAATTGGAAAAACCACAAATATGTGGAGATTAAACAACATGCTACTAAAGATGACTGGGTAAAAGAAGAAATAAAAGGAGTGATCAAAAGATACATAAAAAAATGAAAATGAAAATACAACATATCAAAACTTTTGAGATACAGCAAAAGAGGTAGTAAGAGGAGAAGTTACAATGGATACCACAGAAATACAAAGAATCATACAAGAATACTTTGAAAGACTATATCACCAAATTCAATAACCTAAAAGAAAAAAACGGGTTCTTAGAAGTATATAACATTCCTAGACTGAATCACAAAGAACTGGAATCCTAAATAGGCCGATCAACAGCTAGGAAATTGAAATAATCATCAAAAACCTCTAAAAAGCAAAAGTTCAGGACCAGATGGCTTCATTAGTGAATTCTACCAAACACTCAGAGATGATTTAATACCTGTCCTTCTCAAACTCTTCCAAAACATTGAAGAGACAATACTTCCTAACACATTTTATGAAGCCAACATTATCCTGATACCAAAACTTGCTACAGATAAAAGGAAAAAAGAAAATTACAGACCAATATCTCTGGTGAATACAGATACAAAAATGATAAACAAAATACTAGCAAATCAAATACAATGATACATTAAAAAGATTACACGTCATGATCAAGGGAGGTCATTCCAGGGAACAAGGATGGTTCAACATATGCATATCAATCAATGTGATATGTAACACAAAGAAAATAAAGGATAAAAATCATATCATCATATCAATAGATGCAGAAAAATCATTTGACAAGATAAAACATCAATTTATGATTAATACTTAATAAAATGGGTATAGAAAGTACCTCGATATAATAAAGGCCATATAATACAAACCCTCAGCTAATATCATACTTAATGGTGAAAAACTGAAAGGTATTCCTCTAAGATTAGGAACAAGACAAGGCTGCCCCCACTCACCGCTGTTATTCAACACAGTATTAGAAGTCCTAGCCAGAGCAATCAGACAAGAGATAGAAATAAAAGGCATCCAAATTGGGAGCGAAAAAGTCAAATTGTTACTTTGCGCAGGTGACATGATTCTTTATATAGAAAACCCTAAAGATTCCACCAAAAACTATTAGAAACAATAAACAAATACAGTAAGGTTGCAAGGTATAAAATCAATGTGCAAAAATCCATTGCATTCCTATATACTAACAATGAAATTTCAGAAAAAGAAATGAAAAAAGCATTGCCTTTTGCAATTGCCAAAAATGAAAGAATAAAATACCTAGGAATACATTTAACAAAGGATTTGGATATTGCTGTATATCTGTATATTGCTTTGGGTAACAAAGGTGAGGATCAAATACATGGTGACAGAAGGAGAATTGCTTTGGGTGATGAACACACAACACAACATATAGATGATGTATTATAGAATTGTACATTTGTAACCCATATAATTTTATTAACCAATGTCACCCCAATAAATTTAATAACAAAAATATCTACTAGGTCAAGCTACCAATAACACCATTTTAAATATGTATATTCAAACTATCACTTTGAAATGTTTGGCAATAAATTTAGACCACAAACCATAACTATTGTTTAGCATTTCTAAGAAAGAATGCAGTATAAAAGCAGTTTTTATGAATACATTATACACTTTTTATATGGTTTCATAAAAATGACCTGTTATAAAAAAATAAAATGTTGTTAAACAAAAACATAGAAACTGATAATTACATCGCAGTTTAACATCTTTTTCATCTTTGAAGAGACCCTGAATTTCCAGCATTTTTAAGAACACTTTTTGACCAGAAAATGATAGAAATGCTGAAGCTCCACTGATGTTGCAATCGGTATAACTAGTTTCTATCTATAATAACATTCACGTTATTAAAATGTTATTAAAATGTTGTTAAGGTCTATGTCAAATATAATTGACCTGAAAAAATGAACAGTGTTAGGAGAATGGAAAATACTCTACTTGTTGTCATTTGACAACTTTCCCTTAGTCAGTATAGCAGTATACAAAGCCCCAACAGTTTGTTCCTAAACTGCTAGGCCAGTTTTCCCATGGAACAATAGCTCTGCAGGGGTGTTGCACATAGAGAGGTTTTTGAGATCACATTTCCTTTCCTTTCAGGATCTTCAGTGTGCTAATGACCATGATTCTCCTAGAAAGGGATATACTATAAAGTGTTTTCCAAGTATATCACCACATGAGCCACATTATAGAGTTACTGGATTCATGTACCCTGAATGCTCTTGGGAAGCCACTGTTCTTATGAATCTCTGCAACTTTCTAAATTCTGGAAAATTTGTCCTGGGGACCATCTCTCACAGTTTGAGAACACATTGTTTAAGACAGTGAGAGTAAATTTATAGAGTTCACTCCCAAAATTCAGTATAGAACAAAAATACAAACAGATTTAGAAACAGCTCAGAACAAATTTATGAATGGCATACTTATCAAAGCTTACCAAGGGAAACCAGGAATGGTACAGCCTAACATCCCAGGCAGATGTCAGAGATGTCACTGAGCCTGTTTCCGACCTGTTCCTCTGTGCTACTCTCTGAAATACTGCTCCAGGTTGTGTGCTCCAGGCCGGACCCAGAATGACAGGTCTTGTGTTCTTAACTCAAATTTACTTAAAGGTGGCACCCAGCACTGTATTCATTCTTGTTAGCAAAACTGAGATGAACTCAAGGCTTAAAATTAATTGTGTTTAAATTTAGAGTTATCTACATTTAGAATGTCTCTCCAAATCTCAATATATTCTTTTAAACCAATACTTATTACTTCCTTATTTTCCTAGAGTGATGAACAAAAATTAGAAAGTAATACTTTATAAGAAATATAAAATTCCCTTCTTATCTTGAAATGAATTCCATAGATGAACTATAATTTACTTATATATACATAATATTTTAAGAAAAACAATATAACCAAATGGTACTATAAAAGACACAATAATTTATAATTAAATGATATGAATTTCCATATATAAATGCTCAAGCATTGCAGTATTCCAGCATATGGGGAATTTCTGACTTACACCCACTAAATAATAGTAGTTCCACCTTCATTATGACAACTCAAAACACATCTTCTCCTTTAGAAAATGCCTTCTAAGCATTCATTTCTCTTCCTATTTAAAGTCAGTGTATTTAAGAAATTGAAGTGGGAAGTAAACACGAGGTCTGACAATTAAGTTTGCGAACTTGTTGCACCAATGTCACTAACTTTTTTTGATATCAGAGGGATTATTCATTATGAATGTGTACCAACTGGACAAACAGTTAACTAAGTTTACTATTTGGAAGTGTTGAAAAGACTGCATGAAAAAGTTAAACAACCTGTACATTTTGCCTACAATTCATGGCTCTTGCATCAGCTCACACAGCACTGTCTGTGTAAACAATAACTATATTGAAACACCCTCCCTACTCACCTGATCTGGCCCCCAATGACTTCTTTCTTTACCCAAAGATAAAGGAAATATTGAAAGGACGATATTTTGATGACATTCAGGACATCAAGGGTAATACGACGAGAGCTCTGATAGCCATTCCAGAAAAAGTTCCCAAATTGCTTTGAAGGGTGGACTAGGCACTGGTGTCAGTGCATAACTTCCCAAGGGGAGTCCTTTGAAGATGACATAGTGATATTCAGCAATGAGGTATGTAGCACTTTTTCTAGGATGAGTTCTCGAACTTCATTGTCTGACCGCGTGTGTTCCAATTACTTCTTTAAAAGATTACATTGGTGCTTGTGTGGAGAATGAACCGGAGAGAGAAGGGGAGAAACAATAAGACCAGCCTGGAAGCCCTGCAATGATCTGAGCATAAGATGCTACATTTATGCTACTGAAAACCAAATCTCTGGTCAGTCTGCTCTGTTTCCAGATGCTATTGGACATCTCCATTTGAATATGCTGGTGATATATAAAATATTTTAATCCTCAAATTAAATATTAGAATCCCTCTCATTCTCCTACAACAAATTAGCAACTCTAATTTTATCACTTTATCAATCTTACATGTCTTTTCTGAAGCATCTCTTGAATTTTTGTTTTGTTTTATATCCAATCCCAGCCTTGTTTTCCAGCTGGAAAAAATGACAGCCTCTTAACTGGATCACTACCTTCTATCTCCAGTTTCAATAGATTCTATGAACAGCTTCTGGCACAATTTCTCTCACATACCAATTTCTACACATCATTCATTCCTTATAAACACTACCTTACCCTGGCACTGCAAGTTTGACTGGAATCCACACGGCATGTTGTGGCCATGGAACACATGATTAGCCAAACTCATTGTTAAGGAGTCCTAACCATGTAAGTTATCCTTCCAATATGACATCTTCTCCATTCCCTCTCTCCACTGCCTGCCATCTTTTGCAATTTCTTATGACATCTTACTACTGAGACCTAACCACACACCACTATCCCCAGCACTCTGAAAAAGCAAGAACATTTTAAATTAAAATGTTCTTAAATTACACACTCACACACATACACACACAATGGGTTCCCTGTGTTTGACAAATTCATTTCAAATGTTAAAAGAAAGATGCAAAATGATGAGATGAGGAGTAAAAAATTAAAACCTTAAGCATTTTCTATGGATTTAAAATTTTTCATGACCTTCCAAGTCACCTGATCATTCTACAGTTTAAATTTTCCATGAAGGAGTGATACAGTGCAACCATGAAGCATTGATTTTAAAGTCAGATTATTTAGATTCAAATATCATAAATACCATTTACTACCTATAAGAATTTAGGCAAGTTAATTAAACTCTATGGGCCTTACCTTCCTAAACTATAAAATGAATAAATAGTAACTACTTCATAAGATTGTTCTGAGAAGTGAATGAATTGTTACCTATAAAACACTTGGAATAGTACTTGATACACAGCATGCATTTCTCAAGTATTGTTATTATTACAGCAAAGTTTACCCTTAAAATGCTTATAAATACATGTATAGGGATATAACATTATTTTATGAAATTAATAGCCTTTTTATCAATAAAAGAATCTGAGGCTTAGCAGTTATTTTTAACACTTATAAAACCACTAGAAAAAAATTTACAAATTAGTAATAATTCAGAGGGTGTAGAATGAAAGGAAGGTGCTAAAAGCAGTCAGGTTCCATTCATTACTTCTTGTGGAATATTTGTGACACTTTTAAGTGGCTATGAAATAGACCTAAATGAGATCTTTTAGAATAGCTGAGTTCTAAATTGTATGCTTCTTAGGAAATCTTAATTTTATTTTATTGACGGCAATCTTTGGGCCACCCTAGGGATTTTAATTTTCATTGAACTCATCAAGAAATTGCAGTACTAAGGTCCCTTCCTTTTCATACCAGAAATTAAGATTGAGAAAAAACAAGTTGTCATTATTTTCAAAATAGGTTATTTTCTCCAGACCTAGAGGAATACCTTTTTTTTTGAACTCTCACTGTTAAAAGCATATTTCAGAAAATGGACATCAATGTAATATGCAGGGGTTTGGGGTTTTTTTGTTAAAGCATTTTGGTCAAAACCCTGGAATGATAATTACACAAAGGATTCCAGAAATAGGCTCTTTATTCACTAAACGCATTAGTGTTTGAGTTCATATGTGACAAAACAAAACTTTATGTAGATTGATGCTTTCCCCAGCTCTTTAACTGGAAAGAAGGAACAAAGGGAAATGACATTATCAAGTATGTCCCAGATTCCTTCCACTGAAATAGGAGACGAAGAAATGCCATCATGTAACCTTCATCTTATACAAGAACATCTTGTAGCATAATTCTCCAGTCAGTGCAAAGGGAAGATTTGAATTCACATTTTCAACTGCCAGACCACACAAAACAAAACAGACTTAGTTCTGTTCCCTACATGTTCAATAATTTGTCTTAACTTTTCGCTCAAGTGCCTGGGAATCTACTGAAGAGCAGAGCCTCATCATTTCTCCCAGCCTCCACTGAGGTCCTGGACACTTCTCAGGCATAAATGCCACTTTGAAGAACTCAAGGAGAAGTAGGATACGAGCCCAGTTCCACCTCAAAAGTATCCCGGCAGTGACAGGATTGTTTCATCAACCGCTTTTCTGTGATACAGACCTCAGCAATGAGAGATCTGAGCTCCACAGAGACAAGGTGGGAAAGTTCTGCTTGAAAACTCCCTGGTTTCCAAGAATAATGTGGCCAATTCCCAGAACTACTCTCCAGGCAGAACTCACACATACAGTCTGGCTCAACCTCTGCCACACAGGGGATTTTCTCCTATATATTCCTACGGCAAGTGCTTTCAAATTGCAAACGTTGGCTCTGCCTTGCATTACTGCCTTCATGAGCAATTTTGTCAGAAAAATTATAAACTCCTTTCATGTAACAGAATGTTTCTTATAAATTCCTTTGGAGCCCAACATATGCATGTATTAAATCAATATCGAATAAATGCATGAAGTTAAGGGGGGGGGATACTTAAATAGCAGAAAGCCATTCCCTACATCCCCAAAGTTTAATTAAACATTATATATTTGTCTCTGGTAAATAAAACCATTTAAAATGTTTTAATTCATTCATTCAGTATGTGGTGCCTGCCCTTCATGGGAAGGGATGCAGTGGAAGGACAGGCAGAGTCCAGGTCATGGAGAACCTCAGACACCATACTGAAAAGCAGGATCTTATCTCTTAAAGGTCAAAAAGTCATTCAGGACTTTTTTTCATGATTTAAAATGATCAGTTTTGCTTTATAGCTAGAACACTGTAATGACAATGTGAAAGATGGACGTAAATGGCAGGACTGGAAGCAGAGTTAGGTGTAAGGCGCCAGGAGAGAAATGATGAGGACTTCGATTAGGGCCATAGTCTTAAGGATGTAAAAATGGGAGCAGGCATAAGATACAAAATAGGTACAATTTGGTGACTGACTTTTGGGCGCCTAAATCAAGAATACTGTCAGGTTTCTAACATGGATAACTAAGTGGTAATGGTTTAGGAAAATATGAATGGCTTCTTTTCTAATAAGAACCCTGGAATTTTCTAATACTTCTTTCATACTATTCATCCACTGAAAATGCCATATTTGTCTTTTCTGCTAGCCTATAAGCTACAAAATGTCCTGGACAGTGCTGGGTATTTACCACTGTTTCTATCACTTGGTACAGGCTCCAACACATGCTAAATGCTTCATAAGTATACCTTGAATTAAAATTGGCATATTGATTTGATGTGATTCCTATAAATCCAGGAAGAAGATCATTTGGGGAAAAGAAAAAAAATCTGTTTATATTTTTCTAGCTCTGAGACTACCCAAGGCAACTTCAGAAATAAAAAATTCATTGTTTTCACTATTATCCCCTTCAAAAATGAAATTCTAGTCTGTCTAATTTAACATTTCCATGGTTAAGTAGACCTCACTATTTAAACAGTCTTCCTAAGACATGGGGAAAAATAATTTTTTCCATTTAAATCATAATTGTATTTCATGAAATAAATAGGTTAGTTTTTTTTAAAGCTGTCTCTTCATAGAATCAAGAAAGATTTGAAAGCAGACATACTTCCATGAAGGAAAAATATAAGCTGGTACTCAAGTACCAAGCTGTTGGTTACATACACAAAATTTCATTTTCCTTAAGAATGAATTCATAAAACCAGAATAGTCTCATGGCCTTTGAAATCCTAACAGTCTTCATTTAATATTTTTCTAGGTAGTAATAGAAAATAACAGTGTTCTTTTCTTTTTTTGTGAGGCTAAGCATTGAACACTGATCCAATATAAATCTGCCAACATTGTGTGCATAATATACAGATCCTTAATAACTCTGCTTTCTAATGGATTAATATAATCTTTTACCAGTCAGAGTTGCAACAAGAAACAGGTGGCACCAAATCTATAAAAAACTTACTCAACTCAACTCCAAAAAAACAAACAACCCAATTAAAAAATGGGCAGAGGACTTGAGGAGACATTTTTCTAAAAAGGACATACAGAAGGCAAGAAGACATATGAAGAAATGCTCAACCTCACTAACCATCAGAGAAATGCAAATAAAAACCACAATGAGATACCACCTCACCCCATCAAAATGGCTATCATCAATAAATCAACAAACAACAAATGCTGGCGCGGATGTGGAGAAAAGGGAACGCTAGTGCACTGTTGGTGGGACTGCAGATTAGTGCAGCCACTATGGAAAACAGTATGGAGGTATCTCAGGAATCTGAAAATGGAACTACCCTATGATCCAGTAATTCCACTCCTAGGCATCTACCCGGAGAAATCCAAAACTCCAGTTCAAAAATCAGTATGCACTCCTATGTTTATTGCAGCACTTTACACAATAACCAAGATATGGAAACAACCGAAATGCCCATCGGTAGATGACTAGATTAAGAAGCTGTGGTACATTTACACAATGGAGCATTACGCAGCCATAAAGAAGAAAGAAATCTTATCATTTGCAACAACATGGATGGATCTAGAGAACATTATGTTAAGTGAAATAAGTCAGAAAGAGAAAGACAAGTACCATATAATCTCACTTATATGCGGAATCTAAAGAAAAGAATATGTGAATGAACTAATCAGAAACAGTTTTTTGGGACACAAAGAAAAAACCGAAAGTTGTTAGATGGGCGGCGGGGGGGCGGGGAGGGGTTGGGGATAAGGGGAAAGGTGAAGGGATTAGGAAGCAGCTGGTAACCACAAGATGGCCTCAGGGTTTTCTGAAAATTAATTTGGGGAACGTATTCAATAATGTTGTAAAGATTTTGTTGGGTATCCGATGGACATGCGTCCTACTTGGGAGACCACCTCAAAGATACTGTGGAGGCCTGATCATGGCATTGTACACTAGAAGCTAAACATTAATGAATGCCAACTATAATTTTATATATATAATGTGATGGCTCAGTGTGAGGTCGGAGGGATAGTGGATGGGGGGAGGGGGGTTCACAGTGTGAGGGATATAAATGATGAACGTCTAAGTATTACCTTGTCTTGTACACCTGAAACTAATAAATTTAAAAAAATTTTTTTTAAATAAATAAACAAATAAATAAAATTACTAAAAAAAAAAAAAAGCAATACCAAGAAACAAGTGGCACACCTGAAATAGGCTAAGTGTAGGAGAGTTTATTTACAAAAGGATTAATTATAAAGGCAATGATATTGGGGAGAGTCACCCAGAGCTGGTAGTAGCCTGTCTGTGACTATCCCTATGCCAGAATGAATGAGGGAAACAGTCAAGTAGAGAAGAAACCCTTGACAGGACCAGATACATCTGTTGAGAGGCATTGAGTCAAACACACTGGAAGGAAACCAGGGAAATAAATACCCATCAGCACTTTCTTCTCTCCCTCTGATCTTTTACCAGAGCTCCCCACTGGCCAAACCCACCTGAAGACAAAAGAAATGGGAGCCATACAGGTCAGCCTCCAGGGTGGAGAACAGGGTGGAGAAATGTGGAAAGTGGATCTAGGGGGACAAATAGAAAATATTAGTGCAGAGTTACTCATGTGAGCTTTTGTGCCTAGAAAACACTTTCTCTGTCCATTTTCCAGTGTCCAAAATATTTTCCATCACCTCGCTCTTTCAGAGGAGAAACTTTTTCTGGGTTTACATTTAAATTTCTAAGTATACAGCTATCAATAAAGCTCATATTCCTCAAGCATAGCCACCGAAAGTCTGAAAGGTAAGTGCAATTCTAGAACACTGGCAAAACAAGGATAGAGAAAGTACAGAGAAAGTAAAACACTCAATAAAACTGTAAATGAACATTTTGGAATGCTTTAGAAAGTCTTTAGAATTTAGGGATGGCTTCATGATTTGTGTCACATGTATACAAATGTACATAGCAGTACCTTTGATGCTAAAAGCATCTTTATCTCTTTAGGAAGATTTAAAATCTGTCTGTCTGTGGAATTGTATTACAACAGTCTCCTTCATTTTAGTGCTTAGATATTTCCTCAAACATTACTATTTCAACCTGAAAAAGATCATTTTTATTACCGATTTCTACTGCTTACCAATTGTACAAAATTTTTTTTCTTGTCTTATGTATCTATTAATCAAAATATGCCCAACGGTGTTAGATTTTCATGCAGAGTTTTCTTTAAGTACTTGATATGTTTAGTGTAGAGCACGGCACTTACTAAGTGCACAGTTAAAGTTAGTTTAATGGTAGTAGGTACTTGTTGCTCTTACTTGTTCCTCTTTTGAACTTATCGTATATTTTTTTCAAAGCATGGATTCAGAAATGCACTCATAAGTATGAGGTTAGGATCAACACTCTGTCTTACAATATGTACTGTCAAGAAAGTAAAATGTTTTTTAAAAAAATAAAAGGCAATATATTCTCCTAATGAATATTGTGAAGTTTAGGGTAAAGACCCTAAAATCCAAAGAGCCACAGAGATTGTAGGTACAGTCAGGTTGGTAAAATCAACCCCCAAATATAGTTATTTTATTTATTCACTTATTTCCTGGAGCATTACATCTGCCTTCTTCCCAAAAGAAATGAAATGCTTCATTGTCATTTTCTCATTTTCCCTATCTTTCCTTAAATTAGAAACTGACAGTTTAGATCACGTTCTGTCAGAGCAATGAAACCGCAGCCCAGCCATATGTTATTTAAAGACCTGGATTTAATTCACCATAGGTGAAGTTGACTGAAGTGAAAGAGCCTGATTAATATGGCTGGGCTGCCAGCAGGATAGCGATCACAGCCCCTGCCTCCCATTGTGAATAAGATCTATAAAGCAAGCTGAGACTCCATTTTTCCATCAGGGCACTCATTTTACACAGTGCCAACTGACAGAATTTTCAAGAGCACAACTTCAGCCTGTAAAACAGAAAGTTCCCTCTAACTGGTTAAGAGAATAACTGGACAAAAGATAGGAAATACATGTTCATGGCATGGCTTCTCTCAAATACTAGACAGGTAATAGGTGCAGGGAGAGAAAAGTGTTATTCTGAATCTGATATTGCTAATATCATTCAGAATAAGAGCTGTATTCATTAAACTTTCATTTGAAATACAAAGTTTAAAATGCTTACCTCATTCACTATTTCATGAGATTTTCATATTCAGACTATCTTTATACTCATGGTCTTCATCATAACAGTGCCAATTTTTTAAATTTTGATTAAATTTGTTGGGGTGACATTTTAAAATATGACAGTTTTCTCACCAGTGGCTGTGTTAGCCAATGTCTGCCTTAATTAGTCCCCTACAAAGCTTATTTGAATAGCACCGTGAATATAAATATTGCCAAACACCTTTAATGAAGGACTTTTTATCAACTTCTTTTATTATTAAAGGTATCAAATAAAATTCTACAACTTCACTTAGAGTGTAGAATATCATAAAAGAATGTTGCTCCTGCCATAACAAGAAAACACTATATAAACTAAAAAGTATGCTTTTCTTTTTTATAAGTTAAATTTATTGGGGGCACAATGGTTAGTAAATTTCCATAGGTTTAAGTGTACAACTCTGTAGTACATCATCTATAAATCCCATTGTGTGTTCACCACCCAGAGTCAGTTCTCCTTTCATCACTATATATTTGACCTCTTTACCCTCTTCTACTATTCCTTCCTCCCCCCTTACCCTCTGGTAACCACTAAATTATTGTCTGTGTCTATGAGTTTTTGTTTCTTTGTTCGTCATATTCCTTTGCTGCTTTCAGTTTTATATCCCACATATCAGTGAAGTCATATGGTTCTCGACTTTTTCTGTCCGACTTATTTCACTTAGCATACTAATCTCAAGATCCATTCATGTTGTTGAAAATGGCAGTATTTCAGTATTTCATCTTTTCTTACAGCAGAGCAGTATTCCATTGTGTAAATATACCACGTCTTCTTTATCAAATCACCTGAAGGACACTTTGGTTGTTTCCATGTACCCTCATATATTGTTGGTGAGAATGCAGATTGGTGCAGCTGCTATGGAAGGCAGTGTGGAGGTTCTTTACAAAATTAAGAATAGAATTACCATATGACCCAGGAATCCCTCTCCTGGGTATATACGAAAAAAATCTGAAAACATTTATCGGTAAAGATATATGTACTCTGATGTACATTGCAGCTTTATTTATGCTGTCCAAAAGTATGCTTTTCTTTAAAGCCATCAAAGAAGTATGTTATTTACTGTCTTTTTCATAATAGCCATTCTGACAGGTGTGAGGTGATATCTCATTGTGTTTTTGATTTGCATTTCACTGACAATTAGTGATGATGAGCTCTTTTAATGTGTCTGTTGGCCATCTGTTTGTCTTCTTGGAGAAATATCTATTCAGGTCTTCTGTCCACTTTTTAATTGGATTATTTGCTTTTTTTCATGTTGAGTTGTATGAGTTCTTTATAAATTTTGGATGTCATCCCTTTATCAATTATATCATTTGGAAATATATTCTCCCATTCAGTAGGTTGCCTTTTCATTTTTGTTGATGGTTTCCTTCTCTGTGCAAAAGCTTTTTAGTTTGATGCATTTGTTCATTTTTGCTTTTGCTGCCTTTACTTGAGGAGACATACCCAAAATAATATTGTTAAGACCAGTGATAAAAAGTTTACTGTCTGAGTTTTCTTCTAGGAGTTTTATCGTTTTGGGACTTATATTTAACTTTTTAATCCATTCTGAGTTTATTTTTGTATGTGGTGTAAGAATATGTTTTAGTTTCATTTTTTGCATGTATCTACCCAGTTCTCCCAGAACTATTTACTGGAGAGACTGTCTTTTCCCCCATTGTATATTCTTCCTTGTATATTCTTTCCTCCTTTTTTACAGATTAATTGACCACATAAATGTGGGTTTATTTATAAGCTCTCTATTCTGTTCCATTGATCTATGTGTCTGTTTTTGTGTCAGTACCATATATTTTTATTACTATAGCTTTGTAGTATAGTTTGAAATCAGAAAGCATAATACCTCTAACTTGTTTTTTTCTCAAGATTGCTTTAGCTTTTCAGGGTCTTTTATGGTTCCATACAAATTTTAGAATTATTTGTTCTAATTCTGTGAAAAATGCCATCGGTATTCTGATAGACATTGCATTGAGTCTGTAGACTGTTTTGTGTATGTGGACATTTTAATGGTATTATTTCTTCCAATCATGAGCATGGTATATTCTTCCATTCATTTCTATCTTCTTCAATTTCTTTTATCAGTGTCTTATAGTTTACCAAATATAGGTCTTTTACCTCCTTGGTTAAATTTATTCCGAGGTATTTAATCTTTTTAATGCAATTGTCAATGGGATTGTTTCTTAATTTCTCTTTCTTTTTTTTTTTTTTTTAATTTTATTGGGGTGACAATTGTTAGTAAATTTACATAGATTTCAGGTGTACAATTCTGTATTACATCGTCTATAAATCCCATTGCGTGTTCACCACCCAGAGTCAGTTCCCCTTCTTAATTTCTCTTTCTTATAGTTTGTTATTTATATATAGACATGCAAAAGATTTCTGAATATCTATTTTACATCTTGCAACTTTACTGAATTTATTTATTAGTTCTAATAGTTTTTTGGTAGAATCTTCCAGGTTTTCTACATATATATCATATCATCTGCAAATAGATTTTACTTCCACCATCCCAATGTGGATACTTTTTATTTCTTTTTCTTATCTAATTGTTGTGGCCAGGACTTCCAATACTATGTTGAATAAAAGTGGTGAGAATGGGCATCATTATCTTTTTCCTGACCTGATTCAGCTTTTCATTATTAAATATGATGTTAGCTGTGGTTTGTCACATATGGACTCTATTATGTTGAGGCATGTTCTTTATACACCTACTTTGTTGAGAGTTTTTATCATAAATAAATGTTGAATTTTGTCAAAAGCTTTTTCTGCATGTATTAAGATGATCATATGATTTTTCTCCTTCATTTTGTTTATGTGGTGTATGTCATTGATTGATATGTGAATATTGAACCAACCTTGCATTCCTTCAACAAATCCCACTTTATCATGGTGTATGATCTTTTTAATGTATTGTTGAATTTTGTTTGTTAATATTTTGTTGAAGATTTTTGCATATATATTCATCAGAGATATTGGCCTGTAATTTTATTTTTCTGTAATGTCTTTGTCTGGTTTTGATATCGGGGTAGAATAGTTTGAAAGCTTTCCCTACTCTTCAATATTTTCAAATAGTATGAGAAGCATAGGTATTAATTCTTCTTTGAATGCTTGCTAGAATTCATGTGTGAAGCCACCTGGTCTTGGACTTTTGTTTGTTGGGAGTTTTTTGATTACTCATTCAATTTCATTTCTAGTAATCAATCAGTCTCTTCAGATTTTCTGTTTCCGCCTGATTCAGTCTTGTAAAATTATATGTTTCTAGGAATTTGTTCATTTCTTCTAGGTTGTCCAATTTTTGACATATGATTTTTCTTAGTATTGTCTTACATTCCTTTCTGTAACATTTCTGTTGGTTGTCACTTCTCTTTCATTTCTGATTTTATTTATTTGGGCTACCTCTCCTTTTTTCTTGATGAATCTGGCTAAAGGCTTATCTATTTTGTTTATCTTTCCAGAGAACCAGCAATTAGTTTCATTGTACTTCTTCTTCTTTTTCATTTTTTTTTCTTTTTGTCTCTATTTTAATTATTCTGGCTCTGATTTTTATCATTTCTTTCCCTCTACTCACTTTGGGCTTTTTTTTCTTTTTTTGTTCTTTTTTGTTTGCTCTTCTTTTTCTAGTTCCTTGAGGTGTAAGCTTAGATTTTTTATTTGAGATATTTTTTTGTTTCTTGAGGTCAGCCTATATTGTTACATATTCCCCTCTTAGAACTGCTTTTGCTGTGTCCCAAAGATTTTTGGATTGTTGTGTTTCCATTTTCATTTGTCTCCAGGTATTTTTTAATGTCCTCCTTGATTTCTTCATAAACCCATTGATTGTTCAGTAACACATTATTTACCTGCCACATATTTGTGTTTCTTCCAGTTTTCTTCTTATAAGTGATTTCTACATTCACACCATTGTGAATGGAGAAGGTGCTTGATATAATTTCAATCTTAAATTTACTGTTTTGTGTAAATTGACTTGTTTTGTGGCTTAATGTGTGGTCTATCCTCAAAAATATTACATAAGCACTTGAAAAGAATGTGAGTTCTGTTGGTTTTGGGGGTGGGATGTTCTTTAAATACCTGTTAATTCCATCTGATCTAATGTGACACGTAAAGCAACTGTTTTTTTATTGATTTTCTGTCTGGACAGTTTATCTTATCTGGAGATATCACAGGTAGAAGAGCTGGTGTGGGATTGCTGGGTCATATGGTAATTCTATTCTGTATTTTTTGAGGAACCTCCACACTGCCTTCCATCACAGCTGCACGAATTTGCATTCCCACCACCAGTATATGAGGGTACCTTTTTCTCCACAGCCTTTCCAACACTTGTTATTATTTGTCTTATTGATGATAGCCATTCTAACTTGTGTAGGTGATATCTCATTGTGGTTTATATTTGCATTTCTCTGATGATTAATGATGTTGAGGATTTTTTCTTATGTCTATTGACCACCTATATGTCTTCTTTGGAGGAATATCTGTTCAGGGCCTCTGACCATTTTTAACTGGATTGTTTATTTTTTTTGTTGTTGAGTTGTATGAGTTCCTTGTATATTTTGGATATTAGCTCCTTAACAGAGGCACCATTTGCAAGAATCTTCTCTCATTTGGTTGGTTGCAGAAGCTTTTTAGTTTGATATGGTCCCATTCACTTATTTTAGCTTTTACTACCCTTGCCTTTGAAGTCAATTTCATAAAATCCTCTTTGAACCCAAGGTCCATAAGTTTAGTATCTATGTTTTTGTCTATGCAGTTTACTGTTTTAGATCTTACATTTAGGTCTTTGATCCATTTTGAGTTAATTTTGGACACAGTGACAGATAGCAGCCTAGTTTCATTTTTTTGCACATGGCTTTCCAATTCTCTGAGCATCATTTATTGAAGAAGCTGTCTTTTCTCCATTGTATGTTTTTGGTTTCTTTGTCAAAAATTATGTGTCCATATTTACGTGGGTTTATTTCTGGATTCTCAATTATATTCCATTGGTCTGTGTGTCTGTTTTTCTGCCATTACCATATAGTTTTGATTATTATTTCCCTGTAGTACAAGCTGAAGTCAGGGAGTGTGATACCTCCAACATTCTTCTTTTTTCTTAGGATTGCTTTGGCTGTTATCCTTCTCTTGGTATCTACCCAAAAAAATCTGAAAACATTTATCCATAAAGATATATGTGCTCTGATGTTCACTGCAGCTTTATTTATGGTGGTCAAGACATGGAAACAACCAAAGTGTCCTTCAATAGATGATTATATAAAGAAGATGTGGTATATATACACAATGGAATACTATTCTACCATAAGAAAAGATGAAATAATGCCATTTGCAACAACATGAGTGGATCTTGAGATTTTATGCTAAGCGAAATAAGTAAGACAGAAAAAGAAGAGAACCATATGGTTTCACTGATATGTGGTATATAAAACTGAAAACAACAAATGAACAAGACAAACAAATGAAGAAACAAAAACTCAGAGAAACAGACAATATTTTAGTGGTCACTGGACAGTAAGGGGACGCGTAGATGAGAGTAAAAGGGATCAAATATATGGTGATTGGAAAGAGAACTGACTCTGGGTGGTGAACACACAATGTGATGTATAGATGACATTTTACAGAATTGTGTATCTGAAACCTATGTAACTTAACTAACAATTGTCACCCCAATAAACTTTAATGAAAAAAAAAAAAAGAAAATAAGAGCTGGTCTGCCATAGCATTTCTTTGTTTGGACAAGGAGAAAATCAAACAAAATTGTATGACTGTATGAACTTGAGAGATGTGCAAAATCTAGAAGTGCTGCAAATGTAACACTAATCTTCCTGATCCAACAATTCTTCCCTAATATTACTGAGTAAGAACTAGCCTAGAGCATGGCTCAGAAGCAGAGAGATATCATAGACTTCTATTTCCTGAGCAAAGTTCTGCTCAAGGAGTGTGACATAACTCACCCATGAGATATTTAAAAACAGAAACAATCTGAAATTAATTAAAGCTTCAACCTATCACAGAATTAAAAATTTCAATTCTTTACCCTACCTTTCTCACAAAAGAAAATGCATGTTCTCTATAAAAAAAAAAAAATCTAGTTCGAGCTTTACTGTTTCTTACATACAATATCTGGTATACACTCGAAAATTTTGAAACATTGGCTGAAGTTTGAGAATGTGACATATAATCAAGGAAGAAAAAATTCAAAAGAAGCAGGTTCACAGTTTATCAAGATGTTGTCATTAATATATTTGGATTTTTAAATAACTATTGTAATTAGTTGGAGACTAGAGAAAAGTATGGACAAAATAGGTAATCATATAGGTAATTAGATAGAGATGTCAGCAAAGAAAGGAAGGTGTAAAAAAGATAAAAATCTTAGAAATTAAAAATTTGAAGTTGAAACAAATAATTGACATGATTAGACTTAAAAATAGACAGACTTAAAAATAGACAAGGTATAGTAGAATAAAGTATCAGTGAACTTGAAGACAAATGAAGAGAATTAACCAATCTGAAGAACATAGAGATAAAGTAATTGAAACCAAATAACACTGAAGCACCAAATAATTAAAACCAAACAATACTTCTAAGACAATAACATACATGGAATTGGAATCCTATAAAAAGATAGACTGAGAGAAGAAATATAAAAGATAATGGCCTAAATTATTTCGAGATTTATGAAAATCATCAACACAAATATCCACCATGCTTAGCAAATATTAACCTAAAGAATGCTATACCAGGGAAATCACAAATAAGCTGCTGAAAACACAATATAAAGTGAGAATCTTAAAAGTAGCCAGAGAAAAAACACACATATTGAGACACTCAACAGTAATTTGAGAGTAAAAAAAAAAAAACTATTCATAAACAGTGGAAGGCAGATAATAGTTTCTAAATGCTGAAAAGGGAAAAAAAGTCAATCTAGAATCCTATATTGTACAAAAATTAAGATGAAATAAAGATTTTTCAGAGAAACCAAATCAGAGAGAATTCACCACCAATGTAGCTACACCTCAAAAATTACTAAGAGAAGTTCTCCAAGCTGAATAAATTATCTCAAATAAAATTCCAAGTTTGCAGAAGTGGTAACTATGTGCATAATTATAGAAGACTATATTTAACATCTTTATAGAAAATTCAGTTTTTAAAGAAAAAAGTCAACAATGTATTGTGTGATTTACAACATACATAGAAGAAAAATATATGACAATAATACAACAAAAGATGAGAGTGAGTTGAATGGAATATACCTTTGTAAGGATCTTATATTGTTTGCAAAATGGTTTAGTATTAATTCAAGGTAGATTGTGATACATTAAAGATTCATATTATAATTCTTAGAGTGACCATAAAGAAAATACTGAGACATATCTAAAAAGTCAATAGGGCAATTAAAATTTTTAAATAATTGATTAAAAGGCAGGAAAAAAGAACAAATGCGGAAAAAATAGCTAGATGATAGATATAAACCTGACCATATCAGTAATTACATTATATGTACATGGAGAATGGCCAAATAAGCTCTCAATTTGCTTGACTACCAAATCCTTTTAGAAATAATATCTAATTATCAGCCCACATATTTTGAAAGATATAGTTCAGTACTATAGTGTTACACTTCAATAATTATTTTCAGATCATGGTTTTACTCCAACCATGAGCACTTTAAAGGAAGTTAGTAGGTCACCTATTGTTTTTGCTCCTCCATTAATTATAGAACAATTTGATACATTCAGTTACGTGACTTTTCAGTGTTTGGAGAGCTACTGATAAACATCCATGAGCTATATTTTATTTTTTCTACTTTTGACACATTGGTTTGATGTATAAAAAGGAATGTGAAACAATCTTTCTCAGTTATCAAATTAACCAGATGTTAAATAGTTCAAAACAATAAACCGTAGCATACGTAAAAAACTTTCCTTCATATTTTCAATACTTCTAATGATAGTAGTATTATTTATTGAACACTTACTTTAAGATGGGCATTTTTTCCATTTAATTTTACAACACTAGTACACCAGTTTTACAGACAAGAACACTGGAGATCATGGAAAGTAATCAGCTTTCCCAAGTTCACACGGCTAAAAATGTAGGAGAGCTAGGATTCCAGTGCTGGTCTTTAAGTTCCCATATCCTTGCTGATCAAGATTTCCTTAATCCATGTGAGTGAGTGAATAGTTCAGGTCCAAATGAGACGTACCATGCTGGCATTGTCTTGTTCACCCGGTCTGCGCTGGAGGCTCAGCTCCTTGCTCATAACTAAGTACTGACCCTTATCAATGCATTTATTCAAAGTCTCATCTTTAATTACTGAGTCTCTACTGGCTAATTGCCCAGAAAGTTTTGCCTCATTCCAATTTCTCGACAAATTCTGCAAGGAATCTATATTGCTGCAGTTTTGTGTTGTCTTTCTAACCAGAATGCTTGTGTTCCCATTGCTGAATCATCATTTCTCCTGATTGCTATCACTAAATGAGGGAATAAATCCAATGATCAGTTGTTGAATCCAGTGGTTACTTCTCAGGCCTCATCTTACATGCACTATCAGGATTTGACACAACTGATCCTTGAAATAGTTTCTTTACTTCACTCCTGCATCTCCTGATTTTTCCTTCCAAACATGTTCCCCATAGGTTTCCCCATCCTATGAAATAGCAATTCTATCCTTCCAATTACGTAGGTTAAATTCCTTGGAGTCATCCTTGACTCTTTATCTCTTTATCTCACACCCTACATCTAATCCACTGGTAAATCCAGTTTATTCTACCTTCGAACTCTGTCCAGAATCCAACCAATTCTTATCTCCTCTGCTGCTATCACTTTGGTTTTGACTACCAACTTTTTTCTAAATTATTACAAAAGTTTCATAAGTGTTCTTCCTGCTTCCTCTCTTGTTTCTCTGAAGTATACTCAACAGTGATCCTTTTAAAATTTAAGTCATATCATGTCACTCCTCTGCTCAAAAATCATTCCACAGCTTCCAATATCACTTCAAATAAAAGTCAAAGTCCTTATAATGGCCTACAAGGTTCTGTACAACCTGCCCCCATATCTCTGGACTCAGCCTCACTTTGCTCCAGCGACAGTGACCTACTTCTTGTTCCCTGAACACACCAATTTTACTATCACCTCAGAGCCTTGCAGGAATTAGTCCCCAAATATCCTTATGACTCTCTCCACCATTTCTTTTAGATCTTTGCTCAAGTGTTACTTCTTTAGTGAAGATTTCTCTGGCCATGCTATCTAAAATTGCAAGTTCCCCCCAATATTACCTATCCCTCTTCTCTTATTTCCTCTTTAGCATTTGTCACCAACTAACATAATTTTTATTTTATTCATGTGTCTCATTTCAAAGCTTGTTTGTTCTTTATCTACATAAGCTCCATGAAGACACTAATTTTAAATGCTTTGTTCACCATTCGAATTGAAACAATATGTGGCTCAAAGTACACACTCAATAAATATTTGCTGAATGCATGCAGAGAAAATAACTTTCCAACATGGAATAATATCTAAAGAAATATTCTCTGCTTGCAGAGAGCCATGACATTTGCTAGGTAACAAATTCCACCACTTAAACTCTCAAATCATAATAACTCCCATACATGTATGACTGTATAGAGATGATATTCTGATGCTAAGCACTTCTTTCATGCCAATTTAATTCTTACAACAATCCTATAGGTAAGTATCATTATCCAATTTTATATATGAGAAAACTAAAGCTTAGAGAGCTTAACTACTGTGTTTCCCCGAAAATAAGACCAGGTCTTATATTAATTTTTGCTCCAAAAGACGCATTAGGGTGTATTTTTAGGAGATGTCTTATTTTTTCATGTACAATAATCTACATTTATTCAAATACAGTCATTTCATATACTTCTGGAACATTGTCATAACATACTAAATGCATCCCTCTGGCTGATGATTTTAACTGGGGCTTATTTTCCAGGTAGGTCCTATTTTCAGTGAAACGCAGTATATAGACTAAAGTCACAGAGCTAGTATAGAGTTAGATTTTAAACTTAGATCTATTATATGTGAGTACAAAGTCCCAGTTCTTCACTGCAATGACAAGCTGCCCCCTCTTAAAACAATCTTTTAGGGCATTACTCACTCAATGTATTTGACTACAGCACAATCAAGAATTTGAATGTAGATAGATTATATCACACTGTGTTGGGCATAAAACAAAATAATCTTATGTAAAATGATAAATGAGCAAAACCTGGAAGACTCTTTGATATTGTCACTCTTCAAAAAATCACCTCCTCTTTTTTGTATATGCCCATCTGTGTCCCAAATCAAGTAATATCCCAAATAAGCTACATATTTTTTCATTATTTGCTGCCATAAATTATTGATTTCAAAAATATTAACTTGAGATTTTTAGGAGAAATTTGTATTACCTTATCAATTAATTTGATTAATTTTGTTGTTATCCCTTGTTTTATGTTCTTGTCAGGCATGTCAAACCATGTCACACAAGGGCTGTGGTGAACTTAGCATTATGTTTATTTAAGTAGACTATGATGAAGAATGAAAGAAAAGTGGTGATAATTATATACATCAAAAACTTTTCTTCAATAACATGAGTCTCATTTATTTAATCATTGGCAAACTGACTAACAGCAAGGGCCCATATAATGGGAACATATACCTTAAAATTATTCTAATTAGAAAACATATGTATTTACATATGTTGGCTGTTATGCTCTGCTTATTTGTATTTCATATCAAACTCATATACTGGAAATACTGCTTCCATTTTGGACCTGTTGACAAACCATCTGAAACTTGCTTGTCTTTCAACTCTAAACAAAAGAACTAATGCAATCTACTAGAGGAACTTTGGAAGGCATAATTTATGCAATAAGGTACATATCACAATCAATAAAAAAACAAGTTTCCATTTTTAACCTGAGTTCTAGGAAGTCTTCATCAGAACTGAACAGGCATAGGAAATGAGAATTAGGGGACACACCAATCAGATAAAATTAAGTGGATTAAAACAAGAAGAAACTGTGAATGTTTCAGTCATTGAGCCTATGCTTAATTTCTAATCTTTTCTAGGAAGAACAATCACTTAATATTATAAATTTGTACTAATAACATTTGAAAATAATGCAGTAAAGATCTGATGCTATGCCAGCTCATAAAAAACGTTTTAAGTGATTATGCATAAGTGAAGCATACACCATTTTCTTCTGTTTCTTTTATTTGCAACTTATGAATAATTTTTATCCTAATGATGACATATCCCCTTCTCATCAGAGAACCTAAAAAATTAGATTTACAGTTTATCACAGGATGAAGTATTGAAATAAGCTAAAGTTAGAAAATGCTGCAAAAGACAGCTATTGTACTAAGTACATTTCTTTGAGGAAAGAGAAAGAGATGAAACATTTAGAGAAAACAGTTTAATTTCAGGGAACAGGTACAAAACAGAAAGCAAACAACAATAAAAAGAAAGTACTGGAAATACACAAAGTAAAAGTGAAACTCCTTTAGTTTTCTGTCAACCAGATGATGTGAATGTTATCTTCCTTTTTATTTTTTATGCATACTTGAATATGTACAATCCATACAGAAGTTAAAAGAATGGATTAGAGCTATAATGTTGACATAGAAATATACCTAATATCTATCATTAAATGTGAAAAGGAAACTGACGAGCAATATGTATCTACGAACACTTCTATGGAAAAGCACTTTTAACCAAGTCAATGTATCACTGTGTGTATGTAAACACATGGGGAAATGTTTGGAAGAAAGTACACCAAACTATAAAAATGGCTTCCTCAGGGAGAGAACTATGATTGGTATGGGGGGGAAAAAAAGGAACTTTGATATTTATTCTAGGTATTTCTGTTTTGAAATTTTCAATAAGAATGCAATTATAGTGGCCACCCCTGTGGCTCAGGCAGTTGGAACTCCATGCTCCTAACTCCAAAGGCTGTGGGTTCGATTCCCACATGGGCCAGTGCCAGATGACTCAGTTGGTTGGAGCCTGTGCTCCCAACCAGAACGTTGTTGGTTCGACTCCTTGACTCCCACAAGGGATGGTGGGCTGCACCCCCTGCAACTAAAATCGAACACAGCACCTTGAGCTGAGCTGCCACTGAGCTCCCAGATGGCTCAGTTGGTTGGAGCACATCCTTTCAACCACAAGGTTGTTGATTCGACTCCTGCAAGGGATGATGGGCTGAGCCCCCTGCAACTAACAATGGCAACTGGACTTGGAGCTGAGTTATGCTCTCCACAACTAAGATTGAAAGGAAAACAACTTGTCTTAGAAAAAGTCCTGGAAGTACACACTGTTCCCCAATAAAGTCCTGTTCCCCTTCCCCAAATAATAATAATAATAATAATAATAATAATAATAATAATAAAGAATGCAATTATATATTACTTGCCAATTTACATAGTACAAATATATGTGTTTAACATATGTGCACAACCTCTTCTTTAGTGGATAAACCTATAGACTCACATCAAGACCAAGGTCACCTTCTGCACCCCTCTACATTCTTGACTGCAGTATTTAAAGAAATGAAGTCTTAGCTTTGTTACCAAATGTGACAAAGTAATGATTAATGTTTATCTATTCACCCCTATTCTGTTTCAACCCTAACTGATGTATTTCAATTCATATATGCTATGAACCACCTGGAGTTAACACAGACCCCACAAGTTAAAGGGCCAAGACTTCCCTCACTCACACCAACTGACTACAAATTTGGGGGGTTCCCACAAGCCCCTTAATGTTTAAGAATTCACTAGGATGACTCACAGAACTCAGAAAAGCACTATACTTATCATTACAGTTTTACTATAAACAATACAACTCAAGAACAACCAAATTAAGAGACACACAGGGTGAGGTGTGGAGGGTCCCAAAGGAAGAGCTTCTGTGCTGTCTTTGTGGAAACGAGGCACACTCCTGGCACATCATTTTGTTCATTAACCAGGAAATATCACTAAGCTTTGGTGTCCAGAGTTTTTATTGGCATTTCATTATTTAAGCATGATTGATTAAACCATTGTCCATGTGATTTAACTCAAAGCCTCGATCCTCTAATCACACGATTGGTCTTTTTGGTAACTGTACTGAAGCTATCTAGGGACCCGCCATGTGTCCCCTTATTAACCTAAACTCACATATGATACAAGGGGCTCATGAATAACAAAGACACTTCTATCACTTAGGAAGCTCCAAGGGTTTTATAAGCTCTATGTGGGAACCTGAGACAAAGACCAGACAAATTATTACACAACTCTAAACCTATTAGGAACAGTACTTAAATGTGACAAATCCAGCATTTAGAACAGTCTAAGCGTCCTTAGATGATCTATTCCACTGATTAACTGACTTCCAGCAAATAGTTTATACTTCAGATTTGTAGTTGTTTTATCTCTCTACAACCCTGACAGGCAGGATAGCATTGTGGTTAAATGCTATAAGCTCTAGAACTAGATTTCTTCAGTTCAAGGGCTCCACCACATCTCAGTTCTTAAGCAAATTACTTCTGCTTTTCCATCAGAAAAATGGGATATAAAAATTACACCCACCTATGGTGACTGAAAGGATTAAATGTGCTAATATATGCAAAGTGTTTACAAGAGTACCTGGGACTCAATAAATGTTCACTTTTATCATTATAATGGAACTAGTAAATACTACTTATTGTTTCCTCTTGGCACAAAAGGCTTTAATGTTATCCAAATTATCTTTAAAGTTGAAAATCCTTCCCCAAAAGTAAACATGTCATTGTGCTTCAAAAATAAGGGGGTCTATGCCTGATCATGGCATTGTACACCAGAAGCTAAACATTGGTGAATGCCAATTGTAATTTTGTATGTGTGGTGTGGTGGCTCGGTGTGAGGTCGGGGGGATGGTGGGTGGGGGGAGAGGGGTTCACAGTGTGAGGGATGTGGATGATGAACGTCTAAGTATTACCTGGTCTTGTACACCTGAAACTAATTAAAAAAAAAAGAACACTTGAAAATTTGACAGAAATTACCATAATTCCTTTTCAATAAAGACTTTTCCCAATAAATAAAAATAAATAAATAAATAAGGGGGTCTAAAGTTCTCCTCCAACTCAGAAATGTTATAATTATATAACTGGCCTCTTGCCACATAAAAAAGTTTTGTGTAACCTAATTGGTGTCACAACCTTATACATTCCCTTAATTTCTCTGATGCTGACAACTCATTGCAAGTGATTATGTAAGAATTCTAATGTAATGATTCAAAACTGATTTTTCAGTATTGTTATTTAATGTATATGAAGAAGGAATCTCTGCCAATATGTCCCAGACAGGCTCTATTTCAGAAACATAGAGCTGAGATACAGGACAAAGATTAAGGATATACCCAGATCTGCAGTCATCTATTAATGTGATATAGAGCTTTTTACTCTTTTCTACAAAAGACAGTCCACTTTATCCTCGCCCTGCTTGGGAACAGAGAATGTAGTCTACCATCTGCCAAACTCATCCTCTATTATTAAGCAATACCTCTCTGTGTTTGCCTTTTACTCATCTTTTTTTTTTTCTTTCTGGAACTGGTTCACAGCACTTGATGTGACAGATCCTAAGATTTTATTAAAACCATTTAAAATTTCTAGAGTCTTGCCATCTCTTTGCCTCTGATCTTTTCTTATTATTTCACCCATCGACTACATGCCACAAGTCACATCTGGATGGGAGAAAATTAAATCAAACAATTTCTCCATTTCTATAGATCAATATTTTGAAGATAAAAGTGTTTTGTTTTGGTTTATTTAGAAAGCTAACATTCAAATGTTAAGAACCATTCCATCTTAATGCTGAAGAGACATGATTTTTAATTCTCATACAAATAATAATTAATAGTTTGGTATATATCTATGTATCAGCACATCTGCAATTATGTATTCCATTCAGAATGCCTCAATTATAGAACAGAGAGTAATGAGAATAGATAAAGAAGTAGTTTAGGGGAGAAATGACAAAATAGTTTAATCAGACAGAAAAAGTTGAGAACCATATCATTTCAGTCAAATGTGGGCTATAAACCTGAAAACAACAAATGAACAAGACAAGCAAACAAGCAAAAACTCACAGACACAGACAACAGGTTAGTGGTTACCAGAGGGTAAGGGGGAGTGGGTAGAAGAGGGTAAAAGAGTTCAAATATATGGTGATGGAAGGAGAATTAACTTTAGGTGATGAATACGCAATGCAGTATATTGATGCTGTATTATAGAATTGTACACGAAAAACCTATATAATTTTACTAACCAATGTCACCCCAATAAATTTAATAAAAAATAGTACTAAGCACTTTAAAAACACAAACCTAGTTCTATATCATGAAAAGTATACTGCAAGGAAGTCAATGGCTGCAGTGCAAGTCTCTGACACTTGAATTCATAGTATCATATTTAATTTGTGGCGTGGAAGAAGGCCAAGAAGAGTACTATACTAGAAAATTAACTGGAGAGACGACAGAATTTACTCTACATAAAAGTACATAAATAAACATACCCTATCTTCTCTTTAGAAACATAAATGAAAATAATAAAGACAAAATTGGAAAAAAATACTCTAATACTTAAGAATGGAATATTATACTGGGAAAATGCTGTCTGTATAATGCATCTTGATTTTTTGACATCTTCTCCATTAAATGGTAAGCTTATTCGTTCATGTAGCTAAAACACTGTGATTTGGGCTAGATGAGAGTAGAGTTGCATAGATTTATGACTAGCTGATCAGCATGAAGTACCCATAATATTAACTAATGGCTAAATATCCACCTAAAGAAAAGACTTTGTGCCATGTCAGAGGGCTTTGACCTTGCTCCTGTCTCATTCAACAATTTGTAATTTTTCATTCAAATGAAGACACATGAAGATATCTTTATCAGATTCTCATAGAAAGCCAAATAAAATGTTGGTGCAATGATTGATGGGCCCAATACTTCCAAAATAGAAAGCCAAATAAAGTGTTGGTGTAGTGATTGATAGGCCCAATACTCAAAATTAGTTTGATAATTTGAAACAACATTGAAAAATTAAACAAGAATAAATGTAAAATCCTGAATTTAAATTTTAGGATTTGAAAAAAATTATACAAATATAGACCTACTTTAACTACATTTCTTATGAAAATTATCTGCTAGTTTGTTTAAGGATCAAACTCGTATGAGGCAACAGTATAAACCAGCCTAAAGAGGATAATGAAAACTTGAGCTTCATTAGTCAAAAAAAGTGGTCCAGATCAAGAATTTGAGAACATTGCGTGCTCATGGTGTTGTAGTTTGGGTTCCATTTGGATAATTAACATAGATCACCAAGAGTATTTGGATATACATTTCAAAAACAAAACTAAGGTTCTGTATCATTTACTCTGCCATAGACAGTTTTTCCCCAGTGCTGCTTAGAAACCAACAAAAGCAATCTATTTCTTCTCCATCTTCTATTTATTCTGAAAAAAAAAAGAAAGAAACGGGTAGAGGAGAAAAGAGGGGCACCAATGTTTCCTCTTTTACTTAACTTACTTAGCAAAATTAAAGGTCAGAGACATCCACAAAAATTGGAGATGAAAACCATCTTCAAAGCTGTTCCATTTTGGAATAGCTTTTTAGAGGATTGTATCTCTTACATTCGTTGGAGGGAGAACCTGTAATGTTTTCCCCCCACCCAATGTGGAGGGAATATATATTACCCATTTGTCTTGGTACTCTGGTCCCCCTGCCGAAATGGATGGTTTTTATGTAATATCACAGGTTTTCTTTTGTTTTTGGCACACAATATCTATCTTTAACATATATATTTCTTTAACAATCATTGATGTCATCCTCTTAGTAGTGTCGATGAAAAAACATCCAGCCTAAGAGAAAGCTTATAAGAGTTTATGTGAGACAAACTGACGACAATTGCCAGGAAGAAAAGTCTCAATGGATTAGAAAATGCTCCGGAAAATGGTCATTTTGCAACTTATTTTATACATTAGAATCAAAAGAGGAAGGTTACATGAAATCCACTGGTTGTACATTAAGGGGGTGGGAGAAAACAAAGCAGGAAAATCTCTGGGATTGGATAAAAAGCAAAATGAAGAGACACACGTTTCTTTTACATTGGTAAGTACAGGATAGTTAATAGCATTTTAAAGCATATAGAGATGGTATTTGGGGATTTTGTAGTTTTCTGCTTTGATATGGTAGGTTATGCCCCCTGAGGGGTCCAGAAAAAGGGGTTACTCTGACATTCCAAGGGTATGTTATCTTAGATGCAAAAAGATGACAGATAGGCTCATTTAAGGTAAAGATTGACCTTTGTCAAGGAAATTACAGGCCAAAGATGTGACTTCCCTCTATGGCCTACCTTAGTTAGGAATTTTTATGTTCACACCATCCTATGTGGCTTTTTTCTGTTTCTTGAGCTTGTCAGGTTTAATATGTGGCCCCTTTTCCATCTACAGTAGATATGAACTTGCACTTCCACTACACAGATATCATGTATATTCTTAATATAGATTCTTCATAATTTTACTTTCCACTACATAATTTTATTCCCACATAAATTTTCTCATAAACTGTATTTGGATAGCATTCTCAAAGAGGAAGTAAAATAATTTTAAAATGAATTGAATTTATTAAAAAGAAGTGGAGATTATACGTTAAAATTTCCCTCAAAACCTTTCTTCAAAATAGAGATTACAAAGCAGTAAAATGTGAGTGGAGCATTAGGTTAGAAATACCTCTTCAAATTGTTAAGACGCTCAGGAAGAAGTAATAGGCATACTTTCATTATATGAACTAATGAGCAGGAATGACAATGATAGTGTTTTCTATTTAATTAAGAAGAATTTTTAACAATGAGAAGAACTGGAGCCAAAATAGCAAGTTCCAAGTCAGTGGAAGAGTTCAAGCAGGAGTTGGGTCATCTTTCAATGATATTGTAAGAAGAAATAAAATTCATGGGATTCAAGGTTGACTAGAGGATCTCTAAGGAATTTCCAACATTTAAAGGTCTGTGATTTACGCTGATGATAAAGCACAACAAAACATTTTTAAATGGGAAAATTGTCAAAGGGGAAACTGCTTTACCCAAAATGACTATCACTGATGAGTTAAATGATAGTAATGTTATATATTGAGTATGCTGCAGTACATGTTCTATAATTTTGATTATAAGATTGAGGTGGTATGAGCATGGGCTTTGAGAAAGGATGATAAATTTATGAAACATTCTGAGTTTTCTTCAAAAGGCAGATAAAACAGAGTTTGCAGTGACATCATAGGAATGGCGGCAGCAAGGCGGACTTCTTGAGTTCTCCTCCAGAGCCTACCACAAATTGAACATCTATAACCCATCCAAGGACTCTCTGCTATTCACACAGAACATCTAAGAGACTCGAATGAGGATTACTTGAAGGTGAGCAAATTGGGAGAGCACGGGAAGAGGGAAGGGAGCAAAGTAGAGACACAGCCGACATCCACAGCTGCAGAGACGCAGGGGATCCTAGGATGAAACAGAGACCACAAAAGTCAGAGGTGGGCTCTTTTCCTGCATCCCACAGCTGATCTCTCCTGCCGAGAGAGCAGCATATCCAGCATTTGAGGCACTAACCTCAGCTGGTCTCAGCTGAGACCACCAGCTGGGCCCTAGGTCAGACAAAACCCATAAACTCCATACCTGGGTCTCTCCCCCCACTCTTCCAATCCTACCCCCACTCTTCCAGAGACTTAAACTGCCCCTGAAATAAGGAATAGTGTCAGATTACAGAGGAGCCTTAGTGCACAGGATCAGGGAAGACCCTGTGTGCAGCACCGACCCAGGGAAGAGGCTGGGAAGAGTGTGATGTTACTGGGCTGGGAGAGAGAAGACTCCTCCACCCCCAGCCCCCACCTTTACTGGCCTGCAGGAAGAGTGTGACACTGCTGGGCTGGGAGAGAGAAGACCCCTCCATCCCCAACTCCCACCCTTTCTGGCCTGCCTAGGACAGGGCAATTACAACTGCAGAGACACACCCAGGGATCAGCAGTAGGCTGCACATGCAGGTTTTGGCCTTCAGCAGCTCAGAAATCTCCCGCCCTACACACACACACACACACACACACACACACACACACACACACAGAAGACGTGCCCTAAGACTCAGGAGACCTGGGCACAGGGCTGGTTGTGTTACTCTCAGTGCGCATATGTGCAGGCAAGGGCAGAAACTGCACTGACTTTGTAAAAACTACCATCCAGACCCCATAGCCCCATTTATCTAAAACTGCAGTCCCAAGGTCACTCTGGGCACCAGGTGACCAGCTCTGCCTGCACAAAACACAGAGGACGCTTTGTACAGCAGAGGACAACCTGGAGATTACTTCATGGGCTTAAGCCAAGACTGGAGCTGCTTTTTTTGTTTTGTTTTTATATCTTTGATATTTTTGCCTGTGTTGAGTGTGGGTTATCAGTTGTTTTTACATGTGAATATATTTGTTTTTTTCTTTGTTGTTGTTGTTGTTGTGTTTGGTGATTAGCTTTGTCCTGAAATTGACCTACACCAGGGCCCAGCTCAAGAGGCACAAGATTCAACACACCCAGAGGCCAACTCCAGACCAAACCACAGTACTACTGGGTGTGACCTACAAGTGACACACTCAGAGGGAATTTTCTATAGGCACAAGAGCCCACAGGGGCCAACCTTCATTTAAGTGGTAAACCCTCACGCAGCAGAATATCCTGCTGTGGGCAGAGCCAAGTCTCACAACTAGTCAGCCTAGGAGTCAATCCCAACTACTCACAACCTAAAAGCAATTAAAGATCAACTTTAACAGGACAATATACACAACACAAGAGTCACCTTTGGAGCACACGCAGAGGAGAAGAACAAAGTGGTGCAAGTCAAATATAAAGGGCACATACAACATAAGATAACCAAGCAAAAACTAAGACCCCTAGGGGATCTACCTAATACATCGAAGCACACACAGAGAGTCAGCCAGAATGGGGAAACAAAGAAACATGTCCCAAATAAAAGAACAGAAGAAACCTCCAGAATTGGAACCAAATGAAATAGAGGTAACCAACCTATCAGAGACAGAGTTCAGAACACTGATGGTCAGAATGTTTAAGGAGCTTAGTGACGACATAAAGAAGGATAGAGAAATCATAATGAACAACCAGTTAGAAATAAAGAATACAATAACTGAAATAAAGAACACACTTGAAGGAATTACCAGCAGGTTAGATGAAGCAGAGGATTGAACAGGGACTTAGAAGCCAAGTTAGCAGAGATCCCCCAAACAGAACAACAAAAAGAAAAAAGAATAAAAACAATGAAGATGGTTTAAGAGACCTCTGGGATAACATCAAGCTCAAGAAAATGAGCATGATAGGAATAATAGATGAAAAGAGGAAGAAAGGAATCGAGAACATGTTTGAAGTAATAATGTCTGAAAACTTCCCTAACCTGGTGAAGGAAACCAACATATAAGCCCAGGAAGTGCAGAGAGTTCCAACCAGGATAAACCCAAACAGGTCCACACCAAGGCACATTACAGTTAAAATGGCAAAGCTTAAAGACAAAGAGAGAATCCCAAAAGCAGCAAGAGAAAGACAGAGGGTTACATACAAGGGAACTCCTATAAGACTATCAAATGACTTTTCTACAGAAACATTGCAGGCCAGGATGCGAATGGCAGGAGACACTCAAAGTGATGGAAAACAAAGGCCTACAACCTAGACTGCTTTATCAAGCAAGGCTATCATTTAAAATTGAAGGAGAGATAAAGAGCTTCCCAAAAAAGAATAAGCTAAAGGAATTTAGCCAGCATTTCAGGAAATATTAAAAGGGCTTCTATAAACAGAAGAAAGATGAAAACAACCTAACTACAGATTTAAAAAATGGCAATAACTATGTACCTATCAATAATCACTTTAAATGTAAATGTATTAAATGCTCCAATCAAAAGACATAGGGTGGCTGAGTGGGTAAGAAAGCAAGACCCTTGTATATGCTATATACAAGAGACTCGCCTCAGATCAAAAGACACACACAGGCTGAAAGTGAAGGGTTGGAGTAAGATATTTCATGCAAATGGAAATGAGAAAAAAGCTGGACTTGCAATACTTATATCTGACAAAATAGATTTTAAAATGAAGAATATATTAAAAGACAAAGATGGGCACCATATAATAAAGGAATCGATCTGACAAGAGGCCATAACCCTAGTAAATATCTATGCACCCAACATAGGAGCATCTAAATACATAAAACAGATATTGATTGACATAAAGACAGAAATCAACAGTAACCCTATCATAGTAGGGGACTTCAACACACCTCTAACAACAAAGGACAGGTCTTCCAGACAGAAAATCAATATGGAAACAATGGCCTTAAATGACACATTGGACCACTTGGATTTAATCGATATTTTCAGAGCGTTTTACCCCAAAGCTGTAGAATACATGTTCTTCTCAAGCACACATGGAACATTTTCCAAGATAGACCACATGTTAGGCCACAAAACAAGTCTTGATAAATTTAAGAAACTTGAAATCATATCAATTGTTTTCTCTGACACAGTGCTATAAATTAGAAATGAACTACAGGAAAAAAGCTGGGAGACACATCAATTCATGGAGGCTGAATAACATGTTACTAAATAATGAATGGGTCAACCATGAGATCATATAAGAAATCAAAAGATATCTCAAGACTAACGAAAATGAAAACACAACGACCCAAAATCTATGGGATGCAGCGAAAGCAGTCCTAAGAGGGAAATTCATAGCATTGCAGGCTTACCTAAAGAAACAAGAAAAATCACTAATCAACAGTTTATCTTCACACTTAGGGGATCTGGAAAAAGAACAGCAAACTAAGCCCAAAGGGAGTACAACGAAGGAGATAATAAAGATCAGAGTGGAAATAAATGAAATACAAACCAGAAAAACAATACAAAAAATCAACAAATCCAAAAGTTCGTTTTTAGAGAAGATAAACAAAATTGAGAAATGTTTAGCCAGACTCATCAAAAAAAAAGAGAGAGAATCCAAATTAATATAATCAGAAATGAAAGAGAAGTGACAACAGACACCACAGAAATACAAAAAATTTTAAGAAATTACTATGAACAACTATATGCCAACAAATTTGACAATCTGGAAGAAATAGACAATTTTCTAGAAACATACAAGCTTCCAAGGCTAACTCAACAAGAAAGGGAAAACCTGAATAGACTGATTGCCACCAGGGAAATTGAATCAGTAATCAACAATCTCCCAACAAACAAAAGCCCTGGACCAGATGGCTTTACAGGTGAATTTTACAGAACATTAAAAAAAGAAATATCACCTATTCTCCTCAAGCTCTTTCAAAAAATCCAGAAGGAGGGAAGGCTCCCAAACACTTTTTCTGAGGCCACTATCACCCTGATCCCAAATCAGACAAAGACACTACAAAACAAGAAAACTACAGGCCGATATCACAAATGAACATAGATGCAAACATCCTCAACAACATATTAACGAACAGAATTCAGCAATACATTAAAAAGATCATATACCATGATCAAGTGGAATTCATTCCTGGTATGCAAGTGTGGTTCAACATCCACGAATCAATTAATGTGATACACCACATTAACAAAATGAAAAATAAAAATCATATGATCACATCAATAGATGAAGGAAAAGCGTTTGATAAAATCCAGGAGCCATTTATAATTAAAAAACCCTTAAGAAAGTGGGAATAGAGGGATCATATCTCAATATAATAAAGGCCATATGTGATAAACGCACAGCTAACATCATACTAAATGGGAAAAAGCTAAAACCGTTCCCCCTAAGATCAGGAACAAGGCAAGGTTACCCACACTCTCCACTTCTGTACAACATAGTGCTGGAAGTTCTAGCCACAGCAGTCAGACAAGAAAAAGAAATAAAAGGTATCCAGATTGGTAAGGAGGAAGTAAAATTGTCATTATATGCAGATGACATGATACTATATAGAGAGAACCCTAAAGACTCCACCAAGAAACTATTAGAGCTGATAAATGAATTCAGTAAAGTAGCAGGATACAAAATTAATATTCAGAAATCAGTTGCATTTGTATATATCAATAATAAAGTATCAGAAGGAAAACTTAAGAAAACAACCCCATTTATAATTGCTTCAAAGACTATAAATTACCTGCGAATAAATTTAACCAAAGAAGTAAAAGATCTGTACACCAAAAATTATGACACTGAAGAGAGAAATTAAAAAAGATACAAATAGATGGAAAGACATACCATGCTCATGGATGGGAAGAATTAATATAGTTAAAAGTCCATACTGCCTAAGACAATATACACATTCAATGCAATTCCTATTAAACTACCAAGGACGTTTTTCACAGAAATAGAACATATAACTCTAAAATTTATATGGAACCATAAAAGATCCTGGATAGCCTCAGCAATCTTGAGAACAAAATGGGAAGTATAATGATACCTGACATCAAATTGTACTACAAGACTACAGGAATCAAAACAGCATGGTACTGGCATAAAAACAGACACATAGATCAATGGAACAGAATAGAGAGCCCAGAAATAAATCCTATATGGCCATTTAATCTACGATAATGGAAGCAAGAATGTATGGTGGGGTAAAGACAGTCTATTCAATAAATGGTGCTGAGAAACCTGGACAGACACATGCAAAAAAAATGAAGCTGGACCACCTCTTTATACCATATACAAAAATAAATTCAAAATGGCTTAAAGACTTAAATGTAAGATCTGATACCATAAAATTCCTAGAAGAAACTATAGGAAGAAACTTTACAGATATTACCCAGAGTAAGATTTTTACTGATCTATCCCCTCAGGCAAGGGAAGTAAGAGAAAAAATAAACATGTGGGATGACATCAAACTAAAAAGTTTTTTCACAGCAAAGGAAACCATCAATAAAACAAAAAGGGATCCTACTGAATGGGAAAAGATATTTGCCAATGATATATCTGATAAAGGGTTAATATCACAAATTTATAAAAAACTCACTCAACTCAACTCCAAAAATCCAAACAACCCAATGAAAAAATGGGCAGAGGACATGAAGAGACATTTTTCTAAAAAGGACATAAAGATGGCAAACAGACATATGAAAAAATGCTCAACGTCACTAACCATCAGAGAAATGCAAATAAAAACCACAATGAGATACCACCTCACCCCACTAAAAATGGCTATCATCAATAAATCAACAAACAACAAGTGCTGGCGGGGATGTGGAGAAAAGGGGACCCTTGTGCATTGTTGGTGGGATTGCAGATTAGTGCAGCCACTATGAAAAACAGTATGGAGGTATCTCAAAAATCTGAAAATGGAACTACCTTACGATCCAGCAATTCTACTCCTAGGTATCTATCCAGAGAAATCCAAAACTCTAATTCAAAAAAAAATTATGCACCCCTATGTTTATTGCAGCACTATACACAATAGCCAAGACATGGAAACAACCGAAATGCCCATCGGTAGACGACTGGATTAAGAAACTGTGATACATTTATACAATGCATTATTACGCAGCCATAAAGAAGAAAGAAATCTTACCATTTGCAACAACATGGATGGACCTAGAGAACATTATGTTAAGTGAAATAAGTCAGACAGAGAAAGACAAATACCATATGATCTCACTTATATATGGAATCTAAAGAAAAGAATAAATGAATGAACTAATCAGAAACAGTCTCAGAGACATAGAGGAAAAACTAGGGTTGCTAGATAGGAGGGATAGTGGGAAAAAGGGGGAAGGTGAGGGGATTAGAAAGCACAGTCAGTAACCACAAGATTGCCATGGGGCTACGAAAGTCATTTTGGGGAATGTAATCAATTTTGTAGTGTATCCGATGGACACTTGTCTCATTAGGGAGACCACCTCAGTGAAGATGTAAATGTCTGATCACTGTACTGTACACCTGAAGCTGAAGTTGAACAATAATGAATGTCAACTACAAGTTTATATATACATATATTACATTGTATATATATGCATACATTACATTGTATATATATATATATGAGTGTGTATATATATATCTATATATACATATATATAATGTATATAGTTACAAGAAGCGGAGTACAACATTAGGAATAGAGACAGTGGAAATGTAATGGCTCTGTGCGATGTCAGAGGGACAGTGGATGGGGGGAGGGGGCTTGACACAGTATGAGGGATATAAATGATAAATGTCTAACTATTACATTGTTTTGTGCACCTGAAACTAATAAAAATAAAATAAAAAAACTACTGAATGATAACTCCAATCAAAGACAAGGTGAATCAAAATGAAGAACTCTAAAAGGAAGAAGCTATGGCAAAATAATGATTAGTGGGAAAATGAAATTATTTTAGTAAATACAGACTAAACTCTAAAAGAGCCATAGGAATTAAGGCTACACGTGTAAAGGTGCCCTCCTATACAAGGAGGGTAGAAACCATCCTTATCACCAGAGAGTGAATTTAGGACCATGAAGGCTGTATAAACAAACTTTGTTAAACTAACCCTTATCTTTCTAGTTCCGTCTTCACCATTTACCACACATAGCCCAAACCCCTTTGTCTTGTCAAATTTTCACAAATTTATTGTTTCTTTATCTAAAAGGTATAAAAGTTTCCTGCTATGGTTACTTCTGCAAATATTCCTTCTCTTGTGAAGACTCCCATGCATATATAAAAATTCAATAAAATGTGTACATTTTTCTTCAGTTAATCTGTCTATGGCAGTTTAATTCTTAAACTCAGCGAGAGACCCAAAGAGGGAAGAGAATTTTTTCTCCCCTACATAAGTAATTCTATGTGAATATGAATTCATTGCTGTTTTTCCCCCTGGGTTCTTGCATGTTGGTATTATAAATAAATAAGTGCTCAGAATTTTATGAATTTTTAAATTATGAGTCTTCGATATAAAAGTTTAAAGAGTATGCCAATCTTGATTAATTGCAAAATAAATAATTCACTAATGAAAAAAAAAGAAATCTCTTTAGTTGTCTCCGACAACAAACCATTGGGATTTTCTTACGTAGGACTTCCACTTACGGTAGAATTTTAAGGTTACTATTACAAGATAATGATAACAAATGTTATTCACAGTGTATGAGGCTGTTGTTTATAATTTAAAATGGAATTCCTTGTTTAAAGAAAATAAAAACTTTCATCGGGATGTTTAAGTACCCTTTCAAATTGGAAGAATGTGCACATATAAAGAAATAGAAACAGAACGTAACAAGTGGCCAGAAGATCTAAATCAAAGCTGTCACCGGGTCCTTGTTAAAGAGAAGATAAATCCAATAAGTCTGGGACTTAATAACAGACTAGCCAACTGAGATTAAGGAGAGGAGTGGTAAATGGTAACTATAAAATTACAATTCTGAGAGTAAAAATGATGGCAGTACTGAAATCAGAATAAAATTAGGGGCAACAATCTAAGTAGAAAGTTTGGTTCAAATTGTGTTTTGTTTTAGGGAATCAGTAGACATCTGAGGACAGCTGCCCTATAGACAGTAAGTAGTAGACTACTGAGAATAAGATGGAGGGGTCAGGATTAGAGAGGTACGTTTACATTTCATTGCCATGCCAGTCCACCATACGCCCGCCTTATGAACCTATAACTAGATTACAAAACCCACATTAACTACACAAATATCAATTGGTTTAAGGGCAGGAAACGTTGAAAGAAATGAGAATAATTTCTTTCCATATTTTCTTCTAAAGAAATAACTATAATATAAGGGAAAAAACTCTCCAGTGTAGCAAAATAGACTATGACCTTATACAATGATTAAAGTACATTGGTGCTGATAAGAAAGGCTATATTAATTACACAGTGCTTTTCATCTTCTAAGCACTTTACAAGTACTGTATTAACTAATTAACAATGAAAAACCTGAAGTTTCTTGGAAAAGACTACTGTCGCTACTTTTTTCATCTTTTAGATGAACTTTGTTTTAATTTTGAACTACAACATGCATAGAATGGGTGATATTTAAACTTTCAAATAATGATTTTCCTAGCTCATTTTCCTAGTACTTTGGAGTTGAATTACAATAAAAAAGGATGTAGATAAGCTATCTAAAAAGAGAAATAACTTTACTGTATCATAAAAGCCCATCTGGTGAGCACCAGTGAGCCCTGATAAATGATGGAGCTAGTAATGTGAAGATACTTACTGCTGGCCTATGGCTCCTATGTCCTCCTGAAGCAGATGGGATAAGGTCACCTGTTCCCACATGCATTGAACACTTTAGTGTGGGCTCCAATTGAGATTGTCTTCTTCCCCTCTAGTAGTTTTAAAATTAGTGATCACCAAGCATTTGTCAAAAGAACACTGGGCTACTACAGTGGGTTCCCTTTGAAAACAAATATTTTGGGTTCATGAAAAAGCCTCTTACAGACTCATTTAAGTATGACTCAGACAGAAAAAGTCAAGAATCATATGATTTTACTAATATGTAGGATACAAAACTGAAAGCAACAGAGGAACAAGACAAACAAACAAAAACTCATAGACACAGACAATAGTTTAGTGGTTAACAGAGGGTAAGGGAGGAGGGAGGTGACAGATGAGGGTAAAGGGGATCAAATATATGGTGATGGAAGGAGAACTGACTCTGGGTGGTGAACACACAATGTGATATATAGATGATGTAATACAGCTGTACACTTGAAACCTATGTAACTTTACTATCCATTGTCACCCCAATAAACTTTAATTAGAAAAAACAGCATCTGGGTCAAGGTATGAAGCTATGTACTCATTCAACTAATGGGTATTAAATACCTATTATGAACAAAGCCCTCCAAGGAGGCTTGGCCTGGTTTAGTCACATTTCTCTAATCATTTTAAGAGCTGGACGATGGGTCCTATATCTCTCTATCTTAAGAGATGGGCAGTTATCTTATACTCCTGTATGCCCATAAAAATCTTGTCGGCCAAGGCCAGGCTGAAATCCCCAGTTCAGAGGAAGGCAGCATTAGATAGGGAAAAATTAACAGACTTGGGTTTATAAATGAGGTTTGCATATACTACTCCAGTAGTAAAAACTTAGGAAGGTTATTTACCTCCTCTACACCTCTGTTTCCTCATAAAAAATGAGAATGGCAATATTTTCACAACTGTATAAGAGCCTGTATTAGAGTGTAACTGGCTTAGTTCTTTTGATTTTGAAAAATGCTTTTCCATCTCATATCAATAAGTGGTTTCCTTCTGCATAAATGGTTGAGGTTTCTAAACAAATTATAAATAATAATAATTTCTTTGCAAGCCTACAGTAAGTAGTAAATAAAATAATGTAAAATAAAAAGGCCTAGCCAATGTTACAGTGTAGTAATATGTATAGGTTATAAATTCTGATTATAGCACTTAGTGAGTAGAAGCCATGTATGAAGATTATGCCTTTCTGACATCTCATAGTATCTTTCATGACACTACTTGTATAGTAAACATTCATTAAATTATTTTTTGATTGACATTGACTTTTTAGCCAGTAAAGTAAAATACACACATATGCATGCATATTTTATTTACCTCCTTCAGCTGTACAGTAACAGGCACGTTCTAACAGAGCCTTTGAGCTCTTCCTGGGTAAGGTTAGCCCTAAAGCTACTAGAGTCAGAAAGAAGTTGACATCTTCATTTCTGAAATATACACATTCTTAGTTCTGCTGAACTCCTACGGGTAGTACAAAGCCTGTTACTTATGATCTGAGCTTTAATACAGATATAGTGAGCTCTAGATATCTAATAATTCTCAATCTATATATTGTCCCAACTCATATATCTAAGGAATATTCTTCCTGACCTCTGCTTGTATGCCCTTCAAAAATTTACTCCAGAGGTCATGAATTACAAAGGCATGGATTATAATTCTAACAAGTATTTTCTTAGAATTGTTTTCTTTTCACTCTTCTCAGTCATCCTTTAATCAAAACGAGACCTGAGCAAACATGCAGATTCTAATTTGGTCTATCCAGACAAATTTTAAATCCCTCTTGCCTACTTCTAACTTCATTATTTATATTTATGATATAATATAAGCTATATCTATATACATCTTGTGAAGAGCAATGGCAAAAGTTATCAAGAATTCTCTTCAGAAAACTATTCTCATAATAAACGTAAATTGTTAGCATCTATCACCATATCATGTCATCATATAAAAGCCTTTTCTGACCTCATTCCTATAAGGTACTTCTCTATTACATTATAATGATAAACTGCAAACTGTTTTTCATGACACTTAAACTATTACAGAATTCTACAGGGAATGTTATGATACTCCCAAAGTGTTCTGATTAGTAGCTACAGCTAAAAGGGGGCCTCACGTTCTTAAATCAACTGATTTCCTTCACAAGATTTATTTCTGGAAAAACAATTTACAACTGAACACAACCATATCATATGGTCAACACAAACATGTATCAGAAGTAAATATGCCATTGCATATTTGAAAAGATAATAATTAAGTGTGAGCTTGGAGATTGGTTTCAGTTTCGACCAGTCTTTGTTTCAGTTAAGAACAGTCTAAACAAGTCATGTTTTTCTATCTTAGAATGCAGCTAACTTCCAGTTATCTCTGATGACTGGATACAAGCAACTAGGATTCAAAGATAAAGCCCAAATTTATATTAACCAACAGTTACATTCCAACCATCCATTACTACTTGAAGGAAGTATTACCTTTGGGGTAAATACAGAGTAATTTGTCCCTAAACTTTTCTTCTAGTTCTTCCTCTTAGATTGGCTGTTAAATCACAACTCTTTTTTGTGTCATATTATCATTCAATTTATTTTCAATTTATATTCAATTTATTTAGTGGAACATAGTGCTACTATGACTCTGATTTTTTACATTAAATAACAAAACATTCTACATGTTCATTTTTTAGAATATTCTATGAATCTTTATTACCAGATTATTTTTTTAATTTTGTGACTCAAGAATGAAAATCAAGAACACTCATAACATTTTCGATCTTTGAGAAATTTTTATTTTTCACCAAAACCTAACAACTTTTATGCCTTCTCTGGAGCTTTTGTTGATATTTTCAAATATAGCAACTATAATAGCTGATATTTATTGCATATATAATCTGTGCTAGCCACTGTGCTCAATGCTTTGCCTCCATTATTCATTTATCCCTAAACTATTATTATCCCCATTTTACATATCAGGCAATTGACAGCCAGAAGGATAAATAACTTCCCCAGCTTCAGCCAGGTACTAAGAAATGGAACAGAGAGGCACACTGAGCCAACTGATTCCATAACCTATGCTCTTAACTATCTCACCATATTTTTTCTTCAGAGCTGCTCATATTTCAGTCTATGTCTATAACCTTACCTAATATATGTCCAAGATATAGTTAAAACAATTATATTAATAAAGCATATACTAGCTTCTCAGATCAAGCTGTACTAATAAGAGGCATGACAAAACAAACAACAAATATAACAAAACAAAAAAAACAGTGATAGGACAGGACCCAAGGTTTTTCACCCTTCCACTCTGGAATATCAGTATGGTCTCCCTTTGGTCAGGAAGCTGCAATTCTAAGCACCACAGGTGACAAACAACACTGAGTGAAGAGGGGTAATCCACATTGGGCATCTGTTTTTGTATGATTTTGTTGTTGTTTTCTTTTTTTGTTAAAATTTATTGGAGTGACTATGAATAGTAAAGTTATAAAGGTTTCAAGTGCAGAGTTCTGTATTACATCATCTATCTATCACATTGTGTGTTCACCACCTAGAGTCAGTTCTCTTTCCATCTCCATATATTTGACCCCCTTTATCCTCCTTCACCCCTTACCTTTGATAACCACTGAACTATTGTCTGTGTCCATAAATTTTTGTTTCTTTGTTTGTCGTGTTCCTTTGTTGCTTTCAGTTTTATATCCCACATATCAGTGAAGTCATATGGTTCTCGACTTTTTGTGTCTGACTGATTTCGTTTAGCATAATAATTTCAAGATCCATCCATGTTGTCACAAATGGCACTATTTCATCTTTTCTTATGGCACAATAGTATTCCATTGTGTTAAAGAAACCTTTCCCAGAAGCTCCCTAGCTGACTGACCCTTGAGTTCCACTGCTCAGGATTGGGTTATCTGCCCATGTCAAACAGCAAGGGAGAAAAGTCCACATGACTGAATCATTCTCTATATATAGATAGGTAGATAGATGATAGGTAGATATATATACATACATAAGTACATACATATGTGTACATATATAGAAAAATAATAAGCACAAATTATTAGCTTCTAGCACCATAAGATATAATCATATAAAAGCCCTTTCTAACTAAAGTATCCAGAAAGGCCTTTTCCAGAAGAGTTATTGTTGTCATCTACCATGGCAGGCCAATGTTATTCCCTTATTTTGAGATAAGAAGCTGTTAAGAATTACTGTGAAAGTTTGGGTCCTGAACTGGCAGTTAAGACTAATTTCAGAATCATAACAGAGACACTATTCCAATAATATTATGTCTAGGGATTTCAATGAATTCCATTAGAATATCAAGGCCTGTTGTCCTTATTTTTCATTAAGAACCTACCTCTCCTCCTCCCTCCCTAAAATGCTTTACGCTTTTTGTACTGGGCCTTCTCAAGAAAGAAGAAAACACAATGTGACATATAGATGATGTATTACAAGATTGTACATCTGAAATCTATGTAACTTTGCTAACAATTGTCACCCCAATAAACTTTAATTTTTAAAAAAAGAGAAAAAATGTTGAAAAGATAAGTAGTCTGGCAAATGCGGAAGTATTGAGACAATTGCAAAAATGACATTGAGCAGAAGGGAAGGAACAGACAGCAGGGAGAGGGGGAGAAAATGCAAAAGATTTCAGGTGAGGAGAAAAGAAGGAAAAGGAGTTTGAAGGTCAAGGAAAGAAAGAATGCTCTTAAGGAGCTTCTAATCCTGCCTTTGAAAACTGGTCTCTGCAAACCAGAGGGCTTGTTTTAGAAACCACAACCATTACACTTTCCACAAGAAGCAAATCTAGTGCTTCTACATCATACCAAAACCCTTCTTATTTCTCTTTCCTTAGCATCCTCCCCACTTCAGACCCTGTCTTTGTGATCATCCAGTCTCAGCATTCCTCTTTCAAAACTCTGACAACCTGAAGAAATGTTTTCTAATGAAATTTGTATGTCAAATTCCAGCTAGAAGTCATGGCAGGCTGAAGCATCCACCTATAATTAGAAAGCAACTAATGACGGGGATCCCCACTTTACAGTGGATTTTCTTTTCATCCCAAAGCAAATACACTTAAACTGCATAGTCCTTAAAACTATATAATATACAGGATCCAAGATGGTAGAATAGATAAATGCTGTGCTTGCCTCATCCCATGAACACATCAAACTTACAACTAAATTATAGAACAATAAACCTGGACAACCATCTGAAGTCTAGCTAAACAGAAGCTTTATACCTAAGGATGTAAAAAAGAAACCACATCGAGGATGGTAGGAGGAGCGGAGATGTGAAACGGGCTGGTCCTTCATCCATGTGTGGCGGTTGAAAATTGGGAGAGATATCTCAGCCATGGAGGTTCCCCACGAAGGACCAAGGGACCTACCCACCCACACCAGGCTCCCCAGATCAGACTACTAGTGCCCCTACAACTTCTGGTTGTAAAAATCAGTGGGGATTTTGACCATCTGGGTGGGCCGGAAAGCTAAAGGAAACCAAGACATCCTCTTAAAGGGCCCACACAGGCACTCACCCTGGGCTCTGGTGAAGGGACAATGACTCTGGTGGCATCAGAGACATATGAGGAGTTGTGTAACTTCAGGGTGAGCACTGGAGGGAAAGTCCCCATTTTCCCTGAGTGGGGTCCTCCCGTGCTGCTGGCAGGTGGGTGCCATCTTTCCCGCGTTCAGCCCACCCCAATAGGCCAAATCTAATTCTGATTAGCCTGGTGAGCTCCACTGCTCCAACATGCTGACTCACTGAGACCCTGCCTCACCTAACTTGGGTACCACAGGAGGCTTTATCAACCAGCAGGAAGCAGCAGGCCTCAGAGTGTCCTGGCTTTTTGTGGCACTAACCCAGACCCAGGATTGGTGGCAGCCATCCTCAGTTCACAGCACCTTCAGGTACAGCACAGGCAGCAACCAAACATGCATCACTTTGTAGCTCTTACCAGGTAGTCCCAGGCTAGCCGTGGCAGACCTGGGCCTTCACCGAAACTCCTCTCAAAAGACCCCGGAACCAACATACTTGGAGGTTGGATTCAGACCACAGCAGAGTACCACCCAATTAGCTCTACAAGTAGCACTCACAAAAGACAGTCTCAAAAGGCACCAGAGCCCACTGGGGCAAATCCCACTCTGTGGGGTAAGCTCCTCACACAGCAGCCAGTAAGCTATGGACATGGCCAAACCCCATAGCCAATCAGTCTGAAGGTAAATACCACCACTGACATGCCAACAGCAATCAAGGCTCAACTATAACAAGATAGTACATATAACCCACACAAGGGACACTCCTGGAGCACCTGGTTCAGGTGACCAGGGAGACTGTGTTATTGGGCCCCACAGGACACCTACTACTCAAGGCCACCCAGCAAAACTGAGAGAAATAGCAGCCCAACTAATACATAAAAACAAACATAGGGAGGCAATCAAAATGAGGAAACAAAGAAGTATATCCCAAGTGAAAGAACAGGAGAGAACTCCAGAAAAAGAGCTAAACAAAATGGAGCCAAGAAACGTACCAGACATAAAGTACAAAACAATGGTTATAAGAATGCTCAAGGAACTTAATGAGAACTTCAACAAAGAGATAGCAAACATAAAAAAGGACATAGAAACCATAAAAAAGAATAAATGAGAAATGAAGAATACAATAACTAGAAGGAATCAACAGCAGACTAGATGAAGCAGAGAATCGAATCAATGATTTGGAAGACAAGGTAGCAGAAAACATCCAATTGGGACAGCAAAAAGAAAAAAAAGAAAAATAAATGAGAATAGTTTAAGAGACCTCTGAGACAACATCAAGCATAACAACATTCACATCATAGGGGTACAAGAAAAAGAAGAGAGAATGCAAGGGATTGAAATCTATTTGAAGAAAAATAACCGAAAACTTTCATAACCTGGCAAAGGAAATAGACATACAAGCCCAGGAAGCACAGAGAGTCCCAAACCAGATGAACCCAAAGAGGCCCACACCAAGACACATCATAATTAAAATGCCAAAGGTTAAAGACAAAGAGAGAATCCTAAAGCAGCAAAAGAAAAGCAGTTAGTTACTACAAGGAAGCTCCCATAAGACTATCAGCTGATTTCTCAACAGAAAATTTGCAGGTGAGAAGGGATTGGCACAAAATATCCAACATGATGAAAAACAAGGACCTATAACCAAGGGGACTTTATCAAGCAAGGTATCATGGAGGGTGTCATGCAGGGTCTCTGGTCCCGCTTCCCACATAATAATGCAGGACATGGTGAGAGCAAAAAGGAACACCCATGAAGCTATAGATAGGGGAGTCATACCACTATAGTCTCGCTGGCGGCTGGGTTGCAGACACAGGAAGCAGGATCCACACTATCCACAACTTGCCATCTGCTTCTCTCTGCCAACCAACATCACTTGCTAGCTGCAATCCGCCATGCTAACTGTAATCCACTCTTGCTAGCTCAGCCACCATCTTCTTGCTAGCCACCCATTTGCTGCTAGCATAGCCACGGTAGTTATATTAATGGCCGATGGCTCACTGGTTATAGCTGACAGCCAACTAGCCACAGCTGATGGCCATCCAATCACAGTTGATGGCCATTCACTACCCGAGTGAGCTTTCCACATGAGGGCAAGAGCCTAGAAACTGCACTCCTGGCTCTGTCCCCACACTCTACCCCTACAGGGTCTCTCCTCACAATCTACGCAACAAGCGTCTTCCACGAGGGGCCCTGTGCGAGGAGTCTGGAGGTGAATGCAACATCCTGGACACAGCCAGGCTCTCTGGGCACAGCCAGGGTTTCTCAGGGTACCACTAGTCCTTCTGGGCACACCCAGACTTCCTGGGGTTCTTAGGGTACCACTTGTCTTTCTGGGCACAGCCAGGGTTTCTCAGGGTACCATCAGTCTTTCTGGGCACAGCCAGACTTTCTGGGCACAGCCAGGGTTCTCACATATTCTCAACAGTGGCCGATCGAGACACAAAAGCAAACATCTGCCAGTTCCACTACATAGTGGTCATTCCCAAGCAAACAGTCAAGCCATCCATCAAATCAGGGATGGAAGGCAGTTCCCCATAGTCCACAGTCATTTGCCAGGGCTGTGCATTGGCCCCACAATGTGTGCCCTCTCCGCAGGGCAAGGGCTCCAAGTCCTCCCCAACCTGGGGGTGAGGGTCTCAGCAAGCACTTCCCAGCCCACAGGGCCACAACAACCTTCGCTTTCTCTGGCCTATGCTGGTTGGAGAATTGTCCATGTCTTCCCACCCCTCCACGGGGGTCCAGCTCTCCAGCAGCTGCTCCTCGTGGTCTTCCTGAGACTGAGTGTTCATATGCACAAACTGCTCCGTCACACTTTGGAGAGCTTTGGCTGGCTCCGTACCCTGCTCGCTGTGCCATGTGTCATGCAGGGTGTCATGCGGGGTCTCTGGTCCCACTCCCCACATAAGAACACAGGACATGGTGAGGCCAAAAGGAACACTCATGGAGCCATAGGTAGGGGAGTCATACCACTATAGTCTCGCTGGCGGCTGGGTTGGAGACACAGGAAGCAGGAGCTACACTATCCGCAACCCGCTGTCTGCTTCTCTGCCAACCAACCAACCCCACTTCCTAACTGCAATCCGCCATTGTCAATTGCAATACACACTTTTTAGCTCAGCCACCATCTTCTTGCTAGCCCCCATTTTCTGCTAGCGTAGCCACAGCAGTTATATTAGTGGCCAATGGCTCACTGGTTACACCTGACGGCCAACCAGCCACAGCTGATGGCCATCCAATCACAGTTGATGGCCATTTACTAACCGAGTGAGCACCTTCCCAAGTGAGGACGAGAGCCTGGAAACTGCACTCCTGGCTCTGTCCGTACACACGGCTATCATTTAGAATTGAAGAAAAGATAAAGAGCTTTCCAGACAAGAAAAAGCTAAAAGAGTTTATCATCACCAAAACAATATTACAAGGAATATTGTTTAGAGGGACTTCTTTAAGAGTTAAAAAAATTAAAAATATGAATAATAAAACAGCATTAACTACATATCTATCAACAATTACTTTCAATGTAAGTGGATTAAGTGCTCCAATCCAAAACACAGGATGGCTGAATGGATAAGAAAACAAGACCCTTACATATGCTGCCTACAAGAGACTCACTTGAGATTGAAGACACACATAGATGGAGTATAAAAGGATGGAATAAGTTATTTCATGAAAAAGGAAATGTAAAAATAGAAAACTGTGGAGCATTTTCTCATAGGAACATAACACAGAGAGTGGTTGGCCTGGAGACATAACTACTTTTCTATTAGAAATTATATTCTGAGTTCCAGAACAGGAATGAACCTTAAAATGTTACCTAAGCCTTTCCTTACTTTCACTTTATAATCCCGTTTATTTATCTGTCCAACCTCCTAGGATTTCCTGATCTTGACTCTTCTCAAGAGTCTTAAGATCAGACGACAAATTTGACTTTAGGTATGTGACAAAAGGATTTTTATAACCTCTACATCAGAGTTTCTCAAACTAGAATCTTTGAATTTTTTTCCATTTTGTAATTTATTTCATTAATCTATATAAGCATAGTCCAGATCACCTTGATCCCCGCTTATAACTAAGTACTGGCGTGTGATTCCAGAACCCGTGTTGTGTTTAGATATTATGATCTTGTTGGCACCATGTAATAGTACTCTGTCTTAGGCAAATGAGAACAGAAATAGGTAATAAACGCTTCTTTCTGGCAATGTGAAAGACAAATGACATCAGTAAAGAATGAACAAAGGTCTTCTAAAGGTTCTAGTAGAGAAAACTGGTCATATATAGAACACAGCATAGTACAGATACCGAATTAAAAAACCTAAATTATGGCAGCTAGTTTTTTTGTTTCCACAGGCAATTTAATTTGTAAAAAATAAAATAATGGGGCTGGCCCAGTGGCTCAGGCGGTTAGAGCTCCATGCTCCTAACTCCGAAGGCTGCCAGTTCGATTCCCACATGGGCCAGTAAGCTCTCAACCACAAAGTTGCCAGTTCACTTCCTCGACTCCCGCAAGGGATGGTGGGCATCGCCCCCTGCAACTAGCAACGGCAACTGGACCTGGAGCTGAGCTGCGCCCTCCACAACTAAGACTGAAAGGACAACAACTTGACTTGGAAAACAGTCCTGGAAGTACACACTGTTCCCCAATAAAGTCCTGTTCCCCTTCCCCAATAAAAATAAATAAATACATAAATAAATAAAAAATAAAGCTGGGGTAGCAATACTTAACCCAGACAAAAGAGACTTTAAAACAAAGACTATAACAAGAGACAAAGAAGGACCCAGTAATCCCACTTCTGTGTATCTGAAGAAACACAAAACGCAACTTCAAGGGGATAAATGCATCCATATGTTTACTGCAGCATTGTTTACAATGGCCAAGATGTGCAGGCAGCCTGAGTGTCTGTCAATGGAAGAATAAATAAAGAGGAGATCGTACATATATACAATAGAATATTGCTCAGCCAGGGAAGGGAATGGGTTCTTGCCATCTGTGGTGGCATGGATGAATCTGGAGGGAATTGTGCTGAGTGGAGTGTCCGACAGAGAATGGGATGGGGGATCAGAGTTGGGTGAAAGGGGAAAGAGATTAAGTATAAATTGGTTGTTACAAAGTCACTGGGGATGTAGGGTATAGCATAAGGATTATAGTCAATAATATTGTAATAACTATATATGGTATTAGATGGATACTAGATTTATCGGGTTGATAAATGGGAAGGAGTTAAAAAAGATGGGAGGGGTTTGGGTTGCAGGGTGAAAATATGAAGGGATTAAGTACAAATTGTAGTTACAAAATAATCGTGGGGATGTAAAGCAAAGCATAGGGGATATCATCAATAATGTGGTAATAACTATGTATAGTGATAGGTGGGTACTAGACTAGTCACTTCTTAGATTATATAAATGTCTAACTATAGGCTGTACACCTGAAATTAATATAAAATAATACTGAATGTCAACTGTAAATGGAAAATTGAAAAGGAGAGAGGTAAAGGGCAATAAGTGGTCCAAATTTCCAGGTATAAAACAAATAAGTCATGGGGATGTAATGTACAGCATGGGGAATATAGTCAATAATATTGATAGCGTGGTACAGTATCAGACGGTGCTGGACTTACGGTGATCACTCTTTACGTATATAAATGTTGAATAACTGTGGTGTACACCTGAAACTAATGTAATATTTATGCTAACTACATTTTTAATAAAAGTATGTTTTTTAATTATATAATATACATATTTTTATCTGTAGAAAGTTTTCATAAGCAGTTTTCTGATTTCATTCCTCCCAAGAAGCTAGGATGAAGAATAGAGGTTGATCAGTCTAGCTGTAAATTCATTTCTCTAGCCAATAAAGAAGAAAAAGTAGGAAGCTATATAGTTAGGTTTCATGGCACTACTGAGCTAGCAGAAGGATTTTTCCTTATCCAGTGCTCACAGGATCTCTAAAAGCAAGAGAATGTGTGGAGCAAAGATTCACACAGCAATGTAACTTTAATAACCATTGTCACCCCAATAAACTTTAATTTTAATAAAAGCAATTAGAGAGTAAAGACTGAATGGGTGGTTAAATGGAGAAGCACATACGAAGAGTCTACATTTGAAGCCAAGGAATCAATCAGAAAGCAAGGAAGCCCAGAGAACTAGGGTGGATGTGTGATGGGGGCACAGACTGAATGGGGCAAGCATCTTGGTTCAGAGCTGAGCGAGGCCCTACAAGAATTGGGAGTGTCAGGATCCACATCACCTTCTACAGCTAGCTATCCCCTGCTTTGCAGTGCACTCACTTCCAGAAATGCTCCTTTCGTCTTTTCCTTCCCATAGCTCACCTTTTTTTCTCACCATTTTCTTAAGACTTCACTGAGATTTGCAAACAGAAACATCTCTATTTACATCCTCTCTGTTATCTCCTTTTTGATTCTGTTTAATATTAGAGGAATTATATCTCTTTTTTGATCCACAGCTAGATTTTTATAAATGGAAGAGGGTACACTCCTGTGACCAGAATAAATGTACCAGTAGGGGTTTGCCTCCTTTCCATTTACCACATTCCTCACAATTCCCAGAATTCTGACATCAATAGAATCTCTGCCTCTTTTTTTTTTTTTTTTTTTTTTTTTTTTTTGTTGAGAGCCCACTGGCCCATGTGGGAATCGAACCGGCAGCCTTCGGAGTTAGGAGCATGGAGCTCTAACCGCCTGAGCCACCGGGCCGGCCCAGAATCTCTGCCTCTTTCAACCATTTGTGTGTGTGTGTCTGTGTCTAATACTGAAAAATCAGATAAAACTAATGCAAAGCTACTCAGGAGCTCAAATTACATGTGAACTATCAAATCAATAGTTAAATCTTAAGCATGGTAATTCACATGGAACATCAAGTACTTCAGAGTTTGCTAGCAGCCTCGTGCTTGTGTATGTCTAAGAATTCCCAGAATAGCAACTCCAACATTCTCACCCTTTTCCATCCCTAAAATTTCCTTACTCATGCCTACTTTGGAGCAAAGAACAAACCAAATCTTTAGCAAAGTCATAAGCTATTCTAGAAGCATAAGGAATTTTCCCTTTTAGAGACTGATGAGTGCAATTGTGTCCCCCTAAAATTCATACATTAAAGTCCTAACTACTTGTACTTCAGAACATGCTATATTTGGAAATAACTTCTTTACAGAGGTAATCAAGCTAAAATGAGGTCATGAGGATGGACCCTAATCCAATATAACTAGTGTCCTTTTAAAAATGTGTGTACAGGGAAAATGGTGTGAAGAGGCACAGGGAGAAAACAGCCATCTACACACCAAAGAGAGAAATCTGAAACAGATTTACCTTCACAACTCTCAGAAAGAACCTGACACCTTAATTTTGGACTTCTATCCTCCAGACTGTGAAATAATAAATCTCTATTGCTTAAGCTACCCAGTTTGTGGTATTTTGTTATCATAGCCCTAACAAGCTAATACAGAGACATCTGAAATCACATCTGGAACAGAGGATAAGAAGGTAGAGTTCCAGGGGCAGGTGGGCTATCTGAAACATTCCATCAACAGAAAAAGACAAAGAAGTGAGTTCATGTGCACAAAGCACATAGCATTGTGCCTGACATATGGTCAAAATACATGGGCTCTCACCATAATTCCAGAAGTTAAAGGACACACCACACTACATTCTTACTACCCTGTGAGGTAACAGGCTCATCTACCCAGACAGAAGATCCAGGACTAACTTCACAAGCCAGCACAGACCACCCATTAAGCCTTTCATGTTGGATAAGAAAATACCCAAGACATTCAGTTCACACCATCAGATATAATTAAACATCACAATTAATAAAGTAAATTCCTTGCTTCAGAGAGTACGGGTTCAGAGATATTATCAAAATAGAGATCATCTGGGGGAATAAATCTGTAGGTTCGTTATCATCCATTGAGCATGTGCACATACTTCATCAAAACATCACTTTCAGCTGCTAATAATCACCAGAAAGATTACTCAAATACCGTGTTTCCCTGAAAATAAGACCTAGCCAGACCATCAGCTCTAATGCAACTTCTGGAGCAAAAATTAATATAAGACCCGGTATTATATTATATTATAATATAGTATAGTATATAACACCGGGTCTTATTTTAATATAAGACCGGGTGTTATATACTATACTTATATTAAAGTATAATATACTATACTTATACTATACTATATAATATACTATACTTATATTATACTTACATTAAAATAAGACCGGGTGTTATATACTATACTATAAATATATACTAATATTTGCTCCAAAAGACGCATTCGAGCTGATGGTCCAGGTAGGTTTTATTTTGGGGGAAACATGGTGGCATTCCCTGCTTGCCAGGAGCCCCAGCACTTCCTGCAAGAAAGCACAATGTGTGTGCATGTGCACACTTTCTGCATGTGCTTGCGTTTCAGAAATAATCTCAGAGGGACAAAAAAGCCAAGTGGCTCAGCATAAGGTCACAGCATATGTCTGTTTTGGAAGCTCTAGTACATTAGCTTCTCATTTCTGTATTCTGAGAAATATACCTTCTTTAAAAACCATTTTATTACAAACATTTTCAAACACATTCACTAATAAAGAGAAAGGTATAGTATCCTTCACCCACATTCATGTCATTTTCATAAGATTATCTCATTTCATCTATATCCCACCCACTTCTCCACCCATGAGATTATTTTAAAGGAAATCACACATTATTTCATTCATAAATACTTCAATACACATCTAAGATATGACATTTAATCAAATACCACATTTAAAAAATAATAACAGCTCCTTAATATCAACAAACTTCTCCAATTATTTTATCATTTTTATAGTTTATCATTTTTATACCTTGTTCTAAACCATTCGATTTGTTTGATAACTCTAAATGTCTTTTATTCTATAGTTTTATTCTCCCTCCTTTTTTTGTATGACTTAGTTGTGGCATAAATTGGGTCATTTGTCCCACAGAATTTCTCACATTCTGGATTCCTATGTAGTTAAATCTAGAGGCTTGATAATTCAAGCTCAGTATTTGAAAAAATATACTTTATATATGGTGCTGGAGACACAGTGTCTGGTGGCCTCTCTTTCTGTGGCAATGACATGAGCTGGTGAGCTCATGTGTTGTCAAGTCTGATCTATCCATTATAGTTTCTGTGCTAGTTTTGCTTCCCCCAAGTAGAATTTGGAACGGAAACTTAGATGGAAGCAATTTATTTAGGAGGTGATTTCAGGAAGCAGCAGTGAAGGAGAAGGGCCAGTGACACAGGAAAGGAAGAAAAAGCAATGAAAGTGTGCGTTGGCAATTCCACTGAGACCTCCTGAGAAGCATGCAGAAGAATGATCCACGTGGAAAATAGGAGGCAGGAGCATTTGTCCTTCAGCTCCCTTCAGGGTTTGTATAGAGCATATAAAATGTATTATATATGTTGGATTGAGGTTTGCAAAACAAGTTTTTTGTTAGTAGGGATAGGACTATAGCCACATGTTTGAGACTGATAAGAGTGAAGTAGGAAACATGTATTTGTGTGAAACTGAGCATAACAAAATTGAGTGATAAACACCTTTACCAAAACAACTCATGGTTATCACCTGAAAGGTAAAAAACTTCTGGCAAACAACTCCTGGTTATCACCTAAGAGATAAACAACTTCTGGCAAACAACTTCTGGTATCACCTAAGAAGTAAACAAGTCCAAGGAAAAGAGGATAAAAGCAGAATTCCAGAGCAATGGGGTGAGCAGTCTGACTGGGCATTCAGCTAAGACCCTCCACAAGACTCTGGGTGAGACACTATCTGACAGCGTCATCTGCAAAGGGCAAACCAGAACACTCCTGAACTCTCCAAAGTTAAATTCTTCCTTGCAAGACCAGCTTGCCTCAGACCCATCGTGGGCCCTGTCATCTTTCCCAGACCAGGGACCTTCACCACTTCAATTGACTCTGGGACTTGGTTCGTTATTAAATTCTATTCTATTCTGTATAACCTTCTGTGTACAAGAGCATTGGCCTCTAGAGGGACATTGGTTCCCAAATAAAGCTGTGTTACCCACTCTGTCTGAACCTGTGTGCTAGGACTTTGTTCCCCACTCGTGTCACGAGTACACGCAGGGACGTAGGGCCCTGTCGAGGAGTTAATGTTCCCTTGACTTTCAGGAATAGACTGAAAATGTGGTGACTGTCCTTCATAGGTGCTTGCGAGAGGGTTGCTCCTAAGGACACTAACTCTTCCACACAGAGCTAACTCTGAATGCTGGAGCAAGGGGAACTCAAGGGGTAACAGAAAAGGCTCTGGAGCAGGGAGCAAAGAGACTCCACTTGCACTGAGGGATGCTGGCAGTGGGAAATGAATCTGAGTGCAAGAGATCTGTCCACCACAGCTGAGGCTAACATCAGAAGTGGTCCAAGAGGATGCTGCATGAGCTTCAGAGACCCTTTTCACAGTCCCCATCAGCCTCTCTCAAATGCTAATGATTTTAGCAGCCAATAATGATCATTGCCTAGATCCATTATATACTTAAATTAGAGGTGCAAGATGAAGATAATCTAATTGTGTTATTCCTTTTTACTTGTTAGCCTATATTCCTTAAAACAGATTTTCGCACCTAAACTATTCGATTACCCTAAAATAGTATTTGTTCAGGAAATAGAGTTTGTGCAGGAGTTTGATTCTTTCCTTTTACTCATCCATTTTCAGAATAATAATATGATGATCAATAAATGTTTTTTAATGATTATCCTTATATACTCATGGATTTTTAAACTCATGAATATTTTATATGTTTCAATTCATTATAATAATTATTTTTTGATACAGAAATTGCCCTATTGTTGGTTAGTGAGAGCCCATCAAATGAGCTTTTGAGTCCTTTAGACATGACCAAAGTTGTCTTTGCTCACTTCCTGTCTTTTTGATACAAAATGTTTCAATGTGATCTTGCACATTTTCTCCCTAAAACCTTATCATAGCTGTTTATCCAAGGAATTGATCATTGTTTCTAGCCTTTTTTGTGTGTTGATGTCAAAATACATCATGAATCCACACTAAAATTTCCAACTCAAATTTAGAAATTTAGGAAGTTTATATAATTATTTGATTTTATATTTGTATCTCTTTTCCCTTGTGCTGAGAAAACAGGTTCTTCATGACATAATCAAAATTAATCATTGTAGTCAACTCTATGTATATTTTCAAAATAAGAATACCAGCAATATTTTCAATGGTATTGATCCAAATAAAGATTAAGATTTCTTTTCATCCTTAGGATATGTCCCACCAAGGATATACAGTGTCAACGTGATGTGCCTTAAACTCACTTGAAATATTCTTTGTCCATGTGGGTAAGCCACCAACTTTGTACACAAGTTCATTTGTTTCATTTTCCTCCCAATTTCTTAGAATTGTTTTTGAACGTTGATTTAATTTTGTTTTATATTCACCAAAAAAATTTACACACATAATTTTAAAGTCTAAACTAAATCAAGATATATTCAGAGAATTCAAGTTTCCATATATTTTCCCTCCATTTTCCTATAGGGAACCAATTTCTTTTTTTAAAATCAATTTTGTGGGTTTTTTCTTTCATTCTATTTTTAATGTAAGCAAATATATTCCGTATTATATTCTTCATAGTTATGATGGTTAATTTAAGGTGTCAGCTTGGTTAGGCCACGTGAGAGGTATTTGATCAAACAATTTCTGGATGTTTCTGAGAGTGTTTTTTGGATGAGACTTACACCTAAATTGGTAAACTTATTTATTATTATTATTAGTCTCAGGTGTACAAAAAAATGCAGTAGGTAGACATTCACACCCCTCAGAAACTGATAATCACCTTCCCCCAATCTACTACCCCTCTGACATCCTATACAGCTGTTAAAATTCCATTGACTCGAGATGTCATCAAAATGGAGGCGTGAGGTGAGCCTCTGTAAAGTTCCTTCTGGAATTTACAACTAATCGAACAACAATAACTCCACAAAGGACTCCCTGCACAGCAGACAGGCAAGACGAACAGGCCCACTACTGAATTCACCTAAAGGTGGGAGAATCACTCGAGCAGGGGAGGGGGAAGGCAGAAGTGCAGAGACCGAGCCATGCGGTGGCAGGACGCAGACCTACCTAAGTGCTCCGAGCTTGCTGCATCCAGGAACTACCACAGCTGCAGGAGAGGAAAAGACTCGGACTGCTAGTGCTCCGTTTATGGCCCAAGGGCTGAGGGGACATCATATAACACGGCAGAAACCAACGCTCATGCAGAAACCTCGGAGAAAAGACTGAAGGAAGAAGGCTGAAAACTGTGGTTTAAGCCCTCACTGCCAAGCGGAGAACGGAAGCCTTAGGCACTGAGACTAGCCGCCCCCTCCCTACCCTCCCAGAGGTCTGCCTGCCCCCACCTGCCCGGTGCTAGAAGTGGAACAGTAGCAGTGTCAGATCAAAAAAACAAAAAATTTGCTGTTCTGAGAACTGTGGACCGCAGACACAGATTCGCAGCCCAACTAGTTCCAGCAAAGGGGAGGGATCTGTGGAAGTGGACCAGCTGTGGTGGTGGTCACTGCCATTGCTCTGGGCCACCTCTCACAACTCACCCCGCCCCTGGACCCAGCTATCTGGGCAGAACCCTGCAGGAGTAAACAGAACTGCTGAAACATACGAGCTCTGAATCTGGTGCAGAAAGAGCTTGGGAACTTCAAAAGCTCTCCGCATCCCCACAGGGACTAGGCGCCCTATAAACCACGTGAACTGTTAACAGAGAAGAAGCCGGTTTCCCAGGGAATACCCCCATTGTGTGAGAAGCTGGAATAGTACAGAGAAAACATAGCCCTACTATGTGAGAGAGGAAAAAAAGGCTGCAGTCAAAGAGAAAATAAAACATTCTACCAACAAGTACTGGAAAACAAAAGGAAGACCTCTTCCTATCAACCTGTTGCAGAAGACACTCCTGTAGATGTCTAGAAAGAGAAATAATAAATCAGTAATTGCCATGAATAAACAAGGCAACAACACAGCTCAGAAAGAAAGTGAAAAGTCTCCAGAAAAGGAACTTAAAGATATGGAAATATGTGACTTAAATGACAGAGAATTCTAGATTGCAGTTCTGAAAAAAATCAACGAGATGCAAGAAAACACAGAAAGGCAATTTAATAAATTCAGAAACGCAATCAGAGAATAACATGAGCACTTTATGAAAGAGATTGAAATTTTAAAAAAGAACCAAATGGAATTTCTGGGGATTAAGAACTCAATAGAAGAGTTGACCAGATTGAGGAAAGAATCAGTGACATCGAAGATACGAACCTAGAATTTACACAGATGGAAGAAGAAAGAGACTTGAGACTTAAAAGAAATGAAAGAACTCTACAAGAACTTTCTGACTCCATCACAAAGAGGAATATAAGAATAATGGGCATACCACAAGGAGAAGAAACAGAGAAGGGAACAAAGAGTCTATTCAAACAAATAGTCGATGAGAACTTCCCAAACTTGTGGACAGACCTGGATCCTCGAATCCAAGAAGCAAATAGAACACCTAATTACCTCAATCCCAACAGGCCTTCTCCAAGGCACATTGTATTGAAGCTGTCTAAAATCAATGACAAAGAACGGAACCTCAAGGCAGCCAGTGAAAAGAAGACAGTAAGCTACAAAGGAAAGCCCATTAGATTATCATCCGATTTTTCAGCAGAAACTCTAAAAGCCAGGAGGGAATGGAACCAAATATTCAAATGATTGAAAGAGAGAAATTAGAAGCCAATAATAATATATCCAGCAAAGATATCCTTTAGATATGAAGGAGGAATGAAGACCTATCCAGACATACAGAAGCTGAGGGAATTTCCTAATACACGACCTGCACTACTAGAAATACTAAAGGAGGCTATTCGACCACCATCAACAGGGACAATTTATGGCAACATAAAAGGGGGGCAAGTAAAGGCCTGAACCAGAATATGGGAATGGAGAAAGTAACCATGCTGAAGAAAATGGAATACTCTAAATATCAAACTTTTTTTTACATAAACTTCAGGGTAACCACTCAAAAAAAAATCCAAAACTGAAATATGTACTGTAATAAAAGAAGAAACAGAGGGAAACATCATGGAATACCACCACACAGAAATAATAGACAAAAACAAAAAGGCTAAGAAACAATGGAGACACAGCCTTACCAGAACTAAAGATAGAATGACAGGAAATCCTCACATATCAATAATCACCCTAAATGTAAATGGACTGAACTCACCAATAAAAAGGTACAGAGTAGCAGATTGAATCAGAAAACTAAACCCAACCATATGCTGCCTACAAGAGACACATCTCAGCTACAAGGACAAGCCTAGACTCAAAGTGAAAGGGTGGAAATTGACACTCCAAGCAAATGGTACCCAGAGATAATCAGATGTACCCATAATGATATCAGATGAAACAGACTTCAGGGTGAAAAAGATAACAAGAGACAAAGATGGACATTTCATAATGGTAAAGAGGACTATACAACAAGAAGACACAACAGTCATCAATATTTATGCCCCCAACTAGGGAGCACCAAAATATACCAAGCAACTAGATCAGAACTAAAAAGAGAAATTGACCAAAACACAATTATACTAGGGAACTTAAATACATCATTGACAGCTATGGATAGATCATCCAAACAGAAAATAAATAACGAATTAGCAGCCCTAAATGACACATTACAGGAAATGGACATAATTGACATATATAGAGCACTTCATCGTAAAACATCAGACTATACATTCTTTTCGAGTGTGCATGGAACATGCTCAAGAATAGACCATATATTGGGACATAAAATCAGCCTCAGCAAATTTAAGAAGATTGAAATCATACCAAGCATATTCTCTGATCACAAGGCTTTGAAATTAGATATCAACTATGAAAAGAAAGCTGGAAGAAACACAAATACATGGAGATTAAACAACATACTTCTAAAGAAAGACTGGGTGAAAGAAGAAATTAGAGGAGAGATCAAAAGATACATAGAAACAAATGACAATGAAAATACATCCTACCAAAATTTGGGGGATGTAGGGAAAGCAGTTTTAAGAGGAAAATTTATATCATTACACACCTATCTCAAGAAACAAGAAAAACCCAAATAAATAACCTCATGTTACACCATAAAGAACTAGAAAAAGAAGAACAAGTGAAACTCAAGGTCAGCAGAAGAAAGGAAATAACAAAAATCAGAGCAGAACTAAATGAAATACAACAAAAGGACAATAGAAAAAATTAATGTGACAAAGAGCTGGTTCTTTGAAAAGATTAACAAAATCGACAAACCCTTGGCTAGACTCACTAAGATAAAAAGAGAGAAGACACTAATTAACAAAATCAGAAATGAAAAAGGGGAAGTTATCACAGACACCATAGAAATACAAAGAATCATGCAAGGATACTAGGAAGGACTATATGCCAGCAAATTCAATAACCTAGAAGTAATGGACAAGTTTTTAGAAACACATAGCCTTCCAAGTCTGAACCTAGAAGAACTGGAAAACCTAAACAAACCGATCACCAGTAACGAAATTGAATCAGTCATCCAAAACCTTCCCAAAAGCAAAAGTCCGGGAACAGATGGCTTCACTAGTGAATTCTGCCGAACCTTCAAAGAGGATCTAATACCAATCCTGCTCAAATTCTTCCAAAAAATTGAATTAGAGACAGTACTCCCTAACTCATTTTATGAGGCCAACATTACCCTGATACCAAAACCTGGTAAGGACAACACAAAAAAAGAAAACTACAGACCAATATCTCTGATGAATACAGATGCAAAAATCCTAAACAAAATTCTAGCAAATCGAATACAACAATGCATTGAAAAGATTATTCATCACGACCAAGTGGAGTTCATCCCCGGGCACAAGGATGGCTCAACATCCACAAATTTATCAATGTGATACATCACATAAACAAAATAAAGGACAAACATCATGATCCTATCAATTGATGCAGAAAAAGCATTTGACAAGATACAACATCCATTTATGATTAAAACACTTAATAAAATAGGTATAGAAAAAAAACACCTTAACATAATAAAGGCCATCTATGACAAGCCCTCAGCTAATCTCATAATTAATGGTGAAAAACTGAAACCCTTTGCTCTACGTTCAGGAACACGACAGGGCTGTCCCGTATCACCTCTGCTTTTCAACATAGTGTTGGAAATCCTTGCCTGAGCAATCAGGCAAGAGAAAGAAATAAAAGGCATCCAAATTGGGAATGAAGAAGTTAAATTGTCACTCTTTGCAGATGACATGACGCTATATAGAGAAATCCCTAAGGACTCCACCAAAAAGGTATTAGAAATAATCAACGAATACAGTAAAGTTGCTGGCTACAAAATCGACGTACAAAAGTCCATTGCATTCCTATACACTAACAATGAAATCTCAGAAAAAGAGATAGAAAAAAAAAATTCCCTTTGCAATTGAAGCAAAAAGAATAAAATACCTAGGAATAAACTTAACCAAGGATGTGAAGGACCTATATGCTGAAAACTATAAGACATTTTTGAAAGAAATTGAAGAAGACACAAAGAAATGGAAAGACATTCCGTGCTCATGGATTGGAAGAATCAACATAGTTAAAATGGCCATATTACCCAAAGCCATATACAGATTTAATGCAATCCCCATCAAAATCCCAATGGCATTTTTTAAAGAAATAGACCAAAAAGTCATCAGATTTGTTTGGAACCACAAAAGACCCCGAATAGTCAAAGCAATATTTAAAAAAAAGAACAATACTGGAGGTATCACACTCCCTGATTTTTGCTTGTACTACAGGGCTACAATAATCAAAACAGCTTGGTATTGGCAGAAAAACAGACACATAGACCAATGGAATAGAATTGAGAACCCAGAAATAAAACCACATAAATATGGACAGATAATTTTTGACAAAGAAGCTAAAAACATACAATGGAGGAAAGACAGCCTCTTCAATAAATGGTGCTGGCAGAATTGGATAGCCATGTGCAAAAGAATGAAACTGGAGCTATCTGTCACATGTACCAAAATTAATTCAAAATGGATCAAAGACTTAAGCATAAGACCTGACACAATAAACCGCATAGAAGAAAACATAGGTACTAAACTTATGGACCTTGGGTTCAAAGAGCATTTTATGAATTTGACTCCAAAGGCAATGGAAGTAAAAGCCAAAATAAACAAATGGGACTATATGAAACTTAAAAGCTTCTGCACAGCAAAAGAAACCATCGACAAAATAAAGAGGCAACCAACTGAATGGGAGAAGATTTTTGCAAACAGTGCCTCCGATAAGGGGCTAATATCCAAAATATACAAGGAATCATGAAGCTCAACAACAAAAAAACAAACAACCCAATTGAAAAATGGACCGAGGACCTGAAGAGACATTTTTCCAAAGAGGACATACAAATGGCAAATAGACATATGAAAAAATGCTCAACATCACTAATCATCAGAAAATGTAAATAAAAACCACAATGAGATGACACCTCACCCCAGTCAGAATGGCTATCATCAACAAGACAAATAGTAACAACTGTTGGAGAGGCTGTGGAGTAAAGGAACCCTCATACATTGTTGGTGGGAATGCAGACTGGTGCAGCCACTATGGAAGGCAGTGTGGAGGTTCCTCAAAAAATTACGAATAGAATTACCGTATGACCCAGCAATCCCTCTCCTGGGTATCTACCACTAAAATTTGAAAACATTTATATATAAAGACATGTGTACTCCAATGTTCATTGCAGCTTTGTTTACTGTGGCCAAGACATGGAAACAATCAAAATGTCCTTTGATAGATGAATGGATAAAGAAGTTGTGGTATATATACACAATGGAATACTATTCGGCAGTAAGAAAAGATGATATAGGAACATTTGTGACAACATGGATGGATCTTGAGAGTATATTGCTAAGCGAAATTAGTCAGACAGAAAAAGCAGAGAACCCTATGATTTCACTGATATGTGCTTTATAAATCAAAAACAACAAAAGAACAAGACAAACAAATGAGAAATAAACTCTCTTAGACACAGACAATAGTTTAGTGGTTACCAGAGGGTAAGGGGGGTGGGGGGTGGGAGATGAGGGTAAGGGGTATCAAATATATGGTGATGGAAGGAGAACTGACTCTGGGTGGTGAACACACAATGGGATTTATAGATGATGTAATACAGAATTGTACACCTGAAATCTACGTAATTTCACTAACAATTGTCACCCCAATAAATGTAAAAGAATAATGATAATAACTCTTCAATTCCTCTAAATGTAGAACTTGGCTAGACTGATGGTTTTCATTTATGCTAATAGCAAAAGACTGACTTTGATGCATTTCCTTACTTGACTATTTAGTTGTTGTAATTGTAAATTTAATTGTAAATTGTAAAAATAAATGGATTGCTTTATTGCTAACAAATAAAAAAAAAATTTCATTAACTCTATTCCCTACACTGTACTCCACATCCTGTGACCATATGTATATGTCATGCGGGGTGGCATGCGAGGTCTCTAGTCCCGCTCCCCACATAAGAACTCAGGATATGGTGAGGCCAAAAAGGATACTCACGGAGTCATAGATAGGGGAGTCACACCACTATAGTCTCACTGGTGTCTGGGTTGCAGACACAGGAGGCAGGAGCCACACGATCCGCAACCGTATGTCTACTTGTCTCTCCCAACCAACCTCACTTCCTAGCTGCAGTCCACCTCTCTGCAATCCGTAATCCACACTCCACCATGCCACGCCACTACACCACCACCTTGCTAGTTAGCCCTTGGCAGTTATATCAGTGGCTAATGGCTAACCGGTAACAGCCGAAGGCCAACTAGTAACAGCTGATGACCATCTACTATCTGAGGCAGCACCTTTCTATGTGAGGCCGAGAACCTGGAAACTGCTCTCTGGGGCTCTGTCCCCACAGTATATTAAATTATAGTTGACATTCATTGATATTCAGCTTCAATCTCAGGTGTACAGCGCAGTGGTCAAGCATCTACACTGTCCCTGAAGTGGTCCCCTTAAAAAGACAAGTGTCCATCAGATATAAATTGGTAGACTTTTGAGTAAAACAGATTGCTTTCCATAATGTGGGTGGGCTTTAATCAGTTGAAGACCTGAATAGAACAAAAGACTGACCTTCCCCAAGTGAGAATGAATTCTGCCAGAAAACTAATACTTGAACTACAGCGTCAACGATACCTGGGTCTCCAGACTGCTGGCCCACTCTGCAGATTTTGGACTTCCAAGTCTCCATGATTGCTTGAGCCAATTCCTCAAAATAAATCTCTGTCTGTATACACATTCTATTGGTTCTATATCTCTGGAGAACCCTGACTAATACAGTAATGTTTATTATTAGTACATTATATATTAAATGTTTCATACTATATATTGCATGTAATATGTGAATATTATACATATTATACTCTTATTCCCCATCATTTTTTAAATAAAAGGTAGCATACTATGCACACTGTTCCATACCTTACTGTATCCTAGAAATCTTTTCATAGTAGTGTATAGAAATCTTCCTCATTTCTGTCTACATCTACATAGTAGTCCATTATGTAACTATATCAATATTTATTTACCAGTTCTCTATTGATGAACAATTGGTTTGTTTCCAATTTTTATTTTTATTACAGATGGTGCTGCAAATAAATTGTGCATCAGTCATTTTGTGTTTTTGCCAATAAATCTAATAGATTCCTGGAAGTAGGATTACAGGGTCAAAAAGAAAGTGCATACGCAATTTTTTTTATATATTACCATACCCACCTTCAGTAGCAATATATGAGAGTCCTATTTCTATCCAGCCTCCCTAGTAGAATATGATATGAATATCAAATAATGATATTTATTCAAATGTCATTTGAATAAATGATATTACTTTTGATAGGTAAGAAACTATCAAGTAGTGATATTTGTTCAAATAATGGTATTTGAATATCAAATATATTTTAAATTTTTAAAAAATTCATAGTGAACATATCACAAAGGTTTAATATATCCAACATACAGAAGCTTTTAAGAATAGAGAAGAAAACTATTGAAACCCTATAGAAAAATTGGCAGTTACTTTTGATAGGTTAGAAACGTCATCATCATAATTTTTATCTATACCTCTCAATGTGAGTAAGGCTGAACATTGGTTTATATGTTGTAGGACATTTTTTGAAGCAAAGCCCAGTTGGGACCCCTGTAGTAGAGGACTCCCAATGTCCTTGGCCTCACCTTTCCTTGACAGACAGACCAGGGTTGAAGCCGTCTCAGGGCCACCCCAGAAAACCCAGAAGAGTACCAGGTAAAGGAGACTGCTTTGGTTGTGGAATCCCAGACCACTGGAGTAAGGAATGTCCTTATCCTCCAAAGCAGCCGTGCCCCCTGTGCAAACTAAGAGGGCACTGGAGAAGGGATTGTCCCCTGCTCTGAAGGGAGCAGGGATCAAATCCCTCACCACAAATGGCTGTGATCAACTGATGGGCCAGAGGTTCCCAGTGGCTCCAAAGCACAGTGGACAAAATAAGGCTGACCCTTGACATGGCAGGTAAGCTTATTAATTTCCTGATTGATATGGGAGCCACTTATTCTGTCTTGACTGCTCACTCCAGACCTATTTCCTCTGAAAACTGCTTGGTTGTGAAGATAAATAGAGGTCCTAGATATGGGCTCATACTCAGCCTATTCTTTACCATTGGCCTATACCTTAGAGGAAATGTAAAATGAGTAAATCAGACTTAAAAAGGACTCTGGAAAAGTTTTGTCAGGAGACCTCTAAGCCCTGGCTCTAATTGCTGCCTATTGCTTTGGATTCTGACCTTAATTCTGTTATTTCCTATGTTATTAACTTGGGCAGGCACTCAGGGAATATGGGGGAGTGGCACCTCCCCTTCTACGTATTGTAGCCCCGGGAAGCCAGGGGAGCAAGTACTGTTAGAAGCCTAGAGGGGCACGTGTCCCTGACAGACCTGCTAAGTCCTAAATGGAAGGGATCCTTTGTAGTCCTTCTGAACACCCCAACTGCTGTCGGCCTTCAGAGAGTCAGTGGCTGGGTCCCCTTCCCTCGAATCAAATCTGTTTCATTTAAGTCTCCACAGGACTCCCCCAGAAGGAAGACTGTCACTCCTGTCCTTATGAGCCAACTGAAGACCTCAAGCTCCTCTTCAAACAAGTCAATGTCCCAAGACTGATAAGTACTGATAACTGCTGAATCTGCTCATTATTGCCTTTCTTTTGGACCTCATTTTGGGTCTAGTTTTCCTCCATAAACAGCCTCCTCCCAGCTATGATAGATTCCCATAGGCGGGAATGATGTGCACTCTCAGCAGGAAGCAGCCAAGAACTGTTACTGTCCCCTACCCTTGCAACCGTACTAATTTTATAGAAAATAAAATGGATAAAAGACGAGGGGCATTGAAGCAGGGTCCAGTTGGGACCCCCATGGTAGAGGCCTTGCAACTTCCTGGCCTCACCTTTCCTTGACCTACTTATAGCTTAACAGTAAATCATCCCCCTGTGGTTTGAGCTTGGAATGTCCCCTGTCCCACCCAGTTCTCTCTTTTAGAAAATTACCCTGAAATTTAAGATTAATACCCTTAAGCTTACTGGTCACAATCTCTATGGTCTAGCATTCTTTCAAGGATCCTCCAATCATTGTTCCTGGAGAACTACATTGCCAGAGGGAAGGCTCCAAGCAGACCCCCTTTATGTTGCTTCTGGAGGAATGCCCAGATTTATCCTTAAATACCCTAAGCCAGTCAGAGAATGTTAAGGCAGATTTTGAAGGTATTAACCTGTTGTCGTCTCAGCTCACAGGTGCTCTGACAATAAATGCTTATCCTATAGCCCAACTCCTTATCCTATAGCCATATAGCTCTATTGGCTGAGTGGGGCAGGCAACATGAGCCCCGGACTCAGTTGCCCTCTGGTTTCATTTTTACTTCTTTTCTTACCAACTGTATGTTTGGCCTGTGCCAATTTTTTTATAGGGTTTCAACAGAGTCCTTCTCTATTTTTAAAAGCTTCTGTATATTGGATATATTAACCCTTTGTGATATGTTCACTAAATTTTTTTTTTTATTTTATCATTATTCACCCCAGTACATATATCACATAAATATCATTGTTTGTGCTGACAATTCAGTTGTTATTGACAAATTCTCTTTCTGATTCATGAAAAAGGAATTTCTGAATGGGGGAGAAGGACAGGGATACAACATTCCTATGTTGGCTCCTGAGGACAAGAGCTTTCCTGCAACCCATGAGGCTCTAGGTCTTTCATCTGTCATGTGGCATAAGTACAGTGGGGAAAGCTTTGATACATTCTCCAACTATAATTGCAAACTGTAGAAAATTAAAATCAGTAGGGAAAACAATGGGAGAAGTTTATAAACAAGACTCCTTAATTAATCAAGTGAATGGATACAAATCATAACTTCTCCAATTGACTGATGTTTTTGAAATTGGTTTTTAGTGAGAACAACACCTTTCATTCCTCCACGGGTTGGGGGAAAGAGAAACTTTAAGTGTACATACTCTTATTAGAGAGGTGATTCTGTGTATTGTTGACTGATAGAGTCATTAGGATATCATTCTTTCCTAAGAGCAAGATTGAAGGTAGGGGGAGGGAGGGGAGCTGGTGACTGAAGGTGAAAGCAAAATAAAAAAGGGAAGCTATGAGGGGGAAAGAAATAGAAAGAGGGCCTGGAGCCACTAAAAATCAACTTCGCAGCTTCAATTCTTTGCCTAGAGCAAGCCCTGGATATAGGATTTCTTTGCCTGCCAGTGAAATGAAAAAGAACTTCCCCTGAAAGCTTCATTAACTCGTAAGCCAGTGATTACAGCAGCTTTTAACAGAGGAAGAATGACTTCCCTTTTCACTGAAACCTTAAGGGAAGACTCACATCAACTTTAGAAACGATTGGGGGAAAAGAAATGGGAAGGAGCAAAGGAGGGGCAGAGCGGGAGGAGGGAAGCAAAAAAGGAAAAGACGGGAGGTCAAGGGAGGGCAAGCATGATACAAGTCACTGAAGAGAAGAGTTGGACACTACAATTATATCAGGAGTTAACAAGGATAGCTAACTCTGAGATACCCCTTAGTAAAGCAGGTTAAATTCCACCTATTAATCATTATAGACTGCAGTAAGTCCAGCCACACATTCAAGAACAAAAGCTATACTGGATAGGTGTCGTTTTGTTGGGCTGCTAGACAGCTGAAACCCCTTCTTATGTCCTGGGACTCCCACACCTTGTCAATCTTTAGAAAATGCTGAGCCACCTTCTGCTATAAAAGCTGAAAATGCCTGCAACTTTGTAAGTATGTAGGTATATGTTATTTAGACGAGCACGTCTCAGACTTTAGAGAGCATAGTGTTCTATGTTTGAGGACTTCCCAAAGCAAGACAGCTTGCTAAAATATCCCGGAGATTCTAAGTAAAATAGTGCAGCCACTTAATTTGCAATTCTAGCAAGCTCTCAACTGATGCTGATGCTGTTATTATTTGGACTGCATTTTTCAAGTAAACTGACAGCTGTCACAAATCTGATGAACCCACTTCAGGCTTTGAACCGAGCACTAGTGATGCTAAGCAGAGACTGAAAAGAATTCTCTCTGGTGACAGAGAGGGTTTGTGGCAGGTCCAAATTCCCGAGGCTACACGGTGGTACTCGTGGCATCCACCTTCCTGAGTCTTCAACGTTGGAAATGCAAGTGCAGTAGGTAGGGGAATGGAAAAATGGGGGAGGGGAGAGGCAAAGGTGTGTTCATCCAAGCAGTTCTTTGGCATACACCCCAAGTCAGCTTTGCCAGTCTTCCTGGTGATTTTGTGAACCACCAAATCAATTTTCTGCTAAAATCTGTTAGTGAGATCCTATTGTTTGGAAATAAGGGCTTTGACCTAAACAAAAACTATTAAAATAAGGATACAATCTCTGATATCTGTTCCTTACAAGTATTTGGCACATCACCATACACTCAACAAAAGTGAATTGTGTTACTATTGTCATTTGCTATTATTATTATTATCTAGAAAGTGAACAGATTTGAACAGTAATTCATCTAGTGTATTTCTTTAATTCTACAAGTCCCTTCAAAAACATGAAAAATGTGTGAAAAAAAGATGAACTTAATTTTACAGCCCCCCGTTCACTAACATTCATAAACTCTTCTCCATGTCAGCACCTTTGGCCTTAAAAAGGTAAAGAGAAGAAAAAGAAGGGAGAGGAAATTGGAATAGTCAGGGTATTAGAGTCATTGCTGATGATTTGGGATATAACTTAAAGGCTATGATTAGTTATATAGAGGAGGAGAAAATGTTGGCTATGCCAAAAACAGACATTCAAAAAGAAATATCCTAATCAGTATATGTAAAGAAAATGTACAAAGTGGTGTTCAGCTTATTTGGCAGTTGTCTTAAACGAATATGCCCTGGTAGTTTTATGTAGTGGAAAGAATATTGGATGTAAAAGGTCAAATATAGATTGACTTTCTAGCCTGGTTCTACAGGTAAACATGAGGTGAATTAAAGAACCATAATCGTTTTGACTCTATTATCTCACATGATAGGAATCTTAACCTACTCTATCTTCCTTAAAGGCTATTGCCAGGATTGAACTGTAATCAAGTTATAGATCTCATTATAAACAAACCCTAGATTATGGTGCCACTAACTGAGAGAGTAATAATAATTATAACAGCAACCATAGGAATAGTTGACATTTATTGAGTTCTACATGCACAGTGTACAAAGTACAGATGTCTAATTTAATTTTCACACACACAAAAAAAAACCTAGTAAATGAAGGTCTGTACACTGAAAACTATAAATCTATGAAAGAAATTGAAAAAGACACAAATAAATGGAAAGATATTCATTGATCATGAATTGAAAGAATATTGTTTAAATTTCCATATTATCCAAAGCAATCTGCAGATTCAATGTAATCTCCACCAAAATTCCAATGGCATTTTTCACAGAAATAAAACAAACAATTCTAAAATTTGACCCTCAATGGCCAAAGCAATCTTGAAAAAGAAGAACAAAGCTGGAGACATCACACACCCTGACTGCAAACTATACTACAAAGCTATTGTAATCAAAACAGTATGGTACTGGCATATAAAACAGACACAGAGATAAATGGAACAGAATAGAGAACCCCAAAATAAACCCACACATATATGGTGAATTAATTTACAACCAAGGAGTCTAGAATATACAATGGGGAAAGGACAATCTATTTAATAAATGGGGTTGGGAAAAACTGGACAAACACATGCAAAAGAATAAAATTGAACCAATATCTTACACCACACCCAAAATTAACTCAAAATGGATTTAGAACTTTGTAAAAACTGAAGCCATAAAACTCCTAGAAGAAAATATAGGAGGTAAGCTCCTTAACACTGGTTTTGCTGATGGTTTTTTTGGATTTCACACCAATAGCAAAGGCAACAAGAGCTAAAATAAACAAGTGGTACTACACCAAACTAAAAAGCTTCTGCACTGCAAAGGAAACCATCAACAAATTGAAAAGCAACCTATCAAATGGGAGAAAGTATTTGCAAGTCATATATCTAATAAGGGGTTATTATTGAAAACATATAAAGAACTGATGCAACTCAATAGCAAAAAGAAAAGAGGAAGGAAGGAAGGAAGGAAGGAAGGAAGGAAGGAAGGAAGGAAGGAAGGAAGGAAGGAAGGAAGGAAGGAAAGAAGGGGAAAGAAACAATATGACTAAAAGATAGGCAGAGAATCTGAATAGATATTTTTCCAAAGAAGACATACAGATGGCCAGCAGGTACATGAAAAGGTACTCAACACCACTAATCACCAGGGAAAAGCAAACCAAAACCATATGAAATACCACCTCACACCTGTTAGAATGGTAATTACCAAAAAGACAAGAAATAAAAAATGTTGGTGAGAATGTGGAGAAAAAGGAACCCTTGTGTACTATTGGCAGAACTATAAATTGGTGCAGCCATTATGAAAATCAGTATGGAGGAGCATCAAAAAATTAAAAATAAACTATCATATTATGCACCAATTCTATTTCTGGGTATTTATACAAACAAAACAAAAATACTAACTCAAAAAGATATAGGTACCCCCATGTTTATTGCAGCATTATTTACAAAAGCCAAGACATGGAAACAATCTAAGTGTCCAACAGATGAATGAAGTAATAAATAAAATGTAATATATATATAGTAATATATATGTAATATATATATTATATAATACATATATATAAGGAATATATAATATAATGTATGAATATATATTTCATATTACACATATATACATGATATATATGTATATATGTATAATATGAAATATTATTCAGCCATAAAAAGAAGGAAATTTTGCCATTTGTGACAACATGGATGACCTTGAAGGCATTATGCTAACTGAAATAAACCAATAAATCAGGTAGACAAAAGCAAATACCATATGTTCTCACTTATATGTGGAATCTAAAAACAACAAAAAACAAGCTCATAGAGAACAGAAAGGTGGTTGCCAGAGGTGGGTTTGGAAAGGGACAAAATGGATAAAGGTGATCAAAAGGTACCAACTTCCAGTTATAAAACAAATAAGTCATGAAGATGTAATGTACAGCATGGTTAATAACACTGTATTGCTTATTTGAAAGTTACTAAGAAAATAAATCTTAAAAATTTCATCACAAGAAAAAAGTTTTTGTAATTCTGTATGAGGTCTGACATTTAAGTTCATGAACTCATCCCAAAAAAGGTGCTACATACCTCATTACTGAATAACTCTATGGTCACCTTCAAAGAACTCCCCTTGGGAAGCTATGCACCGATGCCAGTGCCTAGTCCATCGTTCAAAGCAATTGTGGAACTCTTTTTCTGGAATGGCCTGTCATCAAAACTGTCATCATATTACCATTGATGTCCTGAATGTCATCAAAATGTCTTCCTTTCAATATTTCCTGTATCTTTGAGTAAAGAAAGAAGTCATTGGGGGCCACATCGGGTGAGTAGGGAGGGTGTTCCAATACAGTTATCTGTTTACTGGCTAAAAACTCCCTCACAGACAGTGCCGTGTGAACTAGTACATTGTCATGATGCAAGAACCATGAATTGTTGGTGAAAAGTTCAGGTCATCTAACTTTTTCAAGCAGGCTTTTCAGCATGTCCAAATAGTGAACTTGGTTAACTGTCCATTTGGTAAAAATTCATCATGAATAATCCCTCTGATATCAAAAAAGTTTAGCAACATCGTTGCAACAAGTTCACAAACTTAATTGTTATTTTTATACCTCGTATGTGTATTCACTCGTGTGTGTGTGTGTGTGTGTGTGTGTGTGTGTGTGTAAGGTGTAGTGGGGAGAATTAACATTCTCTACAAGTCCTTTCTATTTCTAAAAAGTACATATATAGCAAAGTGGTGTTCTGTTATACAACACTTTAACTTCAAAGTTATTAAAAATCATCCTGGAGAAAAAAAATATAAACTCCAAATAACACAGCTGTGACTATTCAGCACTCCTTAGTTACAAGTAGTTATACTACCATTTAATGGTGCCATTAAAAATACATTGTCGCCATAGTAACTGCTACATTATAAGACACTAAATCTTTCCCTGAAATACTCAAGCTGAACAGCATACATTGCTTTATGTAATAGTTGCCACCTTCTATTTTTTTAACTGAAAATGCATAGCTTTCTCTTCTTCCCCAGTTTATTTGTAACCACGAAAAACTGTCAAGAATCTGCTTAAAAAAAAAAAAAAGGCTTTCTGATACTTGGCAATGTGTAGAGCCAGTTGTCAACAGTATCACTATCTTGTAGATTGGGAAATAAAAATGTTCTCACAAAATTCTGATGTAATTCTCCTCCCCCCACCTTTTCATCTTTTGTCCCTATTTGTTTACCCCTGTTACTCTTTGCCCTTTGGCTCTGTTTTTTCATTTCCCCATGCCAAACATTCTGTCATTTGCACATCCTATGTCCTATTTCTCTCCAGGTGGTCACTAAGAACCAAAATATTAGTTGACTTGAGAAATGAACTCACAAGGTTATTTTCATTTTAAGAGGGAAATCTTGAAGACTACAAATCTTTCAATACTCAAAAAAGTAAAGCTTTAGTCATGAGGCATATAATAAGGTCAGTAATTGAGAATACAGTAGCCCACCCTCATCCCCCCTCAACTAACCCTAGACAAGCTACTTTCTACTCCATCTACCCTTGAGGTCTCTCTTTTTTTCCATTAAAAAATGTTTGTCAAGACCTACCCAGTACTCTCCTAAGCACAGGGGCTATATCACCAATGAGATTCACAAGTGCATATCATATATTTCTATCTAGTTTAAGGGGAGACAGAAAACAAAAAAAAGCAAACAAAAAAGATAAATTTGGACCTGATGATCTAAAAGAAAGTTCCAAGTAGAGGAGTCCACTGATGTAAAGTCCTGAGATAGGGAAGAATTCTACATGTTTCTGGAACAATAAAAGGCCAGCGTGTCTGAAGCACACTATATGAAAAGGACATTGGTTCGGGATGGGGTCAGAGAGAAAAGAATGGGCCAGTTCCTGTAAGATCTTGAAGATGAAAATGAGGAGTCTGGATTTTATTCTAAATAATAGAAAGTCAATGGGAGATTTCAAAGAGGGGAGTAAAGTGACCTGACTTCTTTTTGTAAGAGATCACTCCTGGCTTCTATGTAGAGAATAAACTGTAACAGGAGACAAGGGAAGAAAAGAGACCAACTTAAGAAAACTGCAATGCTCCAAGTCAGGTATAGTGGTGGTCATAATTGCTAGTAAGGGCAATGGCATAGCTGCCAGAAGCTTCTTCTCAATTAAAATGAAAGCTTCCACTAAGATAGAAAAAGGTTTTATTTACTGTCTCATTTCCCCAAATGTCATCTAGTCCAGATTCTGATAGACATGTGGAAAGAATACAAGCATACCTCTTCTATGCCAAGATTTCTGTGTCCAGCTCTGATTTGGTCAAATACTTAAGAGAATCACAAATCACAGTCTCTCAGAACGTTTAATAAACCATACTAAAAGCAATAAATATGACTTCGACAGAACAAAACAGAGTTAGAACCAAAGCAGAAACCCAGCATTCCTACCTTTCAATGTGTAGTCCTATCCACTATCCCATACTTCCAGTGATTCTAGATGTGTTCTATTATATCTCTTAATACCTATTCCAAAACTCCTTATCTGCACAGCAGCAACCCAAAAAGAACGCAACAAATAAGTGAAAAAAAGTAAAATTAAGTGGCTAATTAACTTACGGTGTCATAAGAAACATTAGCAGGGGTGTGCCATTATCTTTTTTACAAAAAATGAATCTATTCCTCACTAGAGTCTATATTATGTGCTACTTTTATGTGGAATCATAGAATGACAGATTGTTTTGAGCTGCAAGAAATCCTAGCATTTAACTTAGTACAACACCTGATTGTACAAATCAGTAAATTTAAATAATTTTCCCAAGATCATAATGCATACTAGAATCAGATGCTAAACAATTACACAGTTGGTACCTTCCCTCACAAGGTTGTGTTCAATTCATTTACCTTACCCCCTTTCCAAAACTCTAACCTATCCCATGCCCTCATTTCCCCATTTATTAGCTTGTATTCTATGAGCATCATTGTAACAACTCCTTTGCACATATGCTCAATTATCTCAACCCTCACTCACTCTATCATATTCTAAGCCTCAATCATGATTAATCCAACCTTCTACCTACTTCACACCTGAACCTAAGCATCTGAATATGTCTGCAGAAAAGCACACAGTTGACAGGTCTCTGTTAAGTGTAGAAACACTAACCTCAAGGGGCTTCTGGTGCTTCCCTGTGATCCTACTGAATTTCCAGTCAATTTCTCTCCCATTCTTCAAAACACACCTTCTCATTTAGCTTCAAACTCCATGACTCCTTCTATCTTCACACTAAGAAAACTGAAGCAATCATAAGAGAACTTTGAAGCACTACCCACCAAAACTGCCCTCTTATCTTCAGGTATACCCATATACCCTGCCTTCCCTTCTGTTATAGAGGATAAACTGTCCCATTTATCGAGTTCCTTCCTTTCTCAATTAGGTTTTACCACCTCTTTCCTTCTGCAGGACATTGCTCATGCAGTTGTCTGACTCTGCCTTGATTCATCCGTTTTCTTTTTTTCCTTTCCTTGTGCATTTGTTCATGATTATGCAATTTAGGACAGGCTCAAGTGGAAAGTTCTCCTTATGAAGTCATTCATGAGATCATTCATGTAGCTGCAGTCACCTGACAAGTCAACAGGAGCTGGAAGTCTAGCATGACCTAACTCCTCTGACTGGTGGTTAGCTAGGGCTGTGGGCTGGGGTGTCTCAGTTATCTTCCACATGGCCTTTCTAACAGGATGGCTCCAATTTCTAGTATGATGGTGGAGCATTCCAAGAAGAAATGAATAGAAACTACAAGACATCCTAAGACTTTGCTGAGAATTTGCTCATCATTTCCACTGTATTATGTTGCCCACAGCAAGTTACAAAGCAAATCCAGATTAAAAGGGTGGAGAAAGAGACTTCATCTCTTGATATGAAGGGTTGAAAATCATATGTGGCCATATGTAATCCAACACAATCAAGGTAATTGAGGAAATGTAAATGCCTCATTTTCTGAAAGCAAAAAGAAGCCCTCTTTAACACTGTCAAGCATTATCTTCAAGTGATCTCATTAAACTTTCAGAGAGAATTATGCCCCAGGCTGGAGATAATATTAATCATCTTCTGTCAGAATTCCCCTTCTCAGTAACATTGGTAATAATTTCACAGAATTGTTCTTTCTTCCTTTCAAATCTCTTGACCTCTCGTGACACCCCCATTTTAACAGCAAAGTAGTTGCCAAGAACAGGTGGCAGAATTAAGAAAGATGAGAATGAGGGATGGATTACTAAATATGGCATCTATTTTGAGTTAAATAAATCATTTCAAACATTCACTCAATTAAATCATAAAATATGTGACAATGGTAGAATTTCAAAAGGTTTTCCATTTAAAAACTAAATAGATTATAATTAGTTTGCTTGGGAGGTAAGTAGTTGATTTTGATGAGAGGTATGTCTAGGTTAGCATGGAATATTGGGCAGAAAAAGAAAAATAATAGATATAAATTAGCTATTTAGAGTAAAATGTGTTGATATTGGCTCTTGAAAATGACAATATGGGGCTTAGCTAATGAGGATATCAATCTAACAACGTTGCAGTGTTCTAATATGAAGAAAATGGTATTCTCTTGGCAGACAATAGATAACTTCCTTTGTAGGGAGAGCATCACCTTTATTAGGAAGAGGCTCTGATAAGCCCCTTTGCACTAAAAGCAGATTGGCTGGGACTGGGCTTTGATTTCTTGAAGAAGAGAAAAAAGTACTCAGCTTTGGTGGGGTGGGGTTGGGGAGAGGGGAGTTGGGGGGTGGAAGTTAAAGGGAAGTGTTTTGCTTGAGTGAGTGAAAGAGAAGAAAACCTAGGGTTGCCCAATGCTAATGGGGGTGGGGGTGAGAGCTACAGGGAGATACTGGTCTCAGGGGAAGGAGAAATTTTGGTGCAATAATAGGCTGGAGAGACATATTTTAAGGAAAATGATGAGTGTAATCCCCTTACAAAAAAACACATAAAAAACAAGCTAAGTCTATCAAAATGTATAAAATGCTGCATATGACTGAATTTTCTTCCTTTACAGAATTTTTAGGTTTCATGTGGAAAAAAAAAATCCTAACTATCTTAGGAAAAAGGAAAAAATTAAAAAGGGTGGGAGTAAGGGTGGAAATGGGGCTAGAAACAGAAACTAGAATACATTCACTCTCTCCTCCCCTCATCTAAGCTTGTCTCTGGATGCCAACCTCACCCCCTCTCCTTGCCAGTGGTAGGGACTAAGATCCTCAGCAGCTCCAGGCCCCACATCCCATAGCTTTACCACCCCACTGAGACCAGAGGAGATCCTATCATTGGCCCAGCATGGGTAACATGTCTACCCCTAGACCAATCACTGTGGCCAAAAACGATGACACCTTCCATTACATGACAGTGGAGGTACTGGTTTTAATAAGGGGGAGGGGTTGACATACAAAGCAGTAAATGTCCACTCCAGACTTTAAGTGGAAAATATCCAAAGGGTCTAGGTCTGCAGGCCAGCTGGTTTGGGAGTGAGAAATAGTCAACCAACATTCAGTCCTACAAAGCCAAAAATCGAATTGCTCTAAATGCAAGAAGCAGTTTAAACCATGTACTAATCATTTTCTCTTTAGTCATCAAGTAGAACATTATGTTATTTAGTTTTCTGTTTTCAGGAAGAAGTCCTTATCAGGTAGCAATGGACTAAGTTTCCACATGGGGATATATTAAACATCAAATTGAAAACAACTTTATTTGTCACATTAATTTTGTTCTGGTCCCATCGGGTCTTATATGAATGCATACATATATTTCTGTGATATTAGTACACACAAATGTACAAAGAAAACTTTAATTAAAGATACATGAAACACAAAAGGATAGGAACTTTGTAACTTTTATGCAATTAAAGTAAATGTAATCCTAAGTAGGGCTGTTTCTCTAGTATCAAACTTCTCTCATATATGATATGAATTCAAACCCTTTGGGCTTTATCTAAGTTACTGACTCCATGTCTTTCTTGCTTATTTTGATCTTAAAATAGAAGGCAGTGATAGATCAGCTCAGCTAAATATGAAAAGGAAGCAAAACTTATCAATATCCAACTTTAAATGGTGAGATTTACATGTAACAATAACTGTCATATTATACAGGTAACCCTCCAACTTCTAAGTATACATAATATGTACCCCAAGGCATTCACTTCTGTCAGGTAGCAACTTCACTACCACCAACCATACCTTCCAAGAAGAAAAGAGTCAGCTATGACTTCTGGGTAGTTTGTGACCAGAAAGATATCACTGCTTAAAATAAGAGGCACCATGGCCACTGATGAGGTTTTCATTGCTGGTAAATTACCAGGAAGGAGAGAGACCATGAAGCTATCTTCTTTCATACCCTTGCTATTAAGAAAGGCCCTCTTGTTATCTCTGGAGTGATGGTTGGATTCTGTTTCTTGCCCTGGGAGTTGATAACATGGGACATGTATTTTTTGATAACCCATTGAGTTCAATATTTATGATCTGTGTACTTCTTTACTTCTTTGCATGTTTGCTATATATCAATAAAAATTCATTATAAAAAAAAAAAAAAAAGAAAGGCCCTCTTGAGATGAGGGTAAGGGAGATCAAATATGTGGTGATGGAAAGAGAACTGACTCTGGGTGGTGAACACACAATGGGATTTATAGATGATGTAACACAGAATTGTACACCTGAAGTTATGTAATTTCATTAACAATTGTCACCCCAATAAATAAATTTAAAAAAAAATTACAAATAATAGATGTGAAAAAAATGGCGGCGTGAGGTGAGCCTCTATAAAGCTCCCCTGGAATTTACAACGAATCGGACAACAATAACTCCACAAAGGACTCCCTGCACAGCAGACAGGCAAGACGAAGAGGCCCACTGCTGAACTCACCTCCAGGTGGGTGAATCGCGCGAGCGGGGAGGAGGGAGAGGAGAAGTGTGGAGATGGAGCCGTGGGGGCACAGGACGCAGACCTAGCTCAGTGCTCCACGCTCACTGCATCCCGGAACTACCGCAGCTGCAGCTGCGGGAGAGGGAAAGACTCGGACTGCTAGGGCTCCGCTTACGGCCCACAGAGCTGAGGGGGCAGCATACAAAACGGCTGAACCCAACGCTGGGCTCACAGCAGATCATGGAGCAAAGACTGAGGATAGAGGGCTGAAATCGGTGGTTTAAGCCCTCACTGCTGAGCGGAGAACGGAAGCCTTTGGCACGGAGACTAGCCGCCTCCTCCCTACCCTCCCAGAGCTCGCCCCGCCTCCACCTGCCGGGTGCTAGAAGCTATAAAGTAGCAGTGTCAGATCAAAGGACAGAATATTTGCTGCTCTGAGAACTGTGGACCGCAGACACAGATTCACAGCTCAACTAGTTCCGGCAAAGGGGAGGGAGCTGTGGAAGCAGGACTGGCTGTGTTGGTGGTCGCCACCATTGCTCTGGGCCACCTCTCACAATACACCCCGCCCCTGGCCCCACCTATCTGGGCGGATCCCTGCAGGAGTAAACAGAACTGCTGAAACAAACGGGCTCTGAATCTGATGCAGAAAGAGCTCTGAAACTTCAAAAGCTCTTCGCATACCTATCAACCTGTTGCAGAAGCCACTCCTGTAGATGTCTAGGAAGAGAAATAGTAAATCAGTGATTGCCATGAATAACCAAGGCAACAACACAGCTCAGAAAGAAAGTGAAAAGTCTCCAGAAAAGGAACTTAAAGATATGGAAATATGTGATTTAAATGACAGAGAATTCAAGATTGCAATTCTGAAAAAACTGAACGAGATGCAAGAAAACACAGAAAGGCAGTTTAATGAACTCAGAAACACAATCAAAGAACACCATGAGCATTTTACAAAAGAGATTGAAATTTTGAAAAAGAACCAAATAGAATTTCTGGAGATTAAGAACTCAATAGAAGAAATTAACAATAAAATATCCAGCTTAGGTAGTAGAGTTGACCAGATGGAGAAAAGAATCAGTGACATCAAAGATAGGAACCTGGAATTTACACAGATGGAAGAAGAAAGAGACTTGAGACTTAAAAGAAATGAAAGAACTCTACAAGAACTTTCTGACTCCATCAGAAAGAGAAATATAAGAATAATGGGCATACCAGAAGGAGAAGAAAGAGGGAAGAGAACAGAGAATATATTCAAACAAATCGTCGATGAGAACTTCCCAAACTTGTGGAAAGAAATGGATCCTCGAATCCAAGAAGCAAATAGAACACCTAATTACGTCAATCCCAACAGGCCTTCACCAAGGCACATTGTATTGAAGCTGTCTAAAATCAATGACAAAGAAAGAATCCTCAAGGCAGCCAGGAAAAAGAAGACGGTAACTTACAAAGGAAAGCCCATTAGATTATCATCAGATTTTTCAGCAGAAACTCTACAAGCTAGGAGGGAATAGAAGCAAATATTCAAACTATTGAAAGAGAGAAATTATGAGCCAAGAATAATATATCCAGCAAAGATCTCCTTTAGATATGAAGGAAAAATAAAGACGTTTCCAGACATCCAGAAGCTGAGGGAATTTTCTAATACACGACCTGCACTACAAGAAATACTAAAGGAGGCTATTAGACCACCATCAACAGGGACAACTTGTGGCAACCGAGACATAAAAAGGGGGAGCGTAAAGGCCTGAACTGGAATATGGGAATAGAGAAAGTAAGCGTACTGAAGAAACTGGAATACTCTAAATATCAAACTTTCTTTTACATAAACTTAAGGGTAACCACTCAAAAATCATCCAGAACTGGAATATATACTGTAATAAAAGAAGAAACAGAGGGAAACATCATAGAATACCACCACACAGAAATAACAGACAACAACAAAAAGGCTAAGAAACAATGGAGACACAGCCTTACCAGAAAACTAAAAATAGAATGACAGGAAATCCTCACATATCAATAATCACCCTAAATGTAAATGGACTGAACTCACCAATAAAAAGGTACAGAGTAGCAGATTGGATCAGAAAACTAAACCCAACCATATGCTGCCTACAAGAGACACATCTCAGCTACAAGGACAAGCATAGACTCAAAGTGAAAGGGTGGAAATTGACACTCCAAGCAAATGGTACCCAGAGAAAATCAGGTGTAGCCATAATGATTTCCGATGAAACAGACTTCAGGGTGAAAAAGATAACAAGACACAAAGATGGACATTTCATAACGGTAAAGGGGACTATACAACAAGAAGACAAAACAGTCATCAATACTTATGCCCCCAATCAGGGAGCACCGAAATATACCAAGCAACTACTAACATAACTAAAGGGAGAAATTGACCAAAACACAATTATACTACGGGACTTAAATACATCATTGACAGCTATGGATAGATCATCCAAACAGAAGATAAATAACGAAATAGCAGCCCTAAATGACACATTAGATGAAATGGATATAATTGACAAATGTAGAGCACTTCATCCTAAAACATCAGACTATATATTCTTTTCTAGTGTACATGAAACATTCTCAAGAATGGACCACATATTGGGACACAAAATCAGCCTCAGCAAATTTAAGAAGATTGAAATCATATAAAGCATATTCTCTGATCACAAAGCTTTGAAATTGGATATCAACTGCAAAAAGAAAGCAGGAAAAAACACAAATACATGGAGATTAAACAACATACTTTTAAAGAACGACTGGGTCAAAGAAGAAATTAGAGGAGAGCTCAAAAGATACATAGAAACAAATGACAATGAAAATACATCCTACCAAAATTTTTGGGATGCCGCGAAAGCAGTTTTAAGAGGGAAATTTATATCATTACAGACCTATCTCAAGAAACAAGAAAAACCCAAATAAATAACCTCATGTTACACCTTAAAGAAGTAGAAAAAGAAGAACAAGCGAAACCTAAGGTCAGCAGAAGAAAGGAAATAACAAAAATCAGAGCAGAACTAAATGAAATAGAGAACAAAAAGACAATAGAAAAAAGTAATGTGACAAAGAGCTGGTTCTTTGAAAAGATTAACAAAATTGACAAACCCTTGGCTAGACTCACTAAGATAAAAAGAGAGAAGACACTAATTAACAAAATCAGAAATGAAAAAGGGGAAGTTATCACGGACACCACAGAAATACAAAGGATTATCCAAGAATACTATGAAGGACTATATGCCACTAAATTTAATAACTTAGAAGAAATGGACAAGTTCTTAGAAACATATAGCCTTCCAAGGCTGAATCATGAAGAACTGGAAAATCTAAACAGGCCGATCTCCAGTAACAAAATTGAATCAGTCATCAAAAACCTTCCCAAAATCAAGGATGGTTCAACATTCGCAAATCCATCAATGTGATACATCACATAAACAAAATAAGGGACAAAAATCATATGATTCTATCAATTGATGCAGAAAAAGCATTTGATAAGATACAACATCCATTTATGATTAAAACACTTACAAAAATTGGTATAGAAGGAAAATACCTCAACATAATAAAGGCCATATACGACAAGCCCTCAGCTAATCTCATAATTAATGGTGAAAAGCTGAAGCCCTTTGCTCTACGTTCAGGAACACGACAAGGTTGTCCCCTATCACCTCTGCTTTTCAACATAGTGTTGGAAGTCCTCGCCAGAGCTATCAGGCAAGAGAAAGAAATAAAAGGCATCCAAATTGGGAATAAAGAAGTTAAATTGTCACTCTTTGCAGATGACATGATGCTATATACAGAAAACACTAAAGACTCCACCAAAAAGCTATTAGAAACAATCAATAAATACAGTAAAGTTGCTGGCTACAAAATCAACGTACAAATGTCCATTGCTTTCCTATATACCAACAATGAAATCTCAGAAAAAGAGATAGAAAAAACAATTCCTTTTGCAATTGCAGCAAAAAGAATAAAATACCTAGGAATAAACTTAACCAAGGATGTGAAGGACCTATATGCTGAAAACTATAAGACATTTTTGAAAGAAATTGAAGAAGACACAAAGAAATGGAAAGACATTCCGTGCTCATGGATTGGAAGAATCAACATAGTTAAAATGGCCATATTACCCAAAGCCATATACAGATTTAATGCAATCCCCATCAAAATCCCAATGGCATTTTTTAAAGAAATAGACCAAAAAATCATCAGATTTGTTTGGAACCACAAAAGACCCCGAATAGTCAAAGCAATATTTCAAAAAAAAGAACAATACTGGAGGTATCACACTCCCTGATTTTTGCTTGTACTACAGGGCTTCAATAATCAAAACAGCTTGGTATTGGCAGAAAAACAGACACATAGACCAATGGAATAGAATTGAGAACCCAGAAATAAAACCACATAAATATGGACAGATAATTTTTGACAAAGATGCTAAAAACATACAATGGAGGAAAGACAGCCTCTTCAATAAATGGTGCTGGCAGAATTGGATAGCTACGTGCAAAAGAATGAAACTGGACTGCTATCTGTCACCATGTACCAAAATTAATTCAAAATGGATCAAAGACTTAAGCATAAGACCTGACACAATAAACTGCATTGAAGAAAACATAGTACTAAACTTATGGACCTTGGGTTCAAAGAGCATTTTATGAATTTGACTCCAAAGGCAATGGAAGTAAAAACTAAAATAAACGAATGGGATTATATGAAACTGAAAAGCCTTTGCACAGCAAAAGAAACTATTGACAAAATAATGAGGCAACCAACTGAATGGGAGAAGATTTTCGCAAACAGTGCCTCTGATAAGGGGCTAATATCCAAAATATACAAGGAACTCATGAAACTCAACAACAAAAAAACAAACAACCCAATTGAAAAATGGACAGAGGACCTGAAGAGACATTTTTCCAAAGAGGATATACAAATGGCAAATAGATATATGAAAAAATGCTCAACATCGCTAATCATCAGAGAAATGCAAATGAAAACCACAATGAGATATCACCTCACCCCAGTCAGAATGGCTTTCATCAACAAGACAAATAGTAACAAGTGTTGGAGAGGCTGTGGAGAAAAAGGAACTCTCATACACTGTTGGTGGGAATGCAGACTGGTGCAGCGGCTATGGAAGGCAGTGTGGAGGTTCCTCAAGAAATTACGAATAGAATTACCATACGACCCAGCAATCACTCTCCTGGGTATCTACCCAAAAAATCTGAAAGCATTTTTCTATAGAGACACGTGTACTCCAATGTTCATTGCAGCTTTGTTTACGGTGGCCAAGACATGGAAACAACCAAAATGTCCTTCAATAGATGAATGGATAAAGAAGTCGTGGTATATATACACAATGGAATACTATTTGGCGTTAAGGAAAAATGATATAGGAGCATTTGTGACAACATGGATGGATCTTGAGAGTATAATGCTAAGTGAAATAAGTCAGACAGAAAAAGCAGAGAACCCTATGATTTCACTGATATGTGGTATATAAACCAAAAACAACAAAAGAACAAGACAAACAAAGGAGAAACAAAAACTCATAGACACAGACAGTAATTTAGTGGTTACCAGAGGGTAAGGGGGATCAAATATATGGTGATGGAAGGAGAACTGACTCTGGGTGGTGAACACACAATGGGATTTATAGATGATATAATACAGAATTGTACACCTGAAATCTATGTAAATTTACTAACAATTGTCACCCAAATAAATCTAATTAATAAAAAAAAAAGAAAGAAAGAAAGAAAGGCCCTCTTGATTACGGATTGGTGCAGCCACTATGGAAAACAGTATTGAGATTCCTGAAAAAACTGAAGATGGAACTACCTTACAACCCAGCAATTCCATTCCTCGGTATCTATCCAAAGAAATCCAAACACTAATTTGAAAAAATATGCGCACCCCTATGTTTGTTGCAGCACTATTCACAATAGCCAAGATATGGAAACAACCAAAATGCCCATCAGTAGACAATTAGATAAAGAAACTGTGGTACATTTATACAATGGAGTATTTCGGCCATAAAAAAGAATGAAATCTTACCCTTTGCAACAACATGGATGGACCCAGAGAATATTATGCTAAGTGAAATAAGTCAGACTGAGAAAGACAAATACCATATAACCTAACTTATATGTGGAATCTAAAGAACAGAATAAACGAGCAAACAAAACAGAAATAGACTCAGCGATATAGAGAAAAAACTGATGGTTGCTAGATGGGAGTGGGGTGGAGATGGAGGAGAAAGTGAAGGGATTAGAAAGTACAAATTGGTAGTCACAATATAGTCACAGGGATATGAAATACAGTATGGGGAATATAATCAATAACATTGTAAAGATGATGTAGGGTGCCATATGGATACTGGATTTATTAGAGAGTCCGCTTCATAGACTGTGTAGATGCCTGACCACTGCACCATACACTTGAAGCTGAAGTAGAATAATATTGAATGTCAACTATAATTAAATATACATATGTGTATATATATACATACATACATATATGTGTGTGTATATATATATATATATATATATATATATATATATAATCATGGGTTGTAAAGTACAGCATAGGGAATATAGTCAATGGTATAGTAACAGCTATATATGATATCAGAGGGGTGGTAGACTGGGGGAGTTATCACTTTGTGAAGGGTGTAAATGTCTATTACATTGCTTTGTATACCTGAAAATAATAAAGGAGAGAGAGAAGAAAAGAAAAAGAAAGGCCCTCTTTTGCATGCCTTGTTAGATGTCTGTCCAGAAGGATAACACAGGAGAATAAAGAGGAAATAAGTTCACTGCACAGAAGGAGATAGAGAGTTTAGATATGTTTTAAGCCAGAGCAATCATACCCAGGCTCATCTTTTCTTATCTCTTTCAAGGGGATGCTTGCTTCAGATAAGCCTGCTACACTTTTCCTACAGTTCAAGTGGTAGTTGTTTGGAGGAGATTTTAAACAGAAGGTGTGCTGCTTAAAATAGAGTCATATCAACAGTTAAAGGAGCTTCGTATTCTAGTCAATTGTATTGTACTTGTTATAGAAATACTTGTATTGCTGATTCAAGCATAACTACATGGCACACAAGATAGAAATGGGCCCAAGCAGAGATGGAGGCTACATACCTCTTCTGCCCACCTAGAGAACCACAATGTCAGACACAGGAGTTGATCTAATTTAGGTATCTCTCACAAATACTATAAGAAGACTTAAGAGTTTTTGTTTGACTGTTGGTTTGTTGGCTCAGAATCTTAAAAATACAACTAAAAACATGTTGAGAGTGACTGAACACACCTAATGGAGTGTATTACAAAGAATATAGGAATATACAGAGATATAGACACAGCACACACAGACCCCAGACCACTAATATAACAGCATCATCCTGGTGTTTACCACCAGCACCTCTCTTCTGAGATACAGGGAAAAGTGTGCGCCAGGTTCAGGTGACCAATTCGTGCCTATTCTGGTTCTGAACAGATCCTATTTTCTTTCGTTATCCAATGTATATAATTTACTGGCCACACAGAACCATATGCTATCTACATTGGTCACTTCTTTTCACCAAAGCTGTTGAATTTTCTGTCTGAAATTTCCTAAAGTTCAGATTCATAAACTTTTCAACTGTTACAGCTTTTAATCAACTGCCCATAATAATAGGGCTTTTTCCCCCTCTCCTCTAGCTGCAGGTGATCTTAAGGACCCCTACTCCTACCACCCCTGGCAAGAATGAACAATTTCTGGGTTATATGCTACAACAAGAACTGCTTTCTCCTTATTCAAAAGTAAAATAACTTCAGGATTTCATCCTCTGTCAAACATGCCCACCCTTCACATTTGTGGTTGACCAATTTCAGACCCATTAAGGAGGGTATTAAAAAGTACACTAGAAAATCTATAATTTAGGAAAATGTTATTTATTTTACAAATGTGTACATTGTAAGATTCACTTAAAGAACATATTATTCTAGCTTCTATGAATTTTGAAATTATTAAATTTACATGCCCCATGTTAGGCTTACACTATTAAGCAAAATTAGTTTGCTATTATTTCTTTTTTTAAAAGATTTTATTGGGAAAGGGGAACAGGACTTTATTGAAGAACAGTGTGTACTTCCAGGATTTTTTCCAAGTCAAGTTGTTGTCCTTTCTAAAATGCAATAGAGTCATTTACAAATATGCATTGCCTAGAGGGTTCTGGTACATTAAAAGCTGGAACAAAACAATGAAGTCCTTCTACAACCTACACCTTCCACAGCAAAAGTTTAAAGTTCCTTCTCCAAACCCATGACAGGACAGTCAAGTGACTTGTCGGGGCAGTGGGGAAAGATTATCTTTAGAGAAAACTCAGAAGTGCCAGATACAGACTCCCACATCTAACAAGTGGCAGACTAGACAACCTGAAAAACTCCTACAAACGTTGACTTCAGTATACTCACACCCTCTTAAACACATTCCTGAGAGTACAAGAAAGTAAGAGAAATCTTCCAAAGCCGAAAAATAGGAAGGCTGACGTTTTATCTACTCTGCAGTGGAGCTGTATCTGTTTCAAAAAATTAAAGTCACGAGTTTTAATGACCAAATGGAGATAGAAAGGTAAGACCTTAGGCTCAGACAAGGCAAAATGTTGAAACTGAGACCTTCACATCAAGACAAACCCTCAAAGGGCAACACTCTTGGTGAGAAGTATACTAGGAAAATGTCTGCTCACAACAAAGCAAACAAGAACTCTCGTCCATCTCACCTTGACTCTATCACTTTGTAACAACTACCTAAAACTTGTGGCTTAAGGAAACAATGATTTACTATTTCTCAGAATTTTGTGGGTTGACTGGATGGTCTTCTCTTTGTCTAATCTAAGTTACTCCTACAGTTGCAGTCAGGTGGCCGTGGAAACAACTGGAAGATCCAAGATGATCTCACTCTCAGGTCTGGAGCCTTGATGCTGGACCATTTCCATGTGACCTTCATCCTCAAGATAATTAGACCAGGTTTTCTAAAATCTTTGCTTGGCCAAACTTGTGCCATGGCCTGACAGCTATTCCAGCCTTCCCCTCCTCCCTCTCTACTTTCTTTCACGTAGGCACTTTCTTATGAAATCCCTGCACAACTAATTCCAGCTTGATGTATGCTTCCGGTAGGACCTGAATTAACACATTAATGCATAAAAAGCATTTGCCTAAAACTGTATTTGGAAGTGATTATTTGCCTAACAAAATAATTGTGTTAAATAATGAATGCCCTTGAAGCATTTTTACCAATTTTAGTTTGAAAATTTTAAACATCAGAAAAGTACTGAGAATAACACAATAAATACTTATGTACCCAACACCTATAATAGACCAAATTTAGAACATTTTATGTTATTCGACTTAGATACAATTGTTAGGACGATGCCTGCGGAGTTAGACAAAATATAATTAGTGTTCTGTCTCTCAGCAATACTGCTCTGTTCATCTACCCAAATTCATAAGCTCTAGGACAACTCAGGAAAATTAGTTGTCTAATTCCCCAGTGTTTTGAATAATGAAAATACTAAAGGTTTACAATAAAACAATCTATAATGTGTACTGTTCATTCATTTTTTTAATTCTGGGGCCATTTGTTTATGAGTTTCCTTTAAAGATCCCATTAAATGTCTCTGTAGAGTCACCATAGTGGTTCAGCAGCATTTTTACTCATTGGGTAGGAAAAAAATAAGCCTGAATATTCCCACTCATCATGTCTTATAATTATTCACCTAGTGGCTTACCATGCACCCATTATTTCTAAATATAGTTAAACCAGAAAATCCTTAAAGATCTAGATTTCAAAATAAAAAGAACATCTTCAAAAGAAAACATATTTGGAAACAATGCTTTTATTGTAAATATTTTTTTAATAGCAGAGGAAAATAAAAGAGCTACTTTTTTTTATTGGGGAAGGGGAACAGGACTTTATTGGGGAACAGTGTGTACTTCCAGGCCTTTTTTCCAAGTCAAGTTGTTGTCCTTTCAGTCTTAGTTGTGGAGGGCGCAGCTCAGCTCCAGGTCCAGTTGCAGTTTCTAGTTGCAGGGAGCACAGCCCACCATCCCTTGCAGGAGTCGAACCGGCAACCTTGTGATTGAGAGGACGCAATCCAACCAACTGAGCCATCCGGGAGCTCTGTGGCAGCTCAGCTCAAGGTGCTGTGTTCAATTTTAGTTGCAGGGGGCGCTGCCTACAATCCCTTGTGGGACTCGAGGACTCGAACTGGCAACCTTGTGGTTGAGAGCCCGTGCTCCAACCAACTAAGCCATCCAGGAGGCAGCTCAGCTCAAGGTGCCATGTTCAATCTTAGTTGCAGGGGGCGGTTCCCACCATCCCTTGCAGGACTCAAGGAATTGAACTGGTAACCTTGTGGTTGAGAGCCCACTGGCCCATGTGGGAATGGAACCGGCAGCCTTCAGAGTTAGGAGCGTGGAGCTCTAACCGCCTGAGCCACCGGGCCAGCCCCAAGAACTACTTTTTTTTCTAAATAAAAAATTACATTTTCAGAAGGCTTTGGGATTCTTCCTTTCAAAAAGAAATGTGGAAGTTTCCATGTCACACATCACTTCTGGTATACAGCAATTTCTGTCAAATAAAAGCATTACAGTGTATCCTCATCTATTTTATTCACTGGATCTGGTACCATGCAGTTTCTGGCTCTTCCCAAAAGTCAAAATGACCACAAAAAGTAAACATTTTGAATCTATTCAGGACATTGAGGCAGCCACAACAGTGCAACTAAAGACACTCATGAAAGAGGGCTTCCAGAACTGCTTCAGAAAGTGGCAAGAATGATTGGATAACTTTGTTCAAAGCAAGGGGAAGTATTTTGAGGGGGATTAATGGCAATGTGTCTTTTACTGTAATAAATTTAAACTTAAACATTCACTGTATTTATTTATCATACCTCATAGGCAGGAATCTCTATATCACTGTCCCTGCTGACAGAATCTTTGCTCCAAAGATGGCTGAAGAATTAGTGTTTGGTCATTTTGAGAGCAATACGCTCAAAGGTTATTATCTTAGTCCATTTGGGCTGCTATAACAAAATACCATGGACTGGGTGGCTTATGAACAGCAGAAATTTGTTTCTCACAGTTCTGGAGGCTAGAAATCTGAGATCAAGGGACCAGCATAATCACATTATGGTGAATGCCCACTTCCTGGTTCATAGCCAGAGCCTTCTTGTTTTTTGTCATCACTTAAGGGAGCTAAATTCCATAAAAAAGTCTTTCAAAGTCTTCATATGAAAACAGAGACCCGTATCAGAAATGGGGCTGAGAGCTCTTTGGCTCTCTTTATCTGGTTTGTGCCTCACACACAACCAGGCCTTACTGATCCTCTGGCAGGTTGTCAGTGTAGACTCCACACGCCTGCGCAACACTGCTACTATGTTAACAACTCTGCCTTCCTTACCCCCGGGGACATGTGACTTTTGCTGGACCAACCCCATTATCTGGCCTCAGTGACTGGTCTAAGGGAATGGGCATGTGGCCTCCACCAGGCTCCCATTCTCACCGGAATTTTCTAACTGAATCCATGATACAAGATTCTCCCTCCTCTTGAATTGGGATGCTATAAGGCTCCAAGCGCAGACTTGCCTAAGACTACCATGCTTCCCCCAAAATAAGACCTAGCCAGACGATCAGCTCCAATGCATCTTTTGGAGCAAAAATTAATATAAGATCCAGTATTGTATTGTATTTCATATTATATCATATCATATCATACTATATTATAAAGACCCGGTCTTATATTACATTAAAATAATCCCAGGTCTTACATTAACTTTTGCTCCAAAAGATGCGTTAGAGCTGATGGTCTGGCTAGGTCTTATTTTCGGAGAAACACAGTACGTGTCCTGATAGATGGGAAAGTCATATGAAGTAGGAGAAAATGAAGTAAATAGGCTAAACTAATCCAAACCAAAAGATGTTGAGAGTATTTCGAAAACTTTGATTGTCTTAGTCCAGTCATCCTTGACGTAGTTCTCCAACATCCTTTTCATAGTTACATGAACTAATTAATTCCCTATTTTTGTTAAAATTTGTACAAGTTAGGTTCCTAAAACTTAGAACCAAGGAGTTCATACTAATGTTTTCTACATTTTATACATATATAAAGCCATAGTCTTAAACATCCTGGGTGAATTTAATGTTGTTTTCTTGAATTTTGTATTTGAAATGAAGATCTCAGTATTTCCTTTTATCAGACTTATCAGTTGACATTATGTTATTCTTGGCATATCTTCCCCTCAAAAGGAACATATAGCATCACAAGCCGCTACTATACCAGACAGAAAAAAAATGATTTTTGAAAACTAAATGCTGTATCTCTTTCTGTGTTCTGAGTGGTAATAGGGTGAGGGGACAAATCCCTATTTTACTGTCTTTCTCCTGAAGGGCCACATGGAGAAGGATGGATAGGTGGGTCCAAAGTTGACAGCTCATTGCTTAGCATAATCCCCATAAGGATCCTCAGACACACATGAACATCCAAAGCCTGAGTCTGGAGGTAGGGGCTGTAGAAAGCTATATTGATCTGTACATAAAAGTAACAGGAATTGGGGACAGAGAAGTAAGAAAAAGAAGAAAAAGACTGAAGGAAAAAGGAAGACAGTTCCACCCACATATTGGGAAACTGGAGCCACATTGTCCTATGAGGCTCTTTTGAGAACAAGGGAGTCAAATATTTAATTTGTAAGTTATCTGCTTCAATACATGAAGTTGTATATAATTAAGGCAAACATATAATTTGTGACTCAAACTTGGGTCCTTTGATAGTAAAGAGGGGTGCTATTAATAATTGTGCAATGTCACAGATATAAAACAGGGTCGTCATGGACAAACCAGACTTACTGTCCTATCAAGTATAACCGTCTTGTCATTATTCGCATTATTCAGTGAAATCAGCCACATCCAGATGATTTGTATGAAGTTTTCAGAGGAAAACTTAAAAGTAAGACATAAGAACTCTGCTTCAGGTTTTGGATGGTGAGTGCTGAATAGAAACAACTTTCCCTTAATTGCCAAGACTTTGTCCATTGTACGAAGTCAACGTCTCCCCAGTGAGGAGACAACTGAGAGCTGGTCATGGTGACAAAGAGAGAGCTTGGGTGGGAATAGGCAGCTCTCACTGCATGTGGATTTGGAATCAGCCTATCATTTGAACCCTGGCCAATGAATTGGTTACACCATGTTCCACCTTTGTTACACTTTCTTTCTCTCCACTTAGAGATTAAGTAGAAGTTAAATGTATTCTCACCTGGAAAACTAAACATTTTAATTTCAATTTAAAAAATGTACCAGATGCCTCTTTCCCTATGGGATCTCCAGATAACTTCTATGGCTTCTCCCTTAACTAATAAAAATGAAAAACAAAATTTTGATACATTGCCAGAGTTCCCACGTCTACCAAGATGACCACAGAGTTTCCAGTGTGTTAAAATATGGCAAGAACATTCCTTGTGACTGATAGTATACATACCTCTGGGTCTTACAGTCTGTCCAGAAGACAAGGCAAAAATAAAAAGTAAAAAAAAAAACAGTTGATGCAATGATTATCATGAGTTCTGCCTCCACATTCTCAAGCCTGAAGATATAGACATGGCAGAAAGAATTAGGACTTTCAATTCAAACAGACCTGGCTTTGAATCCTAGTTCCATCATTTACCACCAGCCCTGTGAATTACCCATCATATTAATTACACCAGAATCTGTTTCTTTATCTTTAAAATGGGATGACAGCACCTAAGTCATAAGGATGTTAAAAACATTAAATCAGTGTATCAGATACCCACTGTGCCTTACCTCATATTCTCTTGAAACAACTTTTTCACTCCAACCATTGTGCAGCTTCAAGCACTGTGCCAGCTTCATGCAAAATAATCCAACAGCCAAAGAGAGCTACATAATTTGGAAGGTCCAGTGTAAAATGAAAATGAAAGGCCCCTTGTTCACAAAGTATTAAGAACATCAAGACAGTATCCTGAGGGAATTAAGACCAATTACAGAGCCCTGCGTGGTTGCACACGTCGCATGCTCGTGGAGCTGGTCCTGCTGCTCCTCCTCTCCACTGTCCCAGTCAGCTCTCCCTTTCTGCCCCAGGACTTCTCTGACACTGTGGCCTTCATACATGGGCAACCTAAGTGAGGCCTGAGTGAATTCCAACCCAGGGGCAACCCTGGAGCAATGGAAGATGGGAGCCAGTGAATAAATGCCACCCTCTTCTGTCACCCAGGTGAACAATTCAGAGGTGCAAGCCACCTGGCTCCTCGGAGAGTGCTGCTGCATCTAGTGTCGCTACCTATTGTGGTAAATAGACCGATGATGAACCCATGATTTGGCTTTCCCTCTTTCCTTCACCTGCACACAAGTCTGTCTCAGACTCTGCTCTCAGGCTTAGACCAAGTCACACTTTTGGTACAGCACATTATTAAGACCTGGCTCATTAAAGCTCTCCCCTCCCTTTCTGAGTTGCAAAAGAGAAGTGAGGATCAAAATCTAACTACAGTCCAGAAGAAAACAGAAAGAGAATTTATGCTCATTCCACCCTTCTGTCTTCTCAGTTCACCCCTCTCCTCAATCATCTATCCTCCTTTGCCTCAACACCACATACTTGTATTTTCTTTAAAACCCATCTGGTTACTGCTTGATACAAAATTTTAGAAATTCTATTTATTGATGTCCTGTTTTTCCTGACATTCATTTGGCCTTATCCTCTAATAATCTCACTGGAAGAGAAAACATGATCATGACTCACGCTCTAAATGAGGAAGGAGAGAAACATTTATTATTTTACCAATAATACAATAAACTAATTTAAAGGAACTAAAGCACTCTCAAGACACCACTTTAAAAGAATAAGAGACAATTGGATTATTTGCTAACTAAGAACCACATTCTGATAACTATAAAAAATTAATATATTTTGCTTACTTTATATTATACGTTACAGTATTGTACTTTGTTCTCCCAAAATAGTATCCTTTCTTTCGTGTCTGTGATTCATCAGCACAGTTTATTCAATAAACTCTCTAATGTATAAAACAGTAAAATAACCTTGGCCAACCAGATTGGCTGACCCTCCAGTCTGGGTTCTGCCACCTACTAGATGCCCACACTTAGGCAAATTTCAGTAAAAAACCAATAATCCAACTGCTACTGTACCAGTATCAGTAATGGATTTTTCCATACTACTGAGTTAATACTGCTGATACTATAAATAGGAAAACACATCTTGGTTTTCATCATCAAATATGCAATATAACACTTTAACATTTTATTATAAAAGCATAGTACTCTCAGTAGCCAACATAATAGAAGAGTATATTCTAGAGACCACTGAATCCAATGGACCACCAATACACTAGTAAATCAATACCTATCAATATGATAAATCACATAAATATTTGTTTGATTTTTCACAGTGTGCTTACTAATATCTTAGTATATAAGATAATTCATTGCAGGAAATTAGGGTGCAAAGTATCTTCATTAAAAATATTTATATAAACTTTTAGAAATTATTATTCTACAACCTAAACCATAGTTTCTTTTTTTCACCAAAATAAAAACACGCTATTTAGAGTAAATGTAACTTAAATAAATGTATTCACACATTTATTCATTCGACAAAAATTCTTGAAGACTATTTTGTGCCTGGAGGTAAAATCATAAATAAAAGAGAAATGCATTTCAGCCTTCAGGAATTTATAGACCAATCAGGAAGATAGACAAGTAACAGGCAATTAGAATACAGACCATGTATTAGGAAAGAATGTACAGAGCATGATGGGAGAAGTCCAGTCTGCTTTGGCAGTGCATAAGGGGAGCACTTAACCCATACCTGAGGGGTCAGGAAAGCTTCCAGAAGGAAGGGACAATTAAGCTGAGACTTGTAAAATGAGAAGAAGGGATTAGCCAAGGAGGAGAGCAGAAACAGAGAAAATTTAAGACAGAGAAACTATATGTGCAAAGGCCTAAACACAAGAGAGCAAGGTATAGTCTTTGAGGGACACTTATTTCAAGGTTTCATATGGTCATATTATCCAAAGATTTAAAATGCTCTCTATTCCTCAATGTGAATACAATTTACTGTATGTAAATTAACTTAAAGCATTCCTGCCTGCTGTGGTTGCTCCACTGATGAGATGAATGCATCATTGGTGCACTGATGCGTTGATGTCATTAATGAATTGACGCCATTATACCAATAATGTGTTGATGCATTGCTGCCACTGAGGCAGTCGCTCAGTGATCTTCAAACAGTTGTCACCAAGAGAAACCTTTTCCTTCCCTCTTTGACAACCTAATCATAACTGTTTAACTGATGTTACTCAAAGAAGTTCTACGCTTTTTCTTACACAAACTATTAACTATAGTTAATATGCCTTATTAACTATAGGTAGATGTACTACTTCAGTAACATAATTCATCAAATTCTAGAATCATTTACTTAATGCCAAATGTACTTATTCCTGGGCTTTTTCCCCCCTCTTCCTCATTCATACCTTGTGGCATTTGTGGGTATTAGTTTGACTAATTTTTTTCATCAATACCTCTTGGACAATGATGATAATTGATCATTTGTCTCAATGTAGTACATTTTGGATACTGTAATACAAAATTTAATTTCTTCCTTGTATATGCTTTTATTATTTTCAGTTTCTGAGGTGTCATTAGAAAATCTTCACATTGCTCTGATTCTATCACCTTACCACTGAAATCCATAACAACGGAGGGTTTCAAGAGATAATTAAAAAGTTGAACATAAGGATTATCTAGCTTATTTGCAAATAAAAAAACTATTTTTGGTTAAAATATAAACCATTCAGACCTATAAACAACAATGACACACTTATCAGTTTTTATTTTGTTTAACTTCCCTAGTCAAGTGGAGACAGTGTCTACTTTACATTCCTAACAAATGAAGAGTGCTTCATGTTAATAATAAAAAAAAAAACCTCACTGTTTCAGATACATAAGGATATAACACAGAACAAAGCCCAAACCAAATGAAATTTATCATTTCAAATTCACCTTCTTTCATTTTATTTTATTTTTATTTTCAATTACAGTTGACATTCAACATTATTTTATATTAGTTTCAGGTATACAGCATAGTGGCTAGACATTTATATAATTTACAAAGTGATCCCCCTGATTAGTCTAGTACCCACCTGGCACTATAATAGTTATTATAATATTTTTGACTATATTCCCCAGGCTGTACTTTACACCTCTTGACTATTTCATAACTACCAATTTGTACTTCTCAATCCCACCATTGCCTTATTCACCCATCCTCCCCAGGCCCTCTTCTATCTGGCAACCATCAGTTTGTTCTCTGTATAAGTGTCTGTTTCTGTATTGTTTGTTCATTTATTTGCTTCTTTAGATTCCACATATAGGTGAGATCATACGGTATATGCCTTACTCAGTCTGACTTATTTCACTCAGCATAATACCTTCCAGGTCCATCCAAGTTGTGGCAAATGGTAAGATTTCATTCTTTTTTATGGTCAAGTAATATTCTGTTGTATATATGTACCACTTCTCCTTTATCCAATTATCTGTTGATAAGCACTTAGGTTGCTTCTATATCTTGGCTATTGTAAATAGGGCTGCAGTGAACATAGGGGTGCATATATCTTTTTGAATTAGTATTTTGGATATTTTTGGATAAATACCCAGAAGTGGAATTGCTGGGTCATAAGGCAGTTCTATTTAATTTTTTGAGGAATCTCCATACTGTTTTCCATAGTGGATGCACCAATTTCTAATCCCACCAACAGTGGGATTAGACACAGTGCACGAGGGTTCCCTATCCTCCACATCCTCGCCAACATTTATTGTTTGTTGATTTATTGATGATGGCCATTCTGACAGGTGTAAAGTGATATTTCATTGTGGCTTTAATTTGTATATCTGTAATGATTAATAACCTTGAGGCTCTTTTCATATGTCTATTGGCCATGTCCTCTTTGGAGAAATGTCTCTTCATGTCCTCTGCCCATTTTTTAATTGTATTCTTAGTTTTTTGGCATTTAGTTGCATGAGTTCTTTATAAATTTTGGATATTAACCCCTTATTGGATATATTATTGGCGAATATCTTCTCTCATTCAGTAGGTTTTCTTTTCGTTTTGTTGATGGTTTTCTTTGCTGTGCAAAAACTTGTTAATTTGATGTAATCTCATTTGTTTATTTTATTTTTTGTTTCCCTTGTCCAAGGAGATATATCAGAAAAAAAATATTACCAAGAGCAATGTTAGAGAGTATGCTGCCTATATTTTCTTCTAAAAGTTATAGTTTCGGGGCTTACATTTAAGTCTTTCATCCACTTTGAGTTTATTCTTGTACACGGTGTAATAAGGTGGTCCAGTTTCTTTCTTTGTATGTATCTGTCCAGTTTTCTCAATACCATTTATTGAATAGGATATTTTTAATCTAATGTACATTCTTGCCTATTTTATCATATTTATATCATAGGCCATATAGGCATGGGTTTATTTCTGGGCTCTCTCTTCTGTTCCATTGATACTTCCAACTTTGTTCTTCTTTCTCAAGATTGCTGTGGCTATTCAGGGTCTTTTATGGCTCCATATAAAATTTTAGGATTATTTGTTCTAGTTCTGCGAAAAATGTCATTGGTATTTTGATAGGCATTGCACTGAATCCATAGATTGCTTTGTGTAGTATGGACATTTTAACAATGTTAATTCTTCCTATCCATGAGCATGACATATGCTTCCATTTATTTGTAACTTCTTCAATGTTTTAAAATTTTCCAAATACAGGTCTTTTACCTCTTTGGTTAAATTTATTCTTAATTTTTTGTTTTTGTTTTGTTTTTTGATGCAATGGCAAACGGAATTGTTTTCTTAATTTCCCTTTCTGATATTGCATTATTGGTATATTAAAATGCAACTGATTTTTAATATTAATTTTGTATTCTAATTTATTGAATTCCTTTATCAGTTCCAGTAGTTTTCTGTGGAGTCTTTAAGGTTCTCTATATACAGTATCATGTAATCTGCAAATAATGACAGTTTTACTTCTTCCTTTCCAATTTGGATGCCTTCTATTTCTGTTTTCTGATTACTGTAGCTAGGACTCCCAGTACTATGTTGAATAAAAGTGGTGAAAGTGGACATCCTGGTCTTGTTTCTGATATTAAGGAAAACGCTTTTAGCTTTCCACTATTGAGTATGATGTTAGCTGAGTATGATGTGTCATATAAGGACTTTGTTATGTTGTGATATCTTCCCTCTATTCCCACTTTGCTGAGAGTATTTATCATAAAAGGATGCTGGATTTTGTCAAATTATTTTTTTGCATCTATTCATATGATCATATGATTTTTATTTTTTATTTTGTTTATGTGGTGTACCATATTAATTGATTTGTGGATATTTGTGGATATTGAACCAAACTTGCTCTCCCTACAAAGGAAGGTGATGCTCTCCCTACAAAGGAAGTTATCTATTATCTGCCAAGAGATCCATAGACCCCCAAGAGTTGTCTAAGAAAGTCTGCAGCATAAGCCAACACAGGCTGCCCACCAGCCACAGAAAAAGCCTCCAGTGGTGAGCAAGTTGGGGGTGGGGGATGAGGTCTGAGGGAGTCACCAAGGTGAGATGAGTGGTGTCACCAGGTTAGAGTAGATTCAGTGATAGTGCCACTGCTGAGCCTGAGGCCACTCAGAAGGCTCAGAGCACATGTAGGTCAGCCACCATCTGTCTGGGGCCCAGGGACCCATGAGAGTTGTCCAAGTAAGTCTTCAATGTGGGCCAATCCTGCGTGCCTGCTAGCCACCAACCACCTAATACACCTCCTGGTGCACAGGCTGGGTGGGGCAGTATCCCAGGGAGTCACCAGGGTGGAACCAGTGGATTTCACCAGGACAATACAGTTTATATTTGACCGTGTTGGGGGAGGGCTCAACATAGGAAAGATGGCACCCCCATGCCAGCTACATAGGAGGAGTGATCAACACAGGGTTAATGGCAGCTGTCCCTCCATCCTTTGCCCTGAAGTCAGTCAACTCAGTCTCTCCTTATATGTCTCCGGCACCTTCCAAGCTGCTGTCCCTCTGCTGGAGCCCAGGGTGAGGGCCTGAGAGTGAAAGAGTCTGTCCACAGGCTCTTTAAGAGGATGCCAGGATTTTCTGCAGCCTCCTGTCTCACCTGGATGAATGGAATCCCCATTGATTTTCATAGCCAAATATTGTGAGTTCTCTTCTTCTTGGCTCTGGTGCGCCAGGCTGGGGAGTCCAGTGTGGGGCTGGGATGCCTCACTCTTTAGGACGAACCTCTGCAGTCAAGATATACTTCCCAGTTCTCATGTGGGTGTGGAATTAGCCCATTTAGCTTCTCAGCCCCTCCTAACAGTCTCCACATGGCTTCTTTATATCCTTAGTTATAGGTCTTCTTTCAGCTAGTCTTCAAATGGTTCTCCAGGTTCATTTTTCTACAACTTAGTTGTACATCTGATGTAGTCATGGGAGGAGGCAAGCACAGCGTTTACCTACCCCACCACCTTGACCGGAAAAAAAACCTAAATGATACTTTTTAATTAAATAATATTAATTTCCAAAACTAAATGCAAATGTGAGTCTTTAAGAAATTAGCAGTTTCCTAGAAGAAAGGAGTTTGTTTTCCCAGATAGCTGCAAAATTTTCAGCACTCCTATGTTCAATTCATTATACTACAATCAAAGGCTTCTCCTGACATAGACCCACAGCAGTTCTCATGGCTAAACCAACCAGAAACAGCCTCTTACTATATTGTGCTATTATACAAATTTCCTTTTAATGATTCTTCAACCTTATCAGATGTAGCCAAGGAAAAGAGTTCTTAAACTCAATATATATATATGCTCAAAACTAAATTTCTACTATCTTTCTCAAAAGCAAGCACTGTGTCCTAGTCCAGGACACATAATCGGATTGACTACACACACACACACACAAAATCACAATGTATCAAGTTCACTAATTTAGAAAGAATTTGAAAAAAATTGATAAGGAAAAGACCAACAAACAAGTAGGAAAATGGCGAAAACATACAGTTTACAGAAAAGGAAAGACAGAACGGCTCTGGAGTATATGAAGTAATATAAAACTCCGCTAAAAATAAGAGAAGTACAAATTAAAACAACACTTAACCACCATTGCTCAACTTTTAGACAGACAATGACCAAAAAGTTTAATAACTCTGTTGGTAAGTGTAATGAGAAATAGGCAATATCATATTGCTGGTGGGAGTAAATTGGTTCAACCTCTATGAAGTGCAGTTTGCACTATATATTGGGTAATCTACCCTTAAACACAGAGAATTCCTTTTCTAGGAACTTATCCTATACATATGTTCAAACATGTACAAAATGATATATATACAAGATATTTTACTATAGCATTGTTTGATAAAGCAAAGACTGGAAACAAGCTACATCTCCACCAATAGATGGCTGCTTAAATAAATTATTATATATCCATTCAAAGAAATATTCTGCAGCCATAAAACTTAATGAGGATTCTCTTTTGATTTCAAATGTTGGAATGATTTCAAATGTTGAGTTTAAGAAAAGACACAAGGTGCAAAATCATTTGAAGAAAATGCTACTATTTTTATGAAAAAAGAGGGGGAGATATATATATATCCCAGACGGTCTGAGAATATATTTACAAAACTGATACCTTTGTTTGCTCCCAAACAGGGGAATTGGATGGCTAAGGAATGGAATAGAAGGGAGATTTTCATTACAAGCCATTTTGTAATTGCTGAATTTTTTAATCATATGGCTGTAATCCTATACAATAAAATTTAGATTTTAAAAAAAAAGGACTCCCTAGGTTGAGTATCAGGAGCTCTAATGACTGGTTCTATCTCAGCCTCTATGATTTTAAATCATTTCCTTCTCAGTGACTCATTTTTCCCTTAAAAAAATAGGAAGTTAGAGTGGCAAACCTCTACGGTCTCCTCTAATTGTACAATTTTAGGCATGTATAAGAAATCATAGTTCAAGAAAAATTACAGAACAGTATTTTCATGCATTTCACATTTAAAGCTTAATGGTGGCTCTGGCCAACACAATTGTGATTCATTTCTTTATAGTCATACAGAAGAAGCCCAGATTCTGTGCATACAGTCCCACTCTCTTCTTACAAACACATGACATCAACAAGGTCTTTATAGAAATTAGCAATATGCATGCAGAGACCTTGTAACTACATGCAAAGCAAGTAGGTGCCTGCCATTCTCCAACACAGGACTCCTGAAGACAGGTGGTTCTCACTTTTTAACGCAACCAACTTAAGACATGCTGAACACCCTAAGGCCCATCCATCTCACCCATTCTTACTATAGTGTACATCTGCTTTATGCAACATAGAAATATGCTAGTCTGTATCTGGGCATATACAACTTAGTGGTGCATATACAAGTTAGTGGTTGACATACACAACTGAATATATATAATGCTTATATAATATGTATATATTATATAAATATGTTTGTGTAATATGTACATACACACATATAATAATGTATCTTACGTGTATATAGTAATATGTAATGTGTATATATCTTAAGATAATATATACCACGGGTGCCAAAAAAATGTATGCACATAACTTGTATTCATTCTTTGTTATTAGTATATATTGAGTATTACAATTTTAATACAGTTTTTTCCGTTTTTTAAATGTGTATACATTTTTTGGCACCCTCTGTATATAATAGGCAAATTACATATATAATAAGGTATATAATATACACGAGGTCTGATAATTAAGTTTGGGCACTTGTTGCAACGATATTGTAAACTTTTTTGATATCAGAGGGATTATTCATTATGAGTTTGTGCCAGCTGGACAAACAGTTAACCAAGTTTACTCTTTGGAAGTGCTGAAAGGTTGCTTGAAAGTTAGACAACCTGAACTTTCACCAACAATTCATGGCTTTTGCATCACAACAATGCACCAGTTCACACAGCATTGTCTGTGAGGGAGTTTTTAGCCAGTAAACAAATAACTGTATTGGAACACCTCTTTACTCACCTGATCTGGCCCTCAGTAACGTCTTTCTTTATCCAAAGATAAAGGAAGACATTTTGATGACATTCAGGACTTCAAGGGTAATATGACGACAGCTCTGGTGGCCATTCCAGAAAAAGAGTTCCAAAATTGCTTTGAAGGCTGGACTAGGCATTGGCATCAGTACATAGCTTCCCAAAGAGAGTACTTCAAAGGTGATCGTATTGATATTCAGCAATGAGGTATATATAGCACTTTTTCTAGGATGAGTTCATGAACTCAATTGTCTGAACTGGTATATAATATATATAATTTATCATAAGGTTACATATATATATATATAAAGTTTTATTATATTAGGTTATATGATCTAAGGTAATAATTTACCTTTAAGTTTACTTATGGTGAAAAGTAAGGGCCAAGGACACAGTTGTTTCAAATATGCAACACTCTACACTGTAAGTTTAACAAAACAATTCACAATATTCTAACAGTAATTTATAATTACAAAACAAAAACAGTACTAACTAAAAACAATACCATACTCAAGAAAACAGGGATGACATATGAGGATTTCTCCTAGATACTGGGAATTGCAACTATCCACGTGGGAACAGGTGCAATTTAGCCACAAATATACTGCATTAGAACCCTCTAGTTACCTATTAATTTCCCCTTATGAAAGCCAAATTTTAGTCAACTTTAAAAATTTATTTTATAGATTATTGGTAACTAGTCCTTACTCGTTACCTAAAAATGGAAGTCTATGAAACATGTCATTCACCTCCATTTACCTCATTTGTAAAACAATATTTATTCCTACCTCAAAGAATTATTTTGAGGATCAAATGATTAAAAAGGTTGTAATGATGTTTTATAAACTGCGATGGGTTTGATATATTTTGCAGGTGTCAATTATTATTATTATTAAATCCTAAAATGGCCCTACTTGCAATAGCTATGGAACTTTGAGATGCTATGGACAATAACTGTTGAACTGTTAACGATCTCAAAGCATCCGTTGCAAGACTGAAGAATTTTGACAAATGTTAATGTTTAGTCGAGCAGTTGAAATTAAAGTTATTTCCAAAACACTGATTAGAAAATTATATATTGAGGGTGAACTGATTTGTATAAAATATGCATATATTTGGTCAATATAAGCAAATTTCCTAACAAGTATAGTTTGCTTGTACACTCAATCTGTAATTTCTGATAAACAACTGTCAAGGAAGCAAAACGAGCCAAAATTTCATATTCTCCGTTTGGGAAATAGGCCCTGTAGACATTTAATAACACATTCCGTGTTTTTGAAATCATTATATTAGTATACACAAACTTACCTTCAGGATCTATTTTAATTACAAATGTTTCATGCATAAAACATGTGGCATCATTTCAATATATTCATTATCCTTTGCCCCATTCTTCAATTCACAAGGCAGGTTTAATTGTGGTATATTCATCAACTCTTCTTTAGTCTTATGACTTCCACAGATATTATTAGTTCAGCTGAAATTTATAGAAAATAGTCCTCTGCCAGGTCACCCCTGATTGGGTTCCACTTGAGAGGACAGTACTAAAATCAATGTACTGGAAAACACGTTAGCCCCAAGCCACATTAAATCTGTGCACCATCCCGTAGGGCTTTGATTATGGAAACAGATCCATATTTTAATGATAATATTAGGAGCCATAATTCTTTCTCAAATGAAACCCCAAGCAGTCATGCAGATTAGTACAGGTTTAACATTTTAAAACTTTGTTTTTAATCGGGCTTCAGAGGAAATGATTGTAGCCTCCCTGCTTATTTATTCTCCCTACTTCACTAGGGTAACATGAAGCTTAATTGGATTTACATTGAGGTTATTTGCTCCTCTGAAGTTTGCTCCCATGAATGTTAAAGCATTAAATAATTGCAGTGGAAACATTAAAAAAATCTTTTCCCCAAAATCAAAAGAGATTCGAGAAATCCCAAGCTACCTGATGCTGGAAGGATTGAAATGTAATTAGTTGGCAGATACACTAATATTTATTTGAGACGATGGACCAAAAGTTGATTCTGAGGTAAGGAGCCAAAATGAAAAGCACGGAGAGTAAAAATAAAGAGGCAAATTGTAAAGAAAGCTGGAGAACTTCAGGAGAAAAACAAAAATAAGAAGTTATGAGAATTGGGTGGTGGTGTTAAACACCAAGGGCATCTTAGGTGATTTTTTTATAATAAGGGTTAGGTGCCCTGAGGAGAAAGAGTCTAATTGAATTGGCGTTCAAGTGGCTGAAAGGAAAGCAATTTTGACCAGCCACCCAAAAGTGGTTTTGAGACCCAGAAAAAAAATAAAAATCCTTTCTTTCCCAATGAGGAAAGATGAGACCAGGGAGAAATAGCTCTGTCCTTATACTAGAGCAATTGTATGGTATCTTTTTTTCCACCAAGACACCTATGACAAATGATGTCTCCATTTAAGATACATCCCTCCACAAGCACCTAGGATATTCGACACGTGCAATTTGTCACCACATTTCATCCCTCTCTCTTCAACTTCAGAACTGTAATGTGTAACTGTACCATCTTTATGAGATAAACACTCTAATGTGTAGGAAAAGCTAATTATTCATTATTTGGAATATACCTCCCAAATGATTAGACACCTTAGGTTGTTACCACACCCTGGCAAAGGTAAAACAAATTAGGAAGGGTAACTGGAAATTCCTAAAGAAGGCCAAAGTATCTGTCTATTTGTCAATAAGCTCCAGAGAGCACCCAGGTTAAAAGAATTTGATATTCCCCAAAGACTCTTTGAATCTGAGCCCTGTCACTCACTACCAATTCTCCATACCCAGAACCAAGATACCTCTACTGAACTCAGAATAAACAAAGTCCAATCCACATTTTTAAAATTACAACCTATGCATTTTAAAATTTGGAAAGCTTTTAATAATCTGTCAGCTTACCCCTGTCCCCCACCCCCCCACACACACACCTAATATAGAATTTTCTAAACAATGCTCTATAAAGGATAGATTGTGAACAAAAACAAAAAGAACTTGTTTGTGATTTGGATGTGGTAAAACATATGAAATTAAAAACCCACCACAGGGTATTGAAATACACAGAGAAAGATCAAAAAGTCTTTCTCATTTCATATCTTTTAGGAAGTTTATTTTGTGCATATCCTCCTTATCTGAGATGCAGTACTTATTGTAGTTACTATTCAGACTGGCATTGAATCACATACTCCCCACAAGTTTATTTAATTTTTCACCCTTGCCTTATCTCTCCAATTAGATTGCAAATTCCAGATAATCAGGATAGTACCCTTCTCAGCCCTTTGGGCAATGCCAGGCACCAATAAGCCATTCTGTTAAATTCCTATAATTAATTAAGCAAATTTTATTAATTCCTACAATTCTTTAACATTGTTTTCTTGCTATCTATTATTTCCTATAAATTTATTTAACTGTTATTACAATTAAAGTAAAACAAAACAAATACATGTGTGTGTGTCTGTGTGTGACACCGAAAGGCAACTGCCAGATGTCATAAACTGAGAATTTAAAAAAATATGTCCTCCTTTAATCAGAGGAGGTTACATCATCAAAAACTAAATATGCTTTTAATCTTGGACAGCAACTGCTTTTAGCATGGGAATGTTGTTGAGCTCTTAAAATAAATAGACCAAACTGCACATCTGAATATAAAGAACCTTTTTGCTCTATATACATGTTGTGTTTATTTTATGTGTCATTCTGATGGTTTCCTTTTGCATCTGTTTTACTGTTGAAAGTATCTTACTTCTAGTGTCACTTCCTTAAGAAAGCTCTTATCAAGATAAGTCTGAATAAATATAAATCTAAGCAAGACAACTTAGAGTAACTTAATGTATAAAGATTTGCTTTAACAGCCACATTATTAAATTCAAAATTAAAGATGAGTAATACCTAATCATATGTCCCTGACGAGTTTTACAGAAATCCCCACCTAGACAACAGTATGAAAGCCAAAAACTTGATTTCTAATGTTGTGCTCATTATAGGGGAAATTACAACGAGAAAAAGAGGAAGAAAAAAAAGGCAAAGCCATGTGTAGGTAACCTATACATGTTTTTTGATTCCTCAAAAAACAGAGAAAAATATTAGGTTATATCCATGTTGCTCAACCCTTGCTAAAAGCTGAAAACTGAGAAGCTTGCATGAATACCAGTGTTTGGCTTCCAGCCCCAGAGATTCTGAGTTACTTTGTCTGGGAGGATCCCAGGCATCTGTCGTTTAAAATTTCCTCAGATGACTGTAATGTGCAACCAGAGTTGAGAACCATTGGATTAAATGACATGAGATTACACATAAACTTTCGAAAAAAAATTCTTACGTTTTCCCTCTGTCTATTCCCAGTGCTAATTTGGGTAAAGTTTAAACTACCCTTTAAGTCCAACCTGCTTTATTTAGACTTAAACAAAAAAATACAAACAAACCCTAGGTTTCCCATGAAAACCATCTGTCAAAATCATACTATGTGCAACTAGAGCCAAAATAGTAAAGACTAAGTTTATAAATAATGTTAACTCTTTAATTATACTGCATCTCCATGACTCTTTGTGTCTGAAGTGATAAAAGCTAAATCAATCTAACTGAAGTGGAAAAAAAAGGGGGGGACTGAATTTATCAGCTAATAATTGGAAAGGATTACTAACCACACTAGATCCAGGGCCCCATGTCACCAAGACTTGCTTTCTCACTCTCTCTCATACTCCCTTCTTACCACTCTTAGTTCTGCTTCTCTCTAGATGTTGGTCTCATTCTCTTGTCAAGGAGTATCCGTGAAGTGATAAGAGCACCAGGTTCACATCTTTGCAGCATCCTAACCTGAAAAGCAAAAGATGGTCTTTCCTGCTTGTCCAAGAAAAAAAAGCCCCAGACAATTACTCTGATAGCCCTGAGTTGGATCACAAGCCCATTCTAAATATCTACAAATATATGACTTGACAATCAACTTGAGTTTTAAAACATCAATAGGAATGAACATCATAAAGAAGTAGAAAGAGTAGAAGACCAATCTGAAGCACTCATTTTCTGGAGCAAAATAAACCTTACAGAAGATACAGTAGTTGAATTACAGAAATAGTCAACGGTCATATCTAGAACTGACTTTTATCTTAAAGGGATTAATTTAACTTTATTCTGAGAGCTAAGAGGGCCACAAAAAGATTTCAGCAGAGAAATGAGATGATCAGAATTGTTTTATTAAGATTACTTTTACATGTGGGGATGGGCTGAAGAGAATGCATTTTTTAAATAGAAACCAGTCAGAAAGATATTGCAGTTATCCACATGAAAAGAAATCTAAACTTACTAAGGCAATGACAAGACAGTTAGAAACAAGAAACGGACTCAAGATATTTTAAGGATTTTAAAGGTATCTACAATAACTAGATTGTGTATAAAGTGCCCAAAATGGGACAGGTTTCAGGATGACTCACTGATTTCTGACTTGGGAAACTTTGAGGAAAGTGATCCTATTAACTAAGAGAATTCAGAAATAGAAGGAGATTTGGAAGGAATCGATTATAAATTCAGTGTAACATGTTAAACTAGAATTGTCTATAGGATAAAAATAGAGGTCAATTCAATTTATACCGTGATTTCCACTGTAAGATCAACTTTAATCATAAAGTCATGGTGTTATATGATTAGTGCATAAATATATTAAAGTCACTACTCAGGACAAAGGTAGAACTAGGAGCAGTGAGCAGGGTGGAAGCCATATGACGTTTTTAATAAATATGGAGGAGGGGCAAGTTAGTAAATAACCCTAACTAGAATGGTACAGAGGGTATTCTAGCCATATTGCTAGAGCCCCAAAGGAAGTCCAACATAAGAGGAATAAAAAAGGTTTTGAAGTGGCAGTAAGGACAAAAATGGATGCTGACCTCCCCCCTTCCCAGGTCTGAGGTTCATAACACTGAAGAGGAGTGCAATCAGGAGGCTAAGGGGATGAGGAATTTGGAGGCAAGCCAAGTGCTCCAGGAAAGATTTCTTCCCTTTTCATTCTCCAGTATCCAAACCATAGGTAAGGGCAAAGGCTTTACCTTGAGAGGAAAGAAGAAAACAGGCCGAAGAAGGAGCAGACTCTCCTTCCCTCACCCCTGTAAAGGGGCCACTCATATGCCACTAAGTTCAACTAACTCCATGTCCCACACTCCACCCTGATGCAGTCAACTTGAGAAATTCTTTAAGGCACAGGCAGAAGTTTAAATGATAAGTAGGACATGAGGTATATTGTACACATTAAGTATTCCAACATATGATATCCCCTAAGCATCAATAGGATAGGAAAGGACTCCCAATATTCATTTCATGCCTAAAGGCATCATTTTCTGTCATGTGAATGCATTGTTTTGTCTGCTCTAATTTGACAATTTGGGCAAGGGCAAGTGGCTGGGAATAGAGAGGTATGACAATTTGAAAAACAGCAGCTGGTATAATTGTAAACATAAAATGTCAGTAGTTTTTAACTCTAAAATATTAATCTCCACATATGTTTTATTAATCAACTAGAGAACATGGATGGCTGAGGGTCCAATGGTAGCAGTGACAGAGGTTGTGACTCAGTGCCTGGGTTAGTAAACAAACTAACCCAGTGCCAGATTTGGGCTGTGATTCCAGCTTTAGTTGCCCAGATTCCCTCAGTTCCTGCCAATTTTCTGAGCCTGGTTCTCAAGATTTCCATTATTGGATTATCTTCCATTATTAGATATCTCCACAATAATTTTTTTTTTCTGCTTAAGTTAACCAAGGTTGGTTTCTGTCGTTTGCAACAGCTACAGTTAACAAGCACTTTCAACGGTAAAATGGAGGGTGCAGTATGCTAGAGTCCCTGGCTCTTTTAAGACCCCTAAATGGTAGTATTCAGAGTTTCTTAGGGTTTCTAAACATAAAAGCAATAGATCAAAGGAGAAAACTGATGTGACAAAATGAAAATTAGAATATTTCTATGTCAAAATATACCATAACTAAAACTAAAAGGCAAACCAAAAGAATACGTAAGAAAAATGTCAAGGTATCCCAGGGCTTTCCAAATCTAGGAATATCTCTTTTCTCTGGTCAATATTATGTATTGATTGTTTTCATCCCCATGAGAAATAAATTATATGAGACAAATCTTGTCAAAAGATTTTACTTTCTGATTCTTATTAAATGTAGGGTCTGCCTGCACAATTCATACCCTCAGCCTAAAGGTGAGATTCTACTACCACATAAGCATTCCTGAGTTTGAGAGATGGTGAAAACTCCCTTAGCATGATGATAATCCTTGACATCGAGAGTTAAACCTCCATGGGTGTGACAATAGTCTTATCAAGGCAAGGCAGAGGTTGGAGGCAGGGCTAGGAAAGGGATAACGTTCCCATCCCATTAATTGTTTCACTCAGGCCAGAAGTTATTATTTTAATTGTATATCTAGTCATAATTTTCTTTTATCTTACCTGAACTACTGAAGAAAACATATAGAAAATAAATAACCATGATGGCTACACGAAATGGCCTTTAGCAGGAGATGAGTAAACCACCCATGTTTTCTCATGTTGATTACATAGCCCATTTCTGGGAAGGGAACAAAGGCAATAGTTGCCTCACTTATGCATAGCAGGTCATGGTCACAGCAATCTAGTCATCCCATCTGATTCCCATGAAAAGGAAAAATTATTCATGGGTGTAAATTCTCTTGGAACCTTGTCCCAAGGTTCTCCCTATTTATATGAAATCACTTATGTCTCTGCATTTTGGGCTCAGCTTCATTCCTAGAGCAGTAAACTTACATTTAACTGATTATGATAATTAATACATCAAACTCCAAGGAGCTCAGTTTTGAACTGTGGAATCCTTTGTCATGATGAACAGCCCTGTTAATCCGGAGGATTCCAGCATGTAGGAGGTCCAAAGGCACAGTAGAAATGCTGGCAAAGAGGGCCAGCATGTGGCCAGCAGTGGAGGGAAGAGTGAGAGGAAAGGGTTGCAGCACAGAGCCAGGATGGAATAAGCACAATGGAAACAGCACAGGCCTAAAGGGGCTGACATTTCTGGGACATGAAAGGTGATAAGAGCTGAGAGGTAAATTGAGATTAACGAGTCATGGTGTGACTGGAATGCATCACATGTTACTGTGCTGAGACAGAGTAAAGTATTGAGTGTTGCCTGTTATTGCAGTCCAAGCAGAAATCTCTAACCTACAGAGGATTGATCTGATCTGGGCTCTCAACTGAACGCTAGAAACAAAAACAAAAAATTCTTTGTTTTATGGTTTTGCAAATTACAGCTGCCAGTGGACTGGGTTGTCAGGTGAGCGTGAGGCCCATATCAGAATGGAAGTAACCAATATTCTGGTGACCTTTCAAGGAAGCAGAACAAAATGACACCAAAGTGATGCTCTCTGTTCTCAGACTCACATGACTCCTGTTCTACTTTTATCTTTACACATATTTAATCAGTTTGCTTCTATTCTATACTCTGTTAATCTGGCAATTATAAATTGCATGCCCAAAAGGCCAAGGACTTTGTCTGTGTTGTTCCACACCATATCCCTAGCATGTAGCACAGTGCCTGGCAAGTAGGTATATAGTAAATATTTATTGAACTAATGAATGAGATTATCGACCCAAGTGCCAAGCACTCTATCATCATATCTCCCCCTTTATGAAGTACTGAAAAATTCAAGAAAAAAATTCTGAATTATTCTCATGTGATTTTTTTTTTTAGGCCCTTTTTCTTGGGTATGCACAAAACTGTTGTCATAGATTAAGGACTTAGAGCACACTTTAACAATTGAAATTACAAGTGGGATACTAAAAATTGTAAAAATAAAGTATACAAGTGTATGAAATCTCCTAAATTTCACTGAGGTGGACACAAGTTCCAGATGTTCATTTCATCCCTATGGGCACTACATTTCTATCAGTTGAAAGCACTCTTTGCTATATTTGGGCAGGGTGTGTTAGTTGGGAGGTGAAGGTATTGATATATGACTATTAGAACAATAGCAGTTGTATAATTTTAAACAGAAACGTCTTGACATTTACAGAATAAAGTTTTCTAAATATTAATTTCCACAGATACTTAAGCAATAAACTGTGGAACACTGGAAAAAAACATTACATAAAAAACTTGAATGATGACAGAAGAAATTCAGTAAAATTCTAATTAAAGTATACTTTGCATAGTAACAATTTTTACCAATATATGTGTTTTAGCAAATGCTGTGAATACTTTAGAGAAATGCGGCACAGATTTGTAGCACTTAAACATTTCAGAAAATAATGGGCCAGCCTGGTGGCTCAAGCAGTTAGAGCTCCATGTTCCTAACTCCGAAGGCCGCCAGTTCGAGTAAAAAAAAAAAAAAAAAAAAAAAACATTTCAGAAAATAATTACTTTTAAGTACAAAAAATGACTAATACTCCCCTAGTATTGTAAGTTCTACCACTTTAGCAACTTTAAACTATTTGGAAATTATACATTTACAATTCAGCTAACATTATATAGGACAGCTTGTGGAGTTATTCAAATAATTAACTTACTTTAGTTAATAAATATGGAAGAAAACAATTTTACTTAGAAAGGATTTTTCCCCCATGAAGAAAGTATGAGAGTGTAATCTTTCAGTAATCTGCCCATCTTTAACTGTCTTCCCATCTTTCTGTTCCACTGAGGTGACTTTTTCTCAGGAAAGTCATGAAAATTATTGCAAAATTATATTTTCCTTAATATTTCAACAGTATTAATCCTGTCCTTCTGGAAAACTTTCTCTCTTCCATTTGAGAAGAAAGGAGAAGTGTGTTTGAGACCCACTTCTATAGGTAAGACAACAGACAAGTCACTCAAGCTCTCTGGGCTGCGTAGGTAAAAGAGGAATAATCATATCTACCCTACAGGGTTGTTATGAGGAAAAATAAGACATTGTATGTAGCAGTCCTTTGTAAACTATAAAGCTTCATAGACACATTAATGTATTATATTTGGCAACTAAAATTTTCGCTTACTCCATCAAAGATCTCTTTTCTACATTCACCTTCAACTTTAATGCAAACATCTCCAATCCAGCATTAAATATACATACTGAGTTCTTTCCTATATATTTTATGAAGCACTGTGCTTGAAGCTAAAGACCCAAAAAGGAATAGTCAAGGAGGAAGGAGAAAATTGTATGGGCTCAGCTGTCCTATTGTATTTACACAATAGGACAACCTTGAGGCGTGTACAAGCATAATCAAAATGCTTGACATTTTTTTCCCTAACCTGGATTTCTCATTTTTCTCTCTTCATGTTCGTTCACTTGCTGAATTTTAAGAAAGGCGAGAGAGAAAACATATATTTCATTTAATTAAAAGCTTTCACAGCACTGAACTTGCTATAGAACATTGTACCCTCAGAGACAATAAACCATCCTTCCCAGCAATATGTTTTTAAAAAAAATCAGGGTGATGTAATACCAAACATGTTATGTTTCTTAATCTTAGTAAATGGAAATGTTAACAGAATCTCTGAAATCCCTGATTCCTCCAGGAATGGCCTAACTTCATCAGAGATCCCTAAGAACATGTTCCTGGTCCTAAGGCAATAATACCTCATCTATTCAGGTGAGCTTGGACAGACCAAGTGTAAATGCAGACTAGCTTGCCAAGGCGGGAGTCAGACTTTCCATGCATCCTCTGAAACTAGCCTAATACCTGCTAGGCTTTCCAAGGGTGAAAGTGAAAGGGGAGGTAGGCCCCGCCCTTCTTACCAGCCATACTGGAGAGAAGAGAAGAGAAAGCAATGGAAAGGAAGGGAAGGAAATGGCAGAGGAGAGGAAGAGATCCAAAACAGAAGATCACTTCCAATAAAAATCATGTCAAGAAAAAAAGTACTTTTAACTCTTTATACTTCCTTCTGAAACTTTCCCCTTTAGGCCAAGTTCTAGCTGTATGCACCTGAGGGCTTCATTACAGATCAGTTACTTTTCCCTAGAAAGGAAGAAAGGGCAAGCATGAGTTCCTTGAGCCCACACAAACTCCAGAGAAAGCCACTAAAATACCAATCTAACCACTTCAATCATGTTTTCCTTTATAAAATTCAGTCCTGAATTTGTCAAAATGATCAAACCATTCACAAAGGGGAAATATAAATGGCTATTTTTTAAATTTGCATGCAATAATTATTTGGATCTGCCCATATCTGCTATGTCCATTAAGCTCGTTTTTAGTTTCATTTTTGGTGAGCTAAGAGAACACAAACCTCTCCTTTTTAAATCCCCCGAGTACCTCACAAATGCAAATTTAATGAGTTGAGTTGGGTCAAAATTCATGTGAAGAAGACTGGCCTTTGGAGAATTACTACCAAGATGATATCAACAGAAAGAAAACGCCATATGCAATCCTATTGAAACCATACTTTATCAGAGCTGGAAGGAACCATGGATTTCATTGACTCTAGTGTTTTGTAAACTGGGCTCTGTACGGCAGTAGAGAAGTTTGGAAATTATTGAGAGATAAAAGTCTGGCTTAATGGACAGGCTCTGCTGCCCATCCCTTCCCACCCCTAACTGTCACCTTTATCTCACCTATGAGGTTACTGTTCAGTTTTGTTTTATGTAAGAAAAGAGTTCCATTGCTGAACATAAATTTGAAAACTAATGGACTGCTCATTTTACTGGCAAGTCATTTTATTGGCAAGGAAAGGTCCAGAGAGATAATTTGCCCAAGCTGCTTAATGACATAGCTAAATGAACTCAAGTCTTCCCATTTTGTGATACTATACTACTTCCTCTCCAAAAACATCTTAACAGAATCGACTACACAGAAACAGAGAGAACCTGTGCACACTTAACATATTTTTTTCTAACTCAAATATTTTTTGCTATTTTATTTTTACAAAATACTACTTGCAAATAAGAAATTAAATTGAGTGTCTAATAAAGTACCCACTAGCCACATGATTTAAATTTTAATTTATTAAAATGAAATAAAATGAAACATCCAGTTCCTCAATCATACTAGCCATATTTCAAGCATTCAATAGCTACATATGACTACTGTTTGGACAGATATAGAACAGTTCCATTATTGCAGAAAGTTCCATTGGAAAGTGATGGTGTAGACAGTATCCCAGAAACTTCTAAAGAAAACAGTATTTGATGCATGTGTCAAAAATGCCTCCAAGAGACACTAATCACCTCAATTCAGCATTATAATCCCTTTCAAAAAGTAATAGGACAAGACACACATTTTATTCCACATTTTCTTCTATTTAGGTGAATGTACAAATATATGTCACACAAAAACTTTGGAATTCATCCTGTCACACTTCTCAATAGAACAAATTATATTCAAGAGAAGTTTATAGGAGAAAAATAATTTTTCAACTGAAATTGTTAATATTTCCTTAATATAATTTTTATATGACTCATATAAAAAAATGTAAAAAGCATTGCCAAGATTTTTTTAATAGGGTTAGGTGAGGAATCTAGGATCTTGATATTGGTACTTTAAGTTCATTATTAAACATTCTCTATAAGAATCAATCAAAGTAAAGTAGATTTATTATTTTTATAATTTAAGAGGAAATTCTTAGAGTAAAATATATTTGATGATTATATACTTTTTGGCAATACTCTAAAGGACAACAAAGCATTTGAGAAAATAATATCACTATTAAAAAGATTTCAGTTTAATGTTGAACCTGGCCCCAAGGTGAGTCAAAATTGCTTCAGAAATTCTTTGGGAGCATAGTAAAAGATAAACTAGTTCTTTTAGAGTCAAAAGCATCTCAAAATGGAATTCAATGAAAAAGAAGTACCCTAAGATAAAAATGATGTAGTGACAGAAAGAAGAGGAGCTGGGAAATTTTACAGCAAGGCCTTGTTTCCTGGCATTAATCAGTTTTACTTAAAAGTGAATGTAAAGTTTAGCACCTTTATTATTCTTACTGGAACTCTCACATGTCAGATACCTGTCTTACTAAACAAGGAAATAATCATAAAAACAGAATTATGATCTGGTATTGCAATATGAAAATGCCCGTTTGAGGTAATGTTCTTATGAAAGTATGTAAAACAGGTTTCCTATGCACTTAGTCATTATAAGATTCCTTTATTTAGACTATTTAATTGATGTACTCTATCAGCAAACCTTTATGATGTATATGCAATGTGTCAAGCACTGCAGTAAGTGCTAGAATACAAAGATAAAGCTGCTATGGTTCTTGCCCTCAAGAAGTTCAGTTTATTTGGGGTGACAAATTTGCAAATAGACAATACAGTAGTAGTAGTAGTAGTAGTAGTAGTAGTAGTAGTAGTAGTAGTAGTAGTAGCAGTTATTGAGCAATAATTATGTGTCAACTTACACTACCATAAATGCTACGAGAAAGCTATAAAAACGGTGTATAAGACAGGGTCCCTAATCTAGACGAGGGTAAGGGAGGTCCACCAGTGAACATGAAGCATAAACTCATCCTGAAGAACAGAGAAGGAGAAGAAGAATGGCCTTCAGAGAGAGTGAGGAGGCAAGAGAACTTAGCAGGTTCAAGGGCAGAGGAAGGGTCTTGGTAAGAGCCAAGTAGATGCTTACTTTACCACTTGGAAAGGACAGGTGGCCAGAGGAAGGTTAACAGTGATAGGAAGTATGGCTGGAATCTAACTGCTTCTGTTTGGAACAAACTACAACCCTGGATGGTGTCAAAAGCTTTGTGATGCTTCAAACTGGCAGTTTGGTCTTTGGGCTTGGACGCTGGCTTCTGGTGAAATCCCTAAGTAGAAAAGCACTCTAAGGACAAGGACACTCAGCCATCAGCAGTCTGTTTTAAGTGCTCTAGACCACCAGGTGCTGAACCTCACGTGTGGCTGGAGCTTTCATGACAGTGATGATTCAGTCTTCAGGTAGTTCCCATGTGTGTTCTTCAGGCACAATAAATCTGTTTTTCCCTCCAGATGGAGCTGACTTGAACTATTTCTTAATGTTACATTTTCAAAAATTGTGCAAACGGTTTGGGTAACAAACCATTCTGGTTGGCCCAGCACTACCCCAGTTTTAGTCCTTCATCCTGAGAGACCCCTGAGTTTCAGGTACAGGCGGCTGGCATCACCTTAGTAGCTTAAAATTGGTCATGGTGGGAGTATTTACATCATGAAAATTGGTAAACACTATATCAGGGCCAGGCTTTCCCCTCTCCTTACTCCACAGGTGGTTTTTAAACATTTCCCAGCATGCCACTGTTTTCCTCCCTCTGCTGTCAACATTTATTTATTAAAAAACAGTATCATCAGGTGTTTTTCTGAGGTCAGATAATATTGCCACAGCTTCTATAATCTGTTCTGTGAGCTTCAGGCTCTAAGAGTTCCTATTGTTTTCCTTCACTGACAATGGAAGGGATAGCACACTGAGACTGGAAAGAGCCTCTGGCTGCCTGGAGGTTGGTGGGACAGGGGGTGAGGGAGAGGAGAGGTGAGGAGGCTCTCAGGCGTCTCCACCCCCAGCAACAAATGGCAGCTGCTTCAGCAGAAAGACAGGACCTCCAGCCTACTTCCTTCCTGTTCTTTATTTCTGACAACTCTTTACCTTAGTTACCCCACTCATATCTTAAACTGCTAAATCTCTTACTTAGCTTTATCTGTCAATTCTTTATTTAATCTATCATGTACCTCAGTTTCAGCTTTTTATCTAACTTTACTTTTCTCTCAGTTTTATTCTTTTACTTTTGTCTTTATTTCATTTTAAAATTATTAATGTTATTACTGGAATTTTGTCCTTTCTCACTTAATTCTTTTGCCTTTCCATTTGTTGTTTTAAGCTTCTTATGCATTTTTTATTTACTTTCTACTATATTAACTTTCATATTTCTCTAGAATGCAATGTTACCATATTCACATTTCAATATTTTTCATTGACTTATCTAGACAGAAAGGAGTGTGAACAACACAATCTAACAAGATTCCACATTAGACTCCTGGCAGCTTGGAGGCTTTCCCTTTCCTGCCCTGAGCACGTCTCTACTCATATCCCCAATTCCTTCAAGAACTGTACCTGTGCTCCCAGAAACTCATCCCCGAGCCCAGTTCAAGATGGCTCAGCGAAGCACCCTAAGTTTATTTCCCTGGGAACTTTAAATACAACGCAAACCACACAGTCCATTTGTTATAAATGTTGCCTGCCAATATTTCAAACTCACACTCATCATTTGCTAATCTATTCCAAAATAAACAGTTTTGGATCAAACCGAGATAATCACAAGTCATGAGCCAAGAGATCTCCATAGGAAGGGACTGCTTACTGTTTCCATCCTAGTTTTTACCAGGATGTCACATTCTTCTTGGAGAAACTTTATTTAAAACCTTGGGGTCAGGCTCTTTCCAGCTCCCTTCATCTTGGAGAGATAAAAAGCAATACAGAGCAAAGGTTATTCCACAAATAACATGATTTAGAGCAGCATTTGCCCTATTGGATGGTTCTTAACCTAAGGCATAGAATCCTGTGTTTGGAAGCTCAGGCCACCCAGGTGGCTCTGGAGGTAACAGAGTAGCTCCTCTCACTTTCCTGCCTCAGTTTCAGCTGACCTGGCGCTCGTGGTTGGAGTATAGAAGTAGGAGGCTACATTCTTTTGATATCCTGTTCATTAGGTGCAATTGAAACACTGCCTTAGGTACTTCCAAGTAGAAAGGTTGCTCTTTCTTCACATGCTGAGAAATTGAAAATAACTTAATTCAGAATTAACTGCAAAATAACACCAAACATGTAACTCTGTCCTTCCAAATACCTGTTTTTCAAAGACTTCCAGGTAGCTAAAATAATTCTAACTACATTATTAGGGTGTCACAATAATAAAAAATTCAACTAACTAAAGAGTTTATGAAGCATTTCCTTATGAATTTTTCCTTCAAACTTCCCAATAACATTACAAAATTGGTTTTACCCCCTACTGAGATATTCTTATAGGTAGAAATGAGATTTGTAGGTCAACCTCCTGACTCCAAAATCCCATGCCTTTCCATTGTGCCACACAAGGGCCTACTCTCTCTAAAGAATTAAGAATTGGTGCAGCTATTTGTTATCAGAAGCCTATTCATTTTAGTTTCAGGTCAAGGCTGAGTTTCCAGGGGATACAAAACTGGCTGACTGACCTCCTGGTAAGGAGGTCTTCTCAAGTACATCACGAGGCAATAACAAAAGGAGAAAGTAGAGACAGAGTGAATTCAGAGATAGGTATGAAACAAAAGTGTTTCTAAACAACACCCAACCCATTGCTATAGCACCCTAATCATATGTCCCATAATAAAAATGTTACTACAAAAAAAGAAAATCATAAGCCAATGTCCCTGAAGAACATAGATGCAAAAATCCTCAACAAAATATTAGCAAACCAAATTCAGCAATACATTAGAAGAATCATATGGGACAAGTGGGATTTATTTCAGGGATACAAGGATGGTTCAATATACGCAAATCAACCAATGTGATGTACCACATAAAGAAAAATGCATAAATATCTTATGATCATCCCAGATACAGAAAAAGCACTTAACAAAACACATCCATTTATGATAAAAACTCTCAACCAAGTGGGTACAGAAGGAACATACTTCAATATAATAAAGGCTATATGTGACAAACCCACAGCTAACATCATATTCAACAGTGAAGAGCTGAAGGCTTTTTCTGTAAGATCAGGAACAAGACTAAGATGCCCACTCTCACCACTGTTATTCAACATAGTATTAGAAGTCCTAGCCACAGAAATCAGTCCAGAAATAGAAATAAAAGTATTCTAATTAAAAGGAAGAAGTAAAATTGTCACCATTTGTTATTTTAAAAGCAGAGAAGTTTCTCTAGATGGCTGCACAAGGGGAAGTCAGAGAGCACTGAAGGGTAAAAAGGATTCAGTGTGCTACTATGACTTTGAAGATGAAGGGAGCCATGTGCAAGGACCAGAGAGCAGTTTCTAGAAGTTGAGAGTTGATTCTTAGATGATACCCAGCAAAGAAACAAAACTGAATTCTGCTATTGACCTAAATGACCTTGAAAATGGATTCTTCCCTAGAGCCTCCAAGTAAGAGTTCAGCCCAGCCAACATCTTGTTTTGGTCTTGTGAGATCCTACGCAGTGAACCCACCTGAGACTGCCCAGACTTCTGACATACAAAACTCTAAGCTAAAAATGGATATTGTTTTAAAGCCATTATGATTGTGGTAATTTGTTATGGCAGCAATAGAAAACTAATACATAAATAGATAAGATGTGGTATGTCAATACTATTGAATACGACTCAGCTATAAAAAGGATAATTGATACACATCTAAAAAAAGGAAGAATCTCAAAGAAATTATGTTGAGTGAAGAAAGCTAGACAAAGAATATATCCATATAATTTCATCTAAGTACAATTCTAGAAAATGCACACAACTCTATAGTACAGAAAGCAGATCAGTGGTTGCCTAGGGATAGGATGGTGAGAAATGTTTAGGAAAAACACATTATAAGAGACCATGAGAAAATCTTGGGAGATGATGAATATATTTATTATGTTGTTTGTGATGGTGGCTTCACAGGTGTAGATATAAGTGAAGCTCATCAAACTGTACATTATAAATATGTGCAATTTATTTACATTAATTATACTTCAATGACACTATAAAAATAAGCTGCCTATACAACTGAAGATGCCCAAATAACATTTTCAGTCAAAAGGTGAAGAATGTATCTAGTGTTGCCTCTAGTTCTGTTAAGTTGATAAAATAAATTGTGTGCACTAGTATGTTCTATGTTTCTAGAAAGAGAATTTTTTTAAAGCTTACAATCTAGAAAGAACAAAACGCTTCCTTTAACTCCTGAACTCATACATTTTAGTTGCCTCTTGTCTAGTAACATCATTACGAGGCACTACCTAGTGTTAGGAAGTAAACCAATATTTCTCATATTGTTGTTGTGATTCTAAGTAATCTGCTTCTCTAAATTTCTACATCATTTTCTGTCTGTTCCACAGCTTAGTGTCTGACTGTATGCTGTGGTTTGTTATGCTCTAATGGTTTCTTGCATGTCTACTCAATTGAATTCAAAGATACTTGAAGGCCAAGAGTCAGTTCATTCAATCACTAAGTATTGGCAGTTCCAGGTACACTGGTAGGAGAAACATAAATAAAAATTTATCTTACCTCCCATAATCTATGGAGAGAGAAAATAGAGTCTACTATTAAGGAAATAAAAACAACCACTTACAGAATAAACAAACCATTGTCTGCTTACATGAAAAATGTGAGGAAAAACCTTTCTGGATAATCTATATATGTTAAAGGGGGTTCTAAAAGCAGAATAAAAGCTTTCTTTAAAAAAAAAGTGGGTCATGAAATAAGCACTGCCAGGAAGACTATAAATAAAGAGAAATGAGCACATATATATTAAATACCTTCTAGGTACCAGGCCCCATGCTAGGCACCTTTGCATATGTTATTTCACTTCATTCTCATAATAATCCTATAAGGTCCAAAGATCAGTCTTCTTATTCCCCAGAAAACAGGGTAACATTGTGTAATTATTTAAAGTCACTCAAAAGCTAAATATCAAGACTCAATACAAATCCAGCTAATTCCAAAGCCTGTTTTTTCCTGACAAAGCAAGATCCATGACCAAAAGCAGAGAATCCTAAATTCAGGTAACAGTTTGATTAACAGTCATGGGGTATCTGTAGGTAACATTGGGAGAAGCTACAAATCAAGCTGGGTACCATATGTTTATCCTTAAATATATTGTACAAAAATGATTTTAATACTGCAAAGAACCATTCATCTTAGCTGTCATCCAAAGTTATTCCATTGTACTATTAGTTATTTGATAATTAGGCCAAAGCCTAATCAGAAAAAGCAAATGAAAACTTTCCCTCCGGTTCACCACTTTAAGAGATCAATTTGTGTTTATATGGTCCCAAGGATTTGGACTGATACTGAAAAAGTCCACGAGGTTCCACTCTAGTTCACAGAAGCCACAAAAGATCTAGGTTAACTCCTAGGAATATTTAGGGGGAAAGGCTGGTTATGGAATTATCATGGTATTCTGACTTGCTTTCAAGCTGGAGCAGACTGGTCAGAAAAGCCATGAATTTAATTAAGACCCTCTATGGAGTTCTGAGTTGGTTCAAACATCCAAACACTGATAACAAAGAGATCACCACGGTGCATAAAATAATTTGCACCTGTACTTACCTTCATCTCTCCCTTCTAACTATTGAATAGCCTCCTTCAGGTCCAAGTCTGTATTTTCCAGAAGAGCTTCCTTAAAATGTGAACTTAAAATGGCTAATCTGATTGAGGAAAATACAATTGCATAGCTTATCTCAAAGGGTATAGCAGCTCATCTAATTCTAAGGGATTCTGAGTTGCACTCACGCTATCAGTTTCAAATAATGTCACTACAATCTCTAATGAAAAATATTGTGTTAATAACCCAAGACTGATGATATTATGTATTAACATTAAGAAAGGTACGTTTGGATGATTATACCTGAACCATTCTAAATTTGCTTCAAACCACACAATAGATCCTCTGATTAGTAGCTAATGAGCCCGTTATTAAGATCATTAGTAAACATGGTACAACATAAAGTGTCTAAATTTAAGAATCAGCATACAATTTGAGTCTTGGTTATCATTTATTAGTCACGTCAGCTAACCTCTATGAACCTGTTTCCTCACTATAACTACAACTTCATAAGATTGCTTAATAATGAAGTGACAAATTTAAAGTAAAAGAATTCTGGGACCAGCCCAATGGCTCAGGTGGTTGGAGCTCCGTGCTCCAACTCTGAAGGCTGCCAGTTCGATTCCCACATGGGCCAGTGGGCTCTCAACCACAAGGCTGCCGGGTCAACTCCTCGAATCCCACAAGGGATGGTGGGCTCTGCCCCCTGCAACTAAGATTGAACAGGGCACCTTGAGCTGAGCTGCTGCTGAGCTCCCAGATGGCTCAGTTGGTTGGAGTGCATCCTCTCAACCACATGGCTGCTGGTTCGACTCCCGCAAGGGATGGTGGGCTGTGCCCTCTGCAACTAGCAACTGGCAACTGGACCTAGAGCTGAGCTGCGCCCTCCACAGCTAAGACTGAAGCACAACAACTTGAAGCTGAACGGCGCCCTCCACAACTAAGATTGAAAGGACAACAACTTGGAAAAAAGTCCTGGAAGTGCACATTGTTCCCCAATAAAGTTCTGTTCCCCACCCCAATAAAATCTTTTTTTAAAAAAATAAAGATTTCTATTAGACACTTAGAAGAAGAGACCATCTATTTAAAAAAAAAAAAGAAGAAGAAGAAGAAGAAGAATTCTAGTAACCAGAGAAGTATTCCAACAATACTGTGGCATTTCCCACGTATGTAAGCCGGTAGTGCATAATGAGTCGAATGAGGTGAGTTGCACAGCATCTCCAGGAAAGGGAAGGCCCTTTAAGGTGATTATAATCCTCTGAATCACAATCAGTAGAAAGCCCAATGTCTCACTGAAGCTGAATACATAACAGTTCACTAAAGATATGACTCTAGGGTACCAACCCTGAAAAGGTAAAATTTGGTATCCTAGGATTTTCTGCTAAGTATGAGTCTGAGAGAATTTGGAGGACTAGAACAAGACAAGGTTAGATAGAGCCTACAACAAAGAAACAGCAAAGGTAGCAATTACAGCCAGACCTGGACCTGAATCATGGATTAGCCTCTCTGTCCTCCACCAAGACCACCAGCCCACAGCATTATTGGCCTCCCTGAATGTTGACATCCAAGAGGAGAAACCTATTCTCCACTGGTGACTTTCAGGCCATCTGAAGAAATAGGCCTTGTTTAGGTACTTAGTCTGTACCCATCAACTGAAAAATCCCTTGGGTGGCTGGTTTTAGTCAGTTCCAGGCTGTTATAACAAATTATCAGAGGCTCAGTGGCTTAAACAACAAATGTTTATTTCTCATGGTTCTGAGGTTGGAAGTCCAAGATCAGGGTGTCGGGATGGTCAGGTTCTTGGTGAGAGAATCTCTTCCTGGTTATGTTCTCAAGTAGTTTTTCTTGGTGCTTGTATGCAGAGAAAATGAGACCCCATTTCTCTTCCTCTTTTTATAAAGGCATTAGTCCAATTATGCAGGCTCTACTCTGATGACCCAATCTAACCCTAATTACTTCCCAAAGGCCCCACCTCTGAATACCATCACGTTGACGGGTAGGGTTTCAGCATATGAATTTCAGGGCGCAAACATTCAGTCCATAGCTGTTGCACATGAAGATCAAGTTTCTGACATCTCCAGCAAAGTGTAACAGATCTATTTTGAACCAAATTTAATGAGGCATGGGCCTCGAGTCTCTGAATAGTCATGCACCACATGACATTTCAGTCAGCAATGCACCAAATATACAATGGTAGACCCAGGAGATTATAATGGAGCTGAAAAATTCTTATCAACTAGTGACATCATAGCCATCGTACTATAGCACAGCTCAGGGTTCATGTGTTTGTGGTGATGCTGGAGTAAACAAACCTGCGCCACCAGTCGTATAAACGTATATAGCACATATAATTATGTATAGGACATAATACTTGATAATGATAATAAACGACTATGTTACTAGTTTATTTACTGTATATTTTTATCACTATGTTAGAGTATAGTTTCTATTTATTTAAAAAGTTTGCTCTAAAACAGTATGCTGTGCTACACCAGCAGCAGCCTCATCTCGTGTTTATCACATCCCTTGACTGCATCATTTTCTCGTGCTTGATTTAGTATCATGTTGTTTTGTTCATCATGGCCCCTAAGCATACAAAATCTACTGTTAATGTTGCCAGTAAGAGGCCACATAAAGTGATTAACCTGGGAATGAAATTAAGTGATTAAAGACTACGCAGGTAGAAAATCAGTGATGGTTATTGTCAGTCAGGCTCATCCCATTCAACCAAACTACGACTTGACAAATAAGAACAAAGTGTTGGAAACTGTTAAAAGGATCTTTTCATTGAAGGCAACAAGACTAATGAAAATTTGAGAAGGGCCTATATCAAGCATCAAGAAACTTATGGATTAATGACAGGCATAGAAGTGTACACCCTCAGCACCATGAAGATCATGGTCAAAACCAAAAGTTTGTTCATAATGTTGAAAAAAAAGGCTGGACCTGACTGCGATGTTGAATTTACTGCTAGCTCTAGGCGGCTTTAACAATTCAAGAATCATTGTTAATTACATAATGTGAAAGTGAGTGGTGAGTCTGTGAGTGCTGATGTGAAGGTAGCTAAAGAACTTTTGAAAACTCTCAATAAGCTGATTGTGGAAGAAAATTACTTGCCAGAGTAAGTATGCAATATGAATAAAACCTCCCTATTCTGAACATGGATGCGTAAAAGGACTTTCATCCATAAGGAGGCCAAGTCACTGCCAGGTTTCAAGGCTTTTAAGGACAGGGTAACAATATTGCCTGGGAGCAATGTTGCAGACTACTTATTGAAACCCTTTCTGATCCGGCACAGTGAGAACCCCTGGGCCTCCGAGCATACCAATACGCACACACTGCCAGTGAACCACAGGAGCCGTAAGAAGTCATGGATGCTCCTCTTCCAAGAGGCCTTCCTGAACTGCTTATGCCAGGAAAAATGGAGAAGTACTGTTTGGAGAATAACATACATTTCAAGATTCTGCTTATTGCTAATACTCCCGGGTACCCTCCTTTTATTGGTGATCTTCATCCCAATGTCAAAGTGCTGTTTCTCCCTCCAAACACCATCTCTCTGATCCAACCAATGGATCAGGATTAATAGGAGCCGTTAAGCCCTGCTATCTGAGGAGGATTGCTACAACTGAGAAAAACACTGAGAAGACACTGATTCAATTATGGAAGAATTACAACATGTATGACTGTATTAAGAACCTTGCTTGGGCCGTCTCTGGCTACAGCAATAAGAGGAGCTGTCGCCATGTCCACACATCTGCAAAGGATGGTGTTCGCAAATGTTCCAGCTTTCTGATCAAAAGGAACAAGCAGATGTGCATCACCGAGCCCAGTAATCTGAAGGCCCCCAACTCCTTCCGCTACAACCAGCTGATTCAACACAAGACAGTGGGCATGAAGCCAGCGGCAGAAGGCAAAGATGTGGTGGTCATCATGAAGCGAAGATCCAGCCAGCGAAAGCTGATCACCTCCTATGTGCGGACCACCATCAACAGGAACACCTGGGCCACCCTCACCAGCATCCAGCACAAGATCCGCAAGAACAAGTACCGCCCAGACCTGCACATGGCCTCCATTTGCAGAGCCAGCATCATCCTGCGCAGCCAGAAACCTGTGACACTGAAGAAGTGGGCTCGCCCCACCAAGAGCTCCTGAGCACCTACCTCCCGAAGCACTAAAACATAAAGTGTCAGCCAACTTTCTCCAACCAAAAAGAAAAGAATCTTGCTTGGGCTTGGGGGTGAAGCCACCAAGGCATATATAGATATTACCTAGAAGACACTCAAGAAATTTATCCATGATTTCAAAGGATTTGCCAACAATGAGGAGAATGCAAATATTAACAATGTTGTGTCTAAGATGACAAACAGCTTTAACCTGAGTGTGGATGACATATAGAGGAGCTCCTGGAGGTGGTTCCTGAAGAAATGACAATGAGGAGTTGTGACACCTGGAACAGGAATGCAGAGCTGAAGAAGAGGCACGAGAAAAGGAAACTGCAGAAGAAAAAGAAAATTCACAGTGAAGGGTTTAGCAGCTCTTTGCAAACATGAATAAGCTCCTTAAAAAGTATGAAAACATGGACCCTATGACCAAAAGGTTTTCATTAATAGAGAGGAATGTGTATGGTCCATTATCTGTTTACAAGCAAACGTGATGAAAAAAAAGGAACCAAGCAAACCAACATAGACATACTTCTAAAAAGAGTGACATCTCAAAAGGAGCCTTAGGCAGGTCCTCTAGGGGATATTCCAGAAAAAGGCACTGTAATCACAGATGGCAGTTCCATATGCATCATAGCCCTGGAAGACCTTCCAGTGGGTCAAGATGTGGAGGCAGAAGACATTAATGTTGATGACCCTGATCCTGTGTAGGCCTAATATGTGTGTTTATGGCTCAGTTCTCAACAAAAAAGTTTAAAAAGTAAAAATAAATAAATAAAACATTTAAAAACAGAAAATGTTTACAAAACAAGGATATAAAGAAAATATTTTTGAACAGCTGTACAATGTGTTCTAAGCTAAGTTTATTACAAAACAGTCAAAAAGTTTACAAAAATTTAAGTTTATATAAAGTCACAATAAGCAAAGATTATCAAAAAAAAGTTTTTATAAATTTAGTAAAGCCTCAGTGTAGAGTGTTTATAAAGTCTCCAGAAGTGCATAGTAATGTCCTGGGTCTTCACATTCACCCACCACTCACTCACTCACTCACTCACCCAGAGCAACTTCCAGTCCTGCAAGCTCCATTCATGGAACTGCCCTATACAGGTGTATCGCTTTTTATAGTTTATACCTTGTTTTTACTGCACTTTTTCTATGTTTGCATACACAAATACATACCACTGTTACAGTTGCCTACAGTAGTCAGTACAGCAACATACTATACATGCTTGTAGCCTAAGAGCAATAGGTGACACCTTAGAGCCAAGGTGTACAGTAGGCTATACCATCTAGGTTTGTGGAAGTGCACTCTATTATGTTCACACAATGACGAAATCGCCTAACAATGCATTTCTCAGAACATATCCCCATAGTCAAGCGACGCATGTCTTTATTGAAGGAACACCAGAAAGGCCGCCAATTAACCACTTACAAAAGTCATCAAAGAACAATGTGGAGCACTATGCAGTTCAGAGATGGCATGGCAGTATGTAATCAAGAGTTGAAGCCTAAAGCCACATGTAGCTTTTGTTTTAATTGGTTTTTAATTATTAGCTTTTAGGTAAAACCATAATGGGAACAAAAAAAGATCTCAAAGTTTCCTCATTCATGTATGAAATCAGGTGCAGGCCAGGAAATTTGACCTCCAAAAAAAGATTAAGAAAACATGATGTTTAGACAGAAAAACTCTTTGGGCAGTATTTAGGTAAAGCCCCGAATTAGTATAGATTGTGATAGTAATCTTTTTGACCTGATTTTGAAAAATGTGCAAGGGGTACAAACAGTGATGCTTAAAATATTCCAAGCACTGTTCTAAGTAATTTACATATATTATTAACTCATTTAATCCTCACAACAGCGCTATAAAGTATTATTATTGCCCATGTCTGTGGATGGAGAAGCTAAGGCTTTGAAACTTAACTAACTTGCCCCAAATAAAAGCCAGTAGCTGAAAAAATTGGGGTTCAAACCTTGGCAAGTCAGCTTCAAAATGCAATGACTGCTACACTGAACTTACAAGCAGTCTTATATACAAAAAGACCCTGCGCCTACAGTAACAAAGAGAACTAAAAGAAACTAAATCAAACTTTGACTAGAGCGTACAAATAAAGGCTGAACAAGACAGAAAAATAAAGGATCAGGTTAAATAGGATCTGCTTCCAAAAGAGTAGTTAAATGTTTGTAATTTTACTCTAATGGACCCTGTTTGAGAGGGTGAAAGAATGTCAAGAGAAAAAGCCATGAATTCCAAGGATACATCTTAGGAAGCAAAATTCTCCAAAGTTTCTTGAGTGGTATCAGTCATTAACCTTGTGGAGGTGAAATAGCTGTTAGGCTTTTTGTGTGGGTTGCCCAGGATGACCATTGTGATTGCAAGGCCTCTGGGTAAATCCAAATTAAACCAAGCTCTAGGGCTGGAGAGAAGAGGCCAGAATGCAAAGATATCACTTTTGAAATCCATAGTCATTTGCTCGTTTTTCCATGTTCTTATATGCTCTTAGCCTGGCCTTTTTGTTCTCACAAGGTGTTTTGTTTTATTTTGCAGAATCGCCCTTTCTTCAAAACAGAGCCCAATAATTAAACAGGTGTTACAAGCAAGGCCCAGAGAATGTACCATTTAGGAGTAGAGTTAAGACTAGAAGTTCTCCCTCTTGAATACCAGATCTCAGTGAACAAAATTCTCTCCTTTATTCTCTTAAATATCAGTATTTATGATGCAAAAATAAAAGTCAAAAAAACTTACTGAGGATAAAATGTTTCCACACACTATATAAAATCTATAAATACAACAAGAAGCTGAAAAGAGTTTCAAATGAGGTTGTGAGAAGTTTGCTTCAAGTTTAATACCGTTTTCCTTTTAAATAACAAGTTAGAACACCTTTACAATTACAAAATTAAGCCTCTGATACTATATTCACATACTCAAAGAATGAACAAACTTCAAAAATAACATTTTACTTTGGTAAAATAAGCAAATAAATTGGCAACATTGTCAGATAATGTCAATCTAACATTTTACTTAGTAAATATTTGTAGAAAATCTGTAAACAGTATCAATATTTTTCAAAATGCTAAGTAAAAGAAGCCAGACAAAACAGATTATACATTCTATGATTCCATTTATATGAAATTGTAAAAATTTGTAAAAGCAATGACAGAAAACGAATCATTATTTGTCAATGGCCCGGGGTGGTAGGATGGGGTTGACTGCAAAGAGACACATGAGTTTTGGGGATGAAGGAAATGTTCTCCATCATGATTATAGTAGTAGATAGATGACTGTATGTATGTTTTTGAAACTCACTAAACTTCTATAATGAAAATTGGAGAAAAATATTATGTGAAAATTATACCTCAAAATTATAGAAAAGATTATATATAATAAATCAGCATACTTTCAAATAATCATTTCAGTAAAAATATTTTACTTAATAAACAAATATTTATTTGTAGAAAATCTATAAAATACTTTTTTCACAATCATAAGCAGTGTTTACTTTCTGACATTTTTATAAGAACTATTTTTTCATTTTTTTTCTAGAAAAACAAGCAAACTAAGAAGTACTTAAAAAGTGACCTTTGGGGGTGGCCAGTTAGCTCAGTTGGTTAGAGCCTGATGCTGATAACACCAAGGGTGCCGGTTCAATCCCTACATGGGCCACTGAGAGCTGCGCCCTCCTTAAAAAAAAAAAAGAAAACGAAAAGAAAAAGTGACCTTGAACACAATTTAAAACGCTTCAATAATGTTTCCTCAACTCAGTATGAACTTGGCAGGTCTCTGAATGCTTTTCCCAGAATATAACAGTATAACAGAGGTTGTACATTCGGGTTGTACAGCGGCCAACTAGACAATATAAGTGAGTGGCATGGAGCAAGTGGTACTGTCATAAACTGGAGAGTGCATGGCTCTTCCCAAAAGAGCTGCCATCAGTGAGTCCTACAGATTGACAGCAGGAGGGAGGACATGCCTCAGTGCAGCCAGAGCATCTGAAGTTTAAAGAAAAGTATGTCTGAAGTTTAAAGAGAAGTAGGAATCTGGACTTTTATGTGAACTTTCATGATCTTTTTAGAATGATGGTTCAATTTTACATATATATATATATATATATATATATATATATATATATATATATATATATATATATATATATATATATATATATGACATGTGTGGGCCAAAAAACAACACATCCATAGGCAGAATTAAGACCTATGGTCCACAGTGCATGCTTTGTGACTTTTTTAATTACAAAGGCTTGCCATTTTTCTAACGGCATACATCTTTATTTGTAGTGAGTCTAGCGTAAGGTGGAATATTAGTGCAACCGAAGTAAAATTCGTCTCAAAATTACATGAAGGCCAGTCATTTCTGGCTATTTTGCTGAAAAACCAAGTCCTGTTTACATTTCTAAGCATACTGGTTAGTAATAAAAGGAAAAATCGGTTAAAATGAAGAAAGAAAAAATGAGAACCTGAAGAAAAATCACAACTTTAAGATCAGAGTCAGCTTCTAGACTCTAGAACAATAAAATAATCCGCGTGTTGAAATTTGAGAACTTCATTGCCCCAACTAGTCCAACCTGGCTGTAAATTTCGAGCAAACAATTCCAAATATTGCCCTTCTGGCTTGACATAGTCTTTTAAAACCTCTGTTGAAAGAAGAGAAAAACACAAAAATTATTATTAAGAAATCAATATCCTTTTAGTAGTTAAGAATAAAAAAGTGAAATGTTTCCTTAAAAAAAAAAAAAGACAGCAAATTAATTTCAAGGATTTCATCACAGGCTTTACCATTTATAGATAGAAAGTTATTTGAAATAAGCACCCTTGAGATTGGGAACAATACCATCAGAACTTTCAGTAGTCTTGATTTATTGGTTTTCATTTGTAAATGAGAAATGAGGATTTTAACACCCACACAGGTGACTTTTCAGTTTTCCAATACTGCTGACATATCTCCTGAGTACTAACTCAATCTATTTTTTAATAAATGTAATCCATGCATGAAAAAGAAGGCTATAGCAACAATACAAAGAAAACCCACTTTGAAAACTAAGATAAAATATAAGTCTCTGAAAATATATACTATGCTGAAAGAGCAATAAATGAAGAGTTGGACACAGATAGAAATATTCAGAAAATATAACTAACATATAACTATACCTCCTTAGCTATAACTTGATAGTACTAAGAACATTCCTTCATTTCCAAATTATAGATCCTATTTACCTAAAATTTCACCATATTATTTCCACAGTTAAGTATTCCTTATTCAATGTAATAGTAACTAATAAAAGTTGTATTTTGTTGGGGAAAAGGTACCTTATAAATATTGGCTAAACAGCTGTGATCTATACTAACAAAGAAAAGAATGCCATCGAAGCTTTTTCTTAAGCACATGCTCATTTGGATGACAAATATTCAAATCAATTTAACCTTGACCACATTGCTAGTTAGCTATATTAACAACCAATTACAGAAACTGGCTATGAAAATAATTCAGGGATGAAAAGTCACTAAAACAGGTAAAACATAATTTTTAGTCACTATATAAGATTAAGCTTGGAAGAAATCTATCCTATTCCCTTTAGGAATGAGAAGGGTTCCGCCGGAATACTTGATAGAAGTAAGGTTTAAAAGACAATATATCAAAAAATTTTTGTTTCATAATATTCTTCAATTGCTGTCACAGAGAAATAATTGTTTATTTGTCTAAAAGCACTGGTCCTGTTTATCAAAACTCAAAGAATTAAAAGTATTGTCTGCAACTCAACTGAACTCAAATTTGGGCCTTGATAGCTTCTAGGAAATGCTGACATAAAGACTTCTAGTCCTTTCATAAGTATATAATTAAATGTTACTAAACTCGAAAGATTTCCCCGGATTCTTAGAGGACAATAAACCTGTATCACTTTTCCATTTTATCCCCCATGAATTCAATGCCTTACCAAGCATCAATTTACTTTTAATGTAGTCTAAGGTTACACTGAACGAAGATTTTGTTTTTGCTTATTTGTTCAGTTTTTCAGTACAAAGATGTTAGCAACTCTATTTTAGAACTTTAAAGTGGAGTCTAACTAAACTGGAGTCAGCCAGTCAAAATGTTTACACTTCTGGTCCTCCACTATAATAAGTGCTATGAAATTTAACAATGGAAACAGTTTTCTAAGAGTTCACAATCTAGTAGAAAAGGATGGCCAAGTACTTGGGTTGGAAAAATACATAACTACCTAAATCTATTTATCATCTCCCATTTTCTCAGTGTAACACATTCCTGTATGACATTTTTTCTTTCTAGTTGACAAAAATAGAAAATCAAGGAGTAATGTCTTTACAATGTAAAATGTTTAATTTCAAAAGAAGGCAAATTAAAAAGAAATGTTTTATTCTTATTATTATTTTTTTTAATTTATTTATTGGGGTGACAATTGTTAATGAAATTACATAGATTTCAGGTGTACAATTCTGTATTACATCGTCTATAAATCCCATTGTGTGTTCACCACCCAGAGTCAGTTCTCCTTCCATCACCATATATTTGATCCCCCTTACCCTCATCTCCCTCCCCCCACCCCCCTTACCCTCTGGTAGCCACTAAACTATTGTCTGTGCCTAAGAGAGTTTGTTTCTCATTTGATTGCCTTGTTCTTTTGTTGTTTTTGGTTTCCATACCACATATCAGTGAAATCATAGGGTTCTCTGCTTTTTCTGTCTGACTTATTTCGCTTAGCATTATACTCTCAAGATCCATCCATGTTGTCACAAATGCTCCTATTTCATCTTTTCTTACTGCCGAATAGTATTCCATTGTGTATATATACCACAACTTCTTTATCCATTCATCTATCAAAGGGCATTTTGGTTGTTTCCATGTCTTGGCCACCGTAAACAAAGCTGCAATGAACACTGAAGCACACGTGTCTTTATGTATAAATGATTTCAAATTCTTTGGGTAGATACCCAGGAGAGGGATTGCTGGGTCATATGGTAATTCTATTTGTAATTTTTTGAGGAACCTCCACACTGCCTTCCATAGCGGCTGCACCAGTCTGCATTCCCACCAACAGTGTATGAGGGTTCTAAATATCAATTTAAAAGTAAATGCAAAATATTAAAAATTCTCATTATAAAAGAAAAAAATATTAACTATATATGGTGATGAATGTTAATTAGACATTGTTGGTGATCATTTTGCAATACAGATGCTCTTCAACTTCCAATGGCATTATGTCCTGATAAACTCATCGTAAGCTGAAAACATCGTTAAGTCAAAACTACATTTAATACAGCTAACCTATCAAACATCATAGCTGAGCCCAGCCTACCTTAAATGTGCTCAGAAGACTTACATTAGCTTACAGTTGGGTAAAATCACATAACACATTATATATACTATAGATTAGTAGTTGTTTACGCCCACGATTGAGTGGTTGACTGGGAGCTGCAGCTCAATGCCACTGTCCAGCATCACAAGAGAGTATCGTATCTCATATCACTAGCCTGGGAAAAGATCAAAATTCAAACTCGAAGTATGGTTTCTACTTAATGTGTATCACTTCTACACTATTGTAAAGTCAAAAAATCTTAAGTTGTAAGTTGGAGACCATCTGTGTGTGTGTGTGTGTGTGTGTGTGTGTATGTATATATATACAGAGAGAATCATTATGTTATACACCTGAAATTAATATAATGTTTTATGTCAATTATACCACAATAAATAAGTAAATGCAAATATATACATTTAAATATGAGTATGACATGTACATACTTTGATGATTACTAACATCTGGCATTAGTAAAACATACTTCTAACCACGGAGAGGTGGTAATCCATGCATTGCCGGTCATTCCCCTTTTGCTCTGGGATCAAGGAGCAGGGTTGAGGAACAAGTGGCTCAAATAGTATATAGAAACTCATCAAACTATGTTTTACCCTTCAGAGAGAAACTGTTAGTGAGTAAAGTAGTAAAAAGGAGAAGAAATTCCTCTAAGGTAAAATATGAAAAACAAAGTGTGATTCAAATACTTTTTTTCGTAATTCCTATTAAATCTTCAAACTTAAGAATACGCATTTATAATGTTAGGTTGTAAGTCACAGCTATTGAGGGCTTATCTTTCAATGTAAGGAGGAATCTTCAAAACATAAAACTAGAGTTAAGTGTATTGTTTTGAAATGGAAAATGTTGCTAATTTGGTCTTTTTTTACATTTTGCAAAAGAAAATCGTGGTGTTTCTAAAAGCAAAAGAGAACATTTCATTTTATGAATTTGCATAAAGCAGCTTTAAAACATTTACATGTAAAAGTGCTAAGCATTATATATACAACATGTATTATCCCTTACGATTTCAGAGTAAAATATACTGCAGAAATCTGCAAGTTGCTTTCTGGTGGCTTTAAATTGTATGGTTCTATACAGAAAACAGAAGCACTTGTTATAAAGTAACATGAACTCAAAAAAAAAAAAGATTACAGATATTTCTCGTCTATACTACTTAACCAAAACATAAGAATTACATATATCAAGTAATGCAGATTCCTCCCGCCCCCAAATCCAACTTTTGGTTTCAAATGTTCTCAATCCTAAAAATGTGTTTGTGCTGCACTCTACTGGGAATATGGCAGAACCGCATTTCATAGATACAAAATATAAGCTATAATACTAATTTTTATTAGTATTAATAAAAGACTAATTGTTTTAACTATTTTAAATCTTTGTCTCTTATTTCGAGTCTCAGTTTTTGGATTTTTAAAAGTAAAATAATAAGCCCTAAGGCAAACATTAAATTAAGCTTTGGTACCCACCAACAGATAAAGAAAATTCAAATAAGAATACAAATTAGATTTCCTTCATCAAATATAATTGGTGCCAAACAATTTTATTTTCTCAAAGAATATGATCTCACTTTTCATTTAAGTCACATATTTAATGCATTAAAGAATCTATGACAGTCCAAAGTTTAAAGGCGATTATTCACTGAGAATCCTTCTAAATCAAAGAATGAATCACCAGGTAGCTATCTGAAATTTCTCAAATGAAGTAACACTCTAATATTTCTTCTGCATAAACAATTTAAGATAACAGAAATCCTAAATGCTATCAATAAGAATTCTTTTGAGAATTTGTATTCATTTTCCCATATATCCTAGCTCATGTACTGTCCCATATTCTGCAAAATAATATGATAGGCTGGCTGCCTGTAGTGTTGCTGAGTGACAGCCTGAAAGTTGGTTTGGTTTTTTTAAAGCAGGAATCACCAAATTAATAAATTATATATTTCTGAAGAAATTATTTGAATAGTAAACTTTAAATATCAAATTCAGTATCTCTGAAGGACTTACATTCCTATTTTTTTAAATTCTCACTTGAAAAACTTAGAATTTACTGAGCTTCTACTATACGCTACAGAATTTCAAATATATTATAACAAATCCTCACAATCCTTAAAGATTAAATATCATTATTCCCTCTTTAAATGAACACTTTCAAGTGGAAAGTGATTAGAGTAATTCACTTAAGTAGCAGAGTCAGAATTCAAACTCATGTCAATCTCCAAAGTCAAAACTTTCCTCTATTCCTTGCTGCTTAGTTTCATTAAATAATAAACATTATACTAAAGCATTAAGACTAGTAAGTCTTGCAGATTGCAGCAATTACCTATTCAATGGTTCATAAAAGCAACACTACCTCAACATAAAACTGAGAGTACCGTCCAAATATCAAGGGAATTCTAACCATCTTTCTGACTGCTATTCTGAGCTCCCGGTTTTAGAACAAGCAAGGGATAGAGTCCTGGTAGCAAAAACAAGTCCCTTCAGAGGCCCCATCAGTCTTCATTCTGTCAAGACCAGTGATGAGGTAAAAATCAATAGCAAACACAACCTAAAAACGGTTTAAGAGAAAAGGCTGAAGTAATATAAAACTAATTGAGGCATCTCTTAAAAATGCAAAACCAGTACAGCGTCAGCACCTCCTTCCAGGACATGCAGAAGCTGTCCCAAGATAAGTGGATGCCTGGAAGACTCCATGACCCTGGAGAAGAACCTGAACCAGGCCCTTCTATATCTGCATGCCCTGGGTTCTGCCCACACAGACCCCCTTCTCTGTGATTTCCTGGAGAACCACAGCCAAGATGAGGAAGTGAAACTCATCAAGAAGATGGGACCTGACTAACCTCTGCCGGCTAGTCAGCCCCCAGCGGGGCTGGGTGAGAGTGTCTCTTCATTAGGCTCACCCTCAAGCCCAGCCCAGAGCCTCCAACAGTACCCTTAGGGGCCCCTCTGCATCCCTCTGCGGTCAGGGCTTCTGCCAGGGCCTCTACCTGCAGCCACCAGGCAGCTGTTTAACCACAGAACCCTCTCCAAGCCATGGACCAAATGGAAACAGTAAGTCTTTTTGCATCAAAAACAAACAAACCCACAAAAAACTATTAATAAGTTCTGCTACAAAATTTTAGAATGTTAAAATAACATATCTGATTTAATTTCTAGATCTCTAGATCATTCAAATACTAAATTCAATCCTTCTTTCAATTTGATAGAAGTCACAACAATTCTATTTATAAAAACATACCAGCAAGAGGTGGCTTATGTGAGTGAAGAGTACATGGCACACTGACAATTAACTTGTGATCTGGAATGGGGAGCACTTTCACATCTGCATTCCTAATTAAAGCAGAACAACAAAGTAAATTACATTTTAAAGGACTTTTTTAAATATATAAGCCACAGTGGTCTTAACTTTTTTCACCTTTCAAATAGTATGAATTTTAAATGAATTTGATAGAAACAATAATAGAAATCAACAATTTAAGTATTGAGACATTTCCAGTAATTTCCTTTTCTACAATGACATTGCACACTAGATAAAACAAGAGATAATATAAAATTTCATGTGCCACGCCATTCACACTTCACTGGGATAGCTGCAGATTTTCAGAAGTGTAAAAATTAGGGGAAATCAATGATCATTGTGTTAATAATTTTTAAAAGCTTAAAAATTAATACATTTATACAATTTTGAAAAATCACCTTTCCTACCTTAATGGTAAAGCAGCTTTTTCTCGAACTCTCCCCAGTACAAGACCTTCATAAGGCTTTTTGTGTGGAGAATCTAATGGGAACACAAACTCTCCTGAATTGGTGATCTGATAGGGAAGAAGTCAAAAACAAACAAATAAACAAACAAAAGAAATCTGTAAATATCCAGAAAAGGGTTTTTCTTCCCTATCACTATAAAGTTTCCACCAGAGGAAAAGAAATTATTAAACCTCTAGACTAGTGCTGCCCAATAAAAATACAATGGTGAGCCACAAATGCCAGTCACCTATGTAATTTAATTTTCTAGTAGAAACATTTAAGGAAAGTTAAAAGAATGTGGTGAAATTAATTTTAATAATATCTTTAATTTAACATATGCAAAATATAATTTCAATATGTAATCAATTCAAAAAAGTTATCAAGGTATGTTATATTATTTCTTTCATACTAAGTCTCTGAAATCCAGTATATATTTTACACTTAATACCACATCTCAATTTGGACTGGCCACATAGTAACTACCCTATTGGACAGAGCAGCTATACGGGATTAAAAAATACTTTAAATATCACTTTATCATCTTGCACACAAACATCTCTACTTTTCACTAACATTTATTCCTGGAAACCATGCCATCATTAACTCATTTATTCATTCATTCAAATAACATTTAATGATGACTGCCCATGTGACTAAGTAGATTGTAATATTTCCTTTATTTATAGGAAACAGTGTCATTAAATACTGTCAGAGCAAAATTAATAATGAAAGAAGCTCAGGGATTGATAAAATAAACAATAGTCTAATCTCTTGGCATTATAAATCCAGAAATCTAATTTTATCATTTCGCCTTGGAGTGATGAGACTCTCAAAGACTCACATAAGCTCATTAAATTCAAAACACAATTTATAATAACACTATCAATTCATTAATTAACCACAGAGATATACATATTTTCATTATCAGAATATTCATACCTTCTATCTATGAACCCTTTACCCCACATCAAAGTACCTAAAAAATCAAATCTATAAAGTCGTTTTATAACCTCTAGGGCCCATGAGAGATATCTCTTCTATACAATACTGTATAAACACTGGAAATCTTTATTCTTTGGATATTTTTTATACTTAACACAGATTACTCCTTCTATTATAACCATATATGTAACTAACTACCTAATAATGTTTCATATAATACATTGTATTTTTGTTTTAAACTCTGATTTTATCATACCATCTCTTACAACTGATTACTACTACAAAGGAATAGTTTTAATTTTTACATATTAACATTTTACTTGTTTTGACTTCAGAAAGTAACCTTTTCCTGACTTCGACCCGGTCTCTGACTGTAAAAGAACTGTCATAATGGAGAGGATGGAATAGGGTTTTATATTCCTGTCATGGTCTTATACCAAATCAACCAAAGCTAAGCCCAAAGCAAAGACACAACTGTAAATGTCTGTCATAAAAGCAAAGATGTCATAAAAGCAAAGACACAACTGTAAATGTCTGTCAGCCAAGTCCCATAAAATAGGTGTAAATAAACAATGTACACAGCTTTTACAAGATAATCCAGTAGACTACAAAGTATAAACAAAGCGTATAAAAATAGAACTCTCCTGTGTGTAACACAAATATACCAGCTATATAAACATTAAACATTCAATTGATAATAACCTGGTTTATCTTTTTACAATTTAGGAAGGTTTTGTGGAATTTACCTAAGTAGAAAATGTATCTTTAAAAGAAATTTGCAGTGAACTCTGACTGATGCCTTATTTTTCTTTATTCTTTGGTATTCTTACAGCAAGAGAATACATTAAAGATCGTTCAACCAGTTTGATAGAGAGAATCATTTCTTTTAAAAATAGGCACAGCAGCACGTAAGGCACTGAAGGACCTAAGTTAAGGCTTAAAGTGTGAAATGTTCTTGGTTCTAGCATCTTCACAACTCTTCAACACTGGATTACTTTGCTATTCTCCCTCCCTTCCCCAGCAACATAAGAAAAAGGAAGGAAGGAAGGAAGGAAGGAAGGAAGGAAGGAAGGAAGGAAGGAAGGAAGGAAGGAAGGAAGGAAGGAAGGAAGGAATAAAGGAAGTCACAAAGGGTGACTGAAACTGTAGATGTGTAAAGAGTAAGAAGATGAAGGGTAAGACCATTTTTATGTTTAGTGGACGGATTTCCTCCAAGTTTTTGTTTGTTGTTTTTTAAACTACAGACATCAGAGCTCTTAAAAATTTCATCCTGATATCCATCTCCCTGAGTGATTTACTCAGGCCAGCAGTTTGGGACTCTACTACAAAAAAAAAGACAGAACAAACAGGTAAAAAGCCTTGAGAACAAGAAGACAAAAATGTTTAGTAGCAAAGTAAAAGTCTTAATTAGACCATGTTGAAGGACTAGAGCAGGAACATGTTAAGCATTAAAAAGCAGATGCTACCTTTAATGTGACTTATATGTCATGCTACATTAACAAATAAGTTAACTCCTGAACTTACTTTTACCCAGTGCCATTCAGCAACTAACTCCACAGACCACGAAGGATAAAGTTCTTCCTTTACAAAACGTAGGTGCTTCTGTCTATTGGTCACCCAAGTAATGACAAGACAGTCTGGAGCAGCCAGTTTAGGGATAGGTATTTGCTTTATTTGTAGTGGTGATAAATAACTGTACCTAAAAATAAACATAAATAATATGAGCCAAACTTGCTGCAAAAAAGAAAAATAAGCAGGGTGAAGACCTGTATAACACTGATTCCACAAACAAAGTCCTATAGGTATCTATTTATAGGATAACTAAATCTGAAGCTACAGTGACACCCAGTGGACATATTGTTACATGCAAGTCAGAAATAACTTCATTTTTCATTTTTAGTTTAAAACTGTTTATCACTTCTAAACGCATTACATTTTAGTAATTTTACTAATATTTACAATGCTTTTTTCTCATTCAAAATTAAGCAAACATTATTTGGTTTCCATAATCTGTACATTACACAGGGACCCCATCACAGCTAGTCTTGACACTACTATCTCAATATTCCACTATATTTTCAACCCTTGATCTATCATCCTGCTTCTTTCTTCCTTCCCAATCAATTCCACTGGGCTCTCTGAAACCCTCACGCTTTCATTACAATAAAATAAAATAATTAAAAATTCTTGCACCTCCTAGCTACTAATACCATGAAGTCTACTTTCTCTTGCTAGAACTCTACTTGCTCTACAATACCCAGTTAAATGACTGTGGCCCTTTCTCCAACACCCAGTACACACCAGGAAAAGGAGAGGTCAGCATTCTCCTAGCTCCCTTATTGCTGCTTCCAGGATATAACTCATCCACCTTTGCACAAAATCCCCTCCTCTTTGAGAGGTATGCTATCCAGCTACGCTAGCCTCTAATGTTTCTTATTGAACCCATTTCATCCTCATTCTCCATATTCACTGAGGACTTAAGCCAACATAAATCTTGCCATTATCTTGGGCAATCTGAATACACAATCTATATATAATGTGCACACTTCAACTATTCTTCCCTTAAATAAATACAATCAGCCCACTTCAATAATCCATTCCAATGGCCTAGACTTTGTCATCTCTCATACTTGCTCCATCTCTGAAACCATGAAGATTGATCTCTGGCCATAACCTCCTATCCCTCACCTATTATTTGACTTTATTAAAGCATCCAGTCAGTGCCCCATTCCTCCACTACTGTGAGTCTCTATGAGTTTCCTCCTACCCACACTTGTTCCTCTTCCCCACAGAGTACCAATCACCAATCACTTCATTGTCTTCTCACTAACACCCTCAACTCCCATCCCACCTTTATCCTTCTCACGGCAACTACAAACCTTCAACCTTCAATTCAATTCAATTTCTTCATATAGGAAAAATCAAGTGGAGAAAAATACAGAACTGAAGAATTGGGTCAATTAAATCCATTCTCACATTCTCAAAACTACTCAATTCTACTCAATCCTTGGTCAACTACTACAGACTCCCATCTCTTTTCAAGTCTCTTGCCCAAACTCACTCTTGGCAAAAAGGCCACCAGACTCCTTCAAATACCTAACCCTCCCATCCCTCCTTATAACACCTTCACTTCTTTCTCTACACATTTCCTCTTAAAGGAAATGGCATGGCTTCACGTATTTAAGGCCTATACCTCCAGGTGTGTTCTCTTATTCCCATCTTCTAGTATCTTGTAATGCTATTCCTGCCCTCCTGTATTTTCAATCACTCTAGTAGTTCCTTACTACGAACCTATAAATATGCTTATACTATGCAATTTGAAAGGAAGAAAGAGGAGAGAGGAGCGGGGGGGGGGGGGGGGGGGGGGGGACAGAAAAAGAAGGGAAGGGAAGGGAAGGGAAGGGAAGGGAAGGGAAGGGAAGGGAAGGGAAGGGAAGGGAAGGAAAGGAGAGACAAATTCTCTCAATTTGGTCTCCTTCTGTCTACAGCTAAGGACTTGTATGCATTTAGTCTACTTTCCTTTATTCCACAATTGACTACAATGAGGCTAATACTACTATACCTGCTCTGGAAAAAGTAAGTAACATCCAAATGGCCACATACAATAAACAGTTGAATGTAGTTCTACCACATGGCAACTGTATGATGTCAGAAAGTGATCAATAAATATTTCTTAAATAAACAAATAAATGAGTAAAAACAATTCCGATCTCATGCACCCACATTTCCTGCCATCTAGACCAGTGCTCTTCCAGTAGACTAGCATTTTTTTATAATCAAAGTGATGATTTTAAAAGACTAAGTTTGCCACGATATGAAGAACATCAGGTCAAAATTTGAAGTTTGGGTTGCCGGTTGGGGGGCTAGGTGAAAAAGGTGAAGGGATTAAGAAGTACAAATTGGTAGTTATCAAACAATCAAGAGGATGTAAAGTATAGCATAGGGAATATAGTCAATAATATTGTAATAACTATGTATATTGCCAGGTGGGTACCAGAGTAATCGGGCTGGGGAGAGGGGGGTCATTTTGTAAAATATATAAATGTCTAAGCACTATGCTCTACACCTGAAACTAATATAAAATAATATTGAATGTGAGCCACCACCGCCTGCCCTGCTGGCTCCTGAGCTCCTTTCCTTCCGGTGAAACCAGAGCTGGGTTGGGCCTAACTCAGGATTTCAGTGGATTTAAAGAGACAGCACCATCCCTGCCAGTCTGGCTTCCTCTCCCCCTCCCCAGGTAGGGTCTGGGGCAGAGAGAGGACTGGAGTGCTTCTTGCTCCTCCCTTGCCCTGGGCTAACTCCTGGCCTTTGCTCCTATTGTGGTACCAGGCTTTTGGCACTCCTCTCTCCCAGAGCTTTGGGCGGGTGGGGTGGGTAGGGGTGGGCTGTGGTTTCCTGTGCTGGCTGTTTGTGCCTGGCCCAGTACACGCCGCCTGCCTGGCCTTCCTGCCCTGTCTTGTTTCCTTGTGCCCCCCCCCGCCCCACCTCCACCCCCATGAGAGGGAGAGCCAGGGATTGGGCAGCAGACTTTGCGGGCACCTCACTGCCAGAGCAGTGAGGCCACACTGGCATGGCTGAAGGAATGAAATGAGGTGACCTCAGGCTGATCTAGGCAATGCTACTTGTCCCTGTAGCCTCCAGAGGCACAGTGGGCACCAGAATGGGTACAATCCCCTGTAGAAACGTCAGACTAGACCCCAGACTAGAAAGGTCTGGGGCCAGGAGTTTCCATGTCCCTGAAGGGCTGGGGGTTGCCTGACATTACCCTGGGGATGCAGGTAGGGTTGGGCTGGAAACTCTCAGACAAAAATGGTTGATTTGCATGGTCTCCTTTGGCAGGAGGTGGGGGAAATGGGGAGAGCTGCTAGGAACCAGGGCAAGGGGAAGGGCCCCTGAGCCTGGAAGTCCCCACGTAGAGGGTCCCAGAGCAATACCTTGGTCCTTGAGCAGATTTCTGCTGGGCTATGAATCTTTGACCTCCTCACCAGCCTGAGTCACTACCTCAGGAAGAAGTGACCTGGGTGGTAGAGGAGTTTCTAGGGATCAAAGAGTCCCAACACCCATGAGAAAGGGGACTCAAGACCTTGCTGTCTTAGGGGCTGCAGCTCCCTAAGCCAAAGGCCAAGGATCCCTGTGGCTCCCTGCAGGGCTCTATGCTTTCAACCATCACAGGGGGTCCTAGCAGCCCATTTCCTCTCTACAGGTGTCTGCCCACTCCATGTGGGAGCATGGACCCTCTAGTTTTCTCACTGAGTCTTGTGGGAGTGCTGGAGAACCAGAGCTCCCAAGAGGGTGGTGTGGGGAGCAGGAAACAGGTTGCTACAGGTGTGTGAATGCCCCCTATACTTGAGGCAGTTGTGTTGAGCAAGGAGCTGGAGGCCCTGGGCATCCATGGAAACTTTCCTGGTATCCCTCCCTGCCCCCAGCCAGGGTTAGGCCCTGCTCTGCCCCAAGCCCAGAAAAGTTGCACAGGAAAGGCAAAAGATCTGCTCTTTGTCTGAGCAGCCTCCTGGATTCCATTCTCATGGGTATGCTCTTGGCCTTTCACTCAGGTGACTTGTACCTGCTGCATATTTGTGATCATGGCTCCACTTCCCACTCTACCCTCTAAGAGAGAGCCAGAGTAGTTTTCCCAGAGCCCCATCCCTTTCCTTTCACCCATCTCAGGAGTGCCTGGCCTGGTGCTGGGAAGCCCCCTTCACTCATTGTTTATTTAAAAACTGCACCCACCAGGACCAGTCCTCCTGCCTTCCATCCCCTGAGGCCTCCCAGGCCTTTTCTGAGACAGTTTGCAAGGAGGAGGGGCCTCTGGGAGCTGGGCAGACTCCAGACGGGTAAAAGGGAGCGGGTGTGAAAAAAACAAACCGAAAAAAATAATAATAATATTGAATGTAACTGAAAATTTAAAAATGTAAAAAAAAAAAAAAAAAAAGGATACCCGTGTTTCAAAATGGTCAAAAGACATGAGAAGGCAATAGAGAAAAGAGGAAATAAAGTGCTTAACAAACAATAGGAAATGATTTTCTCTAACTGCTACTCAAAGAAATAAAAACTGTTTAAAAATATTTCTTAAAAATGGAGTTCGATGGTCCCAATAACTGCATAACTCGATTGCCTTTAATTAATTGAAAGCCATAACTTGATTTTATTTAATTTGGTTGATTTTGGAGGAGAAGGATGAAATAGTCAAACATCCTTTTCGATTTCTAATCTGGAAATCACTGAGCAAATTTCAAAATATGCATCTTTATAGTGTTGCAGTGGAAAGTATGCAGCATCACCTTTGTAGTATTCTTCCCAAAAATGTTTAACCTGAATCTAATCATAAGAAATAATCAGACAAATCCAAATAGTGGGATATCTACAAACTAGGGGCATGGACTCTTTAAAAAGAGCTAATGTCCTAAAGATAAAAAAAGACTACATTAATGGAACTAAAGAAAAATAAAGACCAAATATAATAAGTGATCCTTGATTAGATCTTGGATCTAAACAGTAAAAAAAAAAATAATGCCATAAAAAATAGTTTGAGGAAAAAAGGTTTATCAAAATGGCGGCATGAGGTGAGCCTCTGTAAAGCTCCCCTGTACAACTAATCGAACAACAATAACCCAAAAAGGACTCCCTGCACAGCAGACAGGCAAGACGTAGAGGCCCACTACTGAATTCACCTCAAAGTGCGGGAATAGCGCACGCGATTCATGTCACATTACATGAAATAAACATAATTGACATATATAGCGCACTTCATCCTAGAACATCAGACTATACATTCTTTTCGAGTGTACATGGAATATTCTCACAAATAGACCATATATTGGTACATAAAATCAGCCTCAGCAAATTTAAGAAGATTGACATCATACCAAGCATATTCTCTGATCACAAGGCTTTGAAATTGGATATCAACTGCAAAAAGAAAGCAGCAAAAAAACAAAAATACATGGAGATTAAACAACATACTTTTAAAGAACCACTGGGTCAAAGAAGAAATTAGAGGAGAGATCAAAAGATACATAGAAACAAATGACAATGAAAATACATCCTACCAAAATTTTTGGGATGGAGAGAAAGAAGTTTTAAGAGGAAAATTTATATCATTACAGGTCTATTTCAAGAAACAAGAAAAATCCCAAATAAATAACCTCATGTTACACCTTGAAGAACTAGAAAAAGAAGAACAAGTGAAACCCAAGGTCAGCAGAAAAAAGGAAATAACAAAAATCAGAGCAGAACTAAATGAAATAAGAGAACAAAAAGACAATAGAAAAAATTAATGTGACAAAGAGCTGGTTCTTTGAAAAGATTAACAAAATCCACAAACCCTTGGCTAGACTCACTAAGATAAGAAGAGAGAAGACACTAATTAACAAAATCAGAAATGAAAAAGGGGAAGTTATCACGGACACCACAGAAATACAAAGGATCATCCAAGAATACTATGAAGGACTATATGCCACCAAATTCAATAACCTAGAAGAAATGGACAAGTTCTTAGAAACATATAGCCTTCCAAGCCTGAACCATGAAGAACTGGAAAACCTAAACAGACAGATCACCAGTAATGAAATTGAATCAGTCATCCAAAACCTTCCCAAAAGCAAAAGTCCGGGACCAGATGGCTTCACTAGTGAATTCTACCAAACCTTCAAAAAGGATGTAATACCAATCCTGCTCACACTCTTCCAAAAAATTGAATTAGAGACAGTACTCCCTAACTCATTTTATGAGGCCAACATTACCCTGATACCAAAACCTGGTAAGGACAACACAAAAAGAGAAAACTAGAGACCGATATCTCTGATGAATACAGATACAAGATACAACATCCATTTATGATTAAAACAATAAAATAGGTATAGAAGGATAATACCTTAACATCATAAAGGCCATATATGACAAGCGCACAGCTAATCTCATAATTAATAGTGAAAAACTGAAGCCTTTTGCTCTACGTTCAGGAACACGACAGGGCTGTCCCCTATCACCTCTGCTTTTCAACATAGTGTTGGAAGTCCTTGCCAGAGCAATCAGGCAAGAGAAAGAAATAAAAGGCATCCAAATTGGGAATGAAGAAGTTAAATTGTCACTCTTTGCAGATGACATGATGCTATATATAGAAAACCCTAAAGACTCCACCAAAAAGCTATTAGAAATAATCAACGAATACAGTAAAGTTGCCGGCTACAAAATCAACGTTCAAAAGTCCATTGCATTCCTATATACTAACAATGAAATCTCAGAAAAAGAAATACAAAAAACAATTCCCTTCGCAATTACAGCAAAAAGAATAAAATACCTAGGAATAAACTTAACCAAGGATGTGAAGGACCTTATATGCTGAAAACTATAAGATATTTTTGAAAGAAATTGAAGAAGACACAAATAAATGGAAAGACGTTCGTGCGCATGGATTGGAAGAATCAACATAGTTAAAATGGCCATACTACCCAAAGCAATATACAGATTTAATGCAATCCCCACCAAAATCCCAATGGCATTTTTTAAAGAAATAGAACAAAAAATCGTCAGATTTGTTTGGAACCGTAAAAGACCCGGAATAGCCAAAGCAATCTTAAGAAAAAAGAACAGTGCTGGAGGTATCACACTGCCTGACTTTAGCTTGTACTACAGGGCTACAATAATCAAAACATCATGGTATTGGCAGAAAAACAGACACATAGACCAATGGAATAGAATTGAGAACCCAAAAATAAAACCACATAAATATGGACAGATAATTTTTGACAAAGAAGCTAAAAACATACAATGGAGGAAAGACAGCCTCTTCAATAAATGGTGCTGGGAGAATTGGATAGCCACGTACAAAAGAATGAAATTGGACTGCTATGTGTCACCATGTACCAAAATTAATTCAAAATGGATCAAAGACTTAAGCATAAGACCTGACACAATAAACTGCATAGAAGAAAACATAGGTACTAAACTTATGGACCTTAGGTTCAAAGAGCATTTTATGAATTTGACTCCAAAGGCAATGGAAGTAAAAGCTAAAATAAACAAATGGGACTATATGAAACTTAAAAGCTTCTGCACAGCAAAAGAAACCATCACAAAATAAAGAGGCAACCAACTGAATGGAGAAGACTTTTGCAAACAGTGCCTCCAATAAGGGGCTAATATCCAAAATATACAAGGAACTCATGCAACTCAACAACAAAAAAACAAACAACCCAACTGAAAAATGGGCAGAGGACCTGAAGAGACATTTCTCCAAAGAGGACATACAAATGGCAAGTAGACATATGAAAAAATGCTCAACATCACTAATCATCAGAGAAATGCAAATAAAAACCACAATGAGGTATCACCTCATCCCAGTCAGAATGGCTATCATCAACAAGACAAATAGTAACAAGTGTTGGAGAGGCTGTGGAGAAAAAGGAACCCTCATACACTGTTGGTGGGAATGCAGACTGGTGCAGCCGTTATGGAAGGCAGTGTGGAGGTTCCTCAAAAAATTACGAATAGAATTACCATATGACCCAACAATTCCTCTCCTGGGTATCTACCCAAAACATCTGAAAACATTTATACATAAAGACACGTGTGCTCCAATGTTCATTGCAGCTTTGTTTATGGTGGCCAAGACATGGAAACAATAAAAATGTCCTTCGATAGATGAATGGATAAAGAAGTTGTGGTATATATACACAATGGAATACTATTCGGCGTTAAGGAAAGATGATATAGGAACATTTGTGACAATATGGATGGATCTTGAGAGTATAATGCTAAGCGAAATAAGTCAGACATAAAAAGCAGAGAACCCTATGATTTCACTGATATATGATATATAAACCAAAAACAACAAAAGAACAAGACATACAAATGAGAAACAAAAACTCATAGACACACAAATGCTGGCGGGGATGTGGAGAAAAGGGAACGCTAGTGCACTGTTGGTGGGATTGCAGATTAGTGCAGCCACTATGGAAAACAGTATGGAGGCATCTCAGGAATCTGAAGATAGAACTACCCTATGATCCAGTAATTCCACTCCTAGGCATCTACCCGGAGAAATCCAAAACTCCAATTCAAAAATCTGTATGCACTCCTATGTTATTGCAGCACTTTACACAATAGCCAAGATATGGAAACAACTGAAATGCCCATCGGTCGATGACTGGATTAAGAAGCTGTGGTACATTTATACAATGGAGTACTACGCAGCCATAAAGAAAAAAGAAATCTTATCATTTGCAACAACATGGATGGATCTAGAGAACATTATGTTAAGTGAAATAAGTCAGAAAGAGAAAGACAAGTACCATATGATCTCACTTATATGCGGAATCTAAAGAAAAGAATATGTGTATGAACTAATCAGAAACAGTTTTGGGGACACAACAAACCAAGAGTTGTTAGATGGGCGGGGGGGAGGGGGTTGGGATGGGGGGAAGGGTGAAGGGATTGGGGGGCGGCTGGTGACCACAGGATGGCCTCAGGGTTTTCTGAGAATTACTTTGGGGAACTTATTCAATAGTGTTTGGGGATTTTGTTGGGTGCCCGATGGACATGTGTCCTGTTTGGGAGACCACCTCAGGGATGCTGTGAATGCCTGGTCATGGCATTGTACACCAGAGGCTGGACATTAATGAACGCCAACTATAATTTTATGTGTATAATGTGATGGCTCGGTGTGAGGTCGGGGTGGTGGTGGATGGGGGGAGGGGTGTTCACGGTGTGAGGGATGTAAAAATAAAATAAAATAAAATAAAACTAAAAAAAAAATAAAAAAATAAAAAAATAAAAAAGAAAATAAACATCAATACAGAATTAATCAAAAAAAAAAAACAAACTCATAGACACAGACAATAGTTTAGTGGTTACCAGAGGGTAAGGGGGGAGGGAGATGAGATGAGGGTAAGGGGGATCAAATATATGGTGATGGAGGGGGTGCTGACTCTGGGTGGTGAACACACAATGGGATTTATAGATGATGTGGTACAGAATTGTACACCTGAAATTATGTAATTTCATTAACAATTGTCACCCCAATAAATTAAAAAAGAAAAAAAGAATATATGCTGATGGAAGGAGAACTGATTCTGGGTGGTGAACACACAATGGGATTTATAGATGATGTAATACAGAATTGTACACCTGAAATCTATGTAATAATACTAATAAAGGTCACCCCAATAAATTAAAAAAATAAAATTAAAAAAAATAGTTTGAGGAGAACTGGAGAAATCTGAATATGTAATGTATATTTGATAATATTATTGCCAATATTAACTTTCTTGGGGGTGATAACAGTATTGTAGTTATATAGAAGTATGTCCTTGTTTTCAAGAGATGCATGCTAAAGAATTTTTGGGTGGAATTATTATATCTGTAACATCAGATGAAAAAGCAGAAAAATGAGAGAAAATACACACAAATGTGGTCAAATTAACAACTGGTGAATCTAGGAGAAGGTTAATTTGATATTCATGTACTATTTTTCAACTTTTGTCAAAGGTTGGATTTGTTTTAAATCAAAAGTTAAAGGAAAGAAGCAATACAGTAAATCATTACAATGAGATCATAAATATACACCTATAAGATATATGGGAAAGAAAACCAAAACTTCCAAAATGTGTTGTGTACAATTATAATCAAATACTTTAAATGAAGGGAGGGTCTATTACTCAGAATTGTAAAAATCTGTGCCAAAAATGCTGCTAAAAAGATCAAGCCCTTGTTAACTTTTTTAAAAACTTCTGTAGAGTATTCAAGAATAATATGTAAAAAAACTATCAATTTTCATTAAAATAAAAAGCAAGTGAAATTTAAGCTAGATATTTGTTTTTAAATAATTTTTGGAGAAAACTGGAACACATTACCAAGCACTATTACAAAATTGGCCTCTTTGATTCCTTTGAACTTAACACTGAACTATAATAATAAGTGATGGAGAACAAATCATCTTTTAAACAAATGATGCTAGTTCCCACCCACCCGCCACCATATATATACACATACATTAAACAAGGATAATCCTATCAGGTATGACATAGATTACCTTCCAGAAGCTGAGGGCAAAGGTCAGATTATTAAGGACAAATGTGTTTTGGTACATATTTCTAAACTTTAGAATTTGATATCAAAGAAGGCAAAAATGTTGCCTTTTGCTGCTACAGAAATATCCCTGAACTGGTTTAATCTGTAAACTTAGCCATTAATATATTACTTTTAACATTCTCAAACCTAAATATGGTGCTAGTTCAAGAGAATTATCTAGTTAAAAGAACTAAAAATTTAAAACTAAAGTGTTTTAGTAGTTTTAGACTACCTATGTCATAAATTAATGTTTTTATCATATGTAACTAGAATGTACAAAGGACAATAGCTTTTAGAAAGCATATTAATAGATAATTTACTTATACTTACCTCTTACTTCTTTTAACTGATTTATTCTGCCATGGTGGATCTATCACAATTACATCATATGTTTTCCCACCTGAAAAAAAAGATACAATTTCAGAAACTACCTTCTCTATGTGATCACTTTAAAAAATAAACATGTTCTTCAAAAACTGAAGTGTATTCACTACATACATATAATGGAATGAACAAAGGAGTTGTAGCATTTATTCAAACAGAATTTATCTAAAACATTAAGAGATTTCCCCTATAATGTCATATCATTGCGATTTTAATATGATTTCACCTACTACTATTTTTACAGAGACTACCTGAAAATAACTACAGCTCACTTAGCTGGACACCAGTGATTTGTAAAATGCCCTATGTCTTCGCAGCAATACTAATACAGTCCTTTCAAACCACAGGTGTTTTTTTGCATTTTTTAAAAAACTTTTTATATGAAATAAACTTTTAGTCTTATTTCAGTTGTTTACTAGTGTCCTTTTTTCTGATCCAGGATCCAAATCAAGATCACACATTGCATTTAGTTGCCGTGTCTCCTAAATCTCCTCCAATGTGGGAAAAGTTCCTCAGTCTTTCTTTGTCTTTTATGACTTTGACACTTTTGAAGGCTAGTTTTGAAGGCCAGTTATTGTATAGAATATCCCTCATTTTAGGTTTGATACTTCCTTGTGATTAAATTTAGGTTATTTATTTCAGAGTATAAATAAATAACCTGAAGTAATACCGTGTCCTTATCAGAACAACAAATCACGAAATACAGAATGTCAAAATGTCTCATTATTGGTGATATTATCTTTGATCACTTAGATAAAGTGGTGTCTACCAAGTTTCTCTGGTTTTCCCTTTGTAATTAATATTGTTGGGGGAGATACTTTAAGACTGTGCAAAATGTCCTGTGTCTCATCTTTTCACCCACTATTTTGACATTCAACTACTATGGTGTTTGCCAAATTGAAATTTCCTAGTTACATCATTCCACCCACATATTAACTGGAATTTTATTGTCAAGAAGGCCTGTCCCTTCTCCTCCTTTTATAAACAAAGGTATATTTTCCTAAATGTACAATCTCATAAGTAATCAAAAGAATGGAAAAGCATGTTCAAACACAGTATGATTTTCTCATTAATTTGTTATCCTGTCATTCACCCTGAAGAAGTTATGATACTATGACATGAACAACCACTCGTGTAAGATGGCTTGATAGCAATTAAAAGAAGCTTTTCATTAATAAGCTACGTAACTTTAGTAACTTCAAATTTTGGTATAAAATGTCCAAATAGCAATAAACAGCAGATTAAATTCAACTTGATCAATACCTCTTTTCTACATCATCCCTTGGAATATTATAATCGCTGAGCTAAACTCCTGATGCAGATTATCTCATTGTCACTTAAGCCTCAAAATGACCCTCAAAAGTAGGTATTATGTTCATTTTATAGATTAGGAAACTGAGGCTCAGTTTTGTGAAGTGCCCAAAGGCTCAACAGTTAAGTTTCCAAATCTAAACTCAAATTCAGAGTCTCATGCTCTTGGAGCATTAGGAATAGAGACAGTGGAAATGTAATGGCTGTGTGCGATGTCAGAGGGCTAGTCGACGGGGGAGGGGAGTTATCACTGTGTGAGAGATATAAATGATAAATGTCTAACTATTACATTGTTTTGTACACCTGAAACTAATAACAATAATGAAAAATATACAAAGTAAAAGGAGCCAGAAGCAAAAAAAATTAAGTAAATAAATTCAAATTCAGGTATTGTGACTCTGTAATTCAATATTTAAGTTTCTTTATAAAAGGAAAATATTTCAAGAAATTTTAGACAATAAACTTGAACATTAGCTTAAAACGTAACCTAAAACGCTAGGAATGGTTTGGGAATTAATATTCATATCTGAAGTGTTTCCACTTTGCCAGGAAGTAAAGTTATATAAAGTTATTTGGTCAAACCCAATTGTATCCTGAAGTCCTAAATACGAAGCAATAACTGTATCTTCTCTCTGGGGGCGCCAGTTTTTGACTCTTGGTTCAAAACAAGAATTTTAAATTTTTTAAAAAAGCGAAAGTTTGTACTTTAAAATTGAATTTAAAAGCAAAATTAAACTAAGAAAACTGTTTATCCTATCCCCATAAAATGTTAGCCCTCATGCAACATTCAGACTAGCTCTTGACTTTTGACACTGCAGAAAATTTATCTTTTTCTAGTAATAAACATAATTACTTACAATTCAGAAGTGGGTGCATACAAGAAACATCAGACAAAAGAAAACTGCTTTTTGGTGGCAGCAGGTATTTCTGTCCCATTACAGTAATCATTTTTGTAAAGCTAGAGTTGTTTTCAACAACCCGTGAAAATAAATCCTGCTCTGTAACAGACACATCATCTTCCACCAATTGTAATGTCAGGAGCTCCATTTCATTCAGGGAAGGCAAATGCTTTGCCATTTCACATAATTCTGACAAATTGCAGGTATCAAGTGGTAACGTAATGGGCTCTCTACACTTGTCCTGTTTTTCAGAAAGCGGATGAAGAAAGCCACTTTTAAAACCTTCTTGAATTAACTGTGAAGATCCATCCAAAATCAGCTCCCTAATCTGTAAGAAAAAATTTTTTTAAGTACATTAAAAAGTCACTGACATTTAAACCACTTTCTAAATAATGATATTCCTCCTGTGCTTTGAATATTTGAACTTATGGATTGAAATTAATATTCTTAAGGCTTACAGGAAAATAATTTTATACTCCAATGAAAAGATAGGAATGTGCAAGTATACCTTTGAACTGCTGTTTCCTAACTGGGGAATGAAACACACCTCATAAATTCACTGAAAATTAAACAACCAAACAATATATGTAAGAAAATAGATCCTTAAAAAGGTATAAAATGAATTTAATTATATGTTTGCAGAAGAAACTGGAATTTCTAATTTGTAAAGATAATTAAGTTTAAATCACAATATTTAATCTTAAATTTTTCTAATGATTTCATTTTAAAATAAACATACCTTTGATTTTATAAAATATACCTTGAATTACTAAGAAAGAAAAAAGTAACTATAAAATAAACATATAAACAAAGTTTTGCAATTATACAACTATAATAATCACAAAAATAAAAGCCAAGTTCCACTTCTGGATAGAGTACCTTTCATCTGAAATTCCTTAAAAAAAAATTTTTTTTTAAAGGCTTTCAGACCTTGGATGGATGTCAAGCAGTGCAGAACAGTGGTCCCTAAAACAGGAGAAAGAAAGGATTGTTGTAGGTTACTGCGTTGAGAAAGTTTCCAGGCAGCACCACAGGAAAGGAGACTCATTCAGAGACCCGCAGTTGCTCTGTGTTGAGATGAAAGAGCTGGAAGCGTGGAAATGCCAAACAGCTGTAGTTTCCAGGGAAGGGTACCAGAGAGGAGAGAGCTGCACAGAGAGAGGTCTTGAAGTCAAGTCTCCAGCTGAGTAGTGATCAACGCATACAAGCACTGAAACTACCCAATGAAAAAACCAGATGAAATGATCAGAGGGAACAATCCCCAGAGCTCACACAGGGCTGGGAACATCTAGTGCTCCTAGTGGCCGAAATGGAAAGGTAATTTCACAGGGCATCAGGTAGACTACTCAGAAGGGCAGTGACTCAGTAATGGGGAAAAAATAGCTCTAGACTAATGTCTGCTCTCGTCCTCACTAAAAAAGCTTAAAGGAAATTTCAAAAGGATCAAGCAGTTTCAAAGTAACTGTGTCCAAGAACAAAGCTCAAGAATATTTATAGGAATGTGAAAATATCCAGTACTTAACAAGCTGAAATTGAATTCTTACAAAAAGTAAAAAATTACCAGGAATATAAAGAAGCAGAAAAATGCAACACATTATAAACAAAAAAATTCACTCAATGGAAACACACAGAAATGACACAGATGATAAAATTAGTAGGAAAAGTCGGGTAAGTTTATTTGCAGCCCATTTAGAAACATTAGAAAAGGATAGTAAGGCACTTACTATAACCATATTCATATGTTCAAAAAATGTAAAAAATAACACATTAAGAAGAGACATGGAAACTATAAAAAAGACCAATTGAGTATCTAGAGATGAAAACTACAATGCAAAAATGAAAACTACACTAGACTGGATTAACAGACTAGATACTGATTAATGCACTTGAAAACAATGTAATCAAAGTGTTCAAAACGAAAGGAAGAGAAAAAATATTTGAGAAGGTAATGGCTAAAAAAATTCCAAATTTGCTATAGACTATGAATTCAGATCCAAGAAGGTCAAAAAACGGAAGAGGATGAGGAGGAGTAGAAAGAGGAAGTGAAGAAGAAGGAGGAAGAAACTATATTAAGGAATATCATAATCAAACTGCTGAAAATCAATGATAAAGAGAAAACCTTCAAATCAGCCAGAGACTCCCACTTTCAACCAAGCTGGAGTAACGGGGAAACAGCTTTCAAGACACTGGACATTAAGGCCATAAAGGGCAGTGAAAGAAATCATCGGTAAGCCCTTACTAACTGCCTGGAGAGTTTCCAGGCCACAGGAAGGAGAAATCTGGGCAGAGCCTAGAAGAAATCCAGAGGTGAGGAGACAGAGCTGAGAATATGGGGAGGCCAAGACCATTAGAGTGCACAGGACCGAGAACCAGAGATGAAAAAGCTACACAGAGAGAGAACGCTGTAGATCTGCAGGTGGTCACACTGTAGAAATTTCCCTAAGTACTGATCAGCTAGAGTGTGTGAGGGAACTATGTGAGGCCAGGAAAAGGACCACCAAAACAGACTAGAAGAAACAGTGCCTGGAGCTCCAACAGGACCAAGAACAGTGCCCGTTTCCAACACTCAGACTGGAAAACTTCATGATTCACAGGGCAATTGGGAGAATTCACCATGAGTCTCTCTGTGTAAGCAGAGGCAATGACAGCTTTTGATTCAGAATGAATTTTCAAGGATATTTCTATAGTATGGAAGATGGAGCTTGTGTCTCCCTCCAAGGCAGAAGGCAGATCTGTTTGTTGTCCAAATGAATAAAGGCTCCTTCTGGGGCAAAAGGTTGGACAAATCTGCTTGCAACGCATTCAGAAGGGTTCCCTAAGCTTGGGGTTCTTTAGCAATGAATCCAATCTACTACACACGCAGCATCCAACGAGGCTGTTTGGCCCTCATCCCATGGGACTTGGAGTACAGGGAAGTCCGTAAACATAAAGCACATGCTTCCTGCTATGCAGGGAGCAAGAAAATCCTTATTTTAACAAAATCTTAGGTCTATTACTTGCTAACTTGTTAGCTTCCAAATAGGGTCAAAGCTCAGACCTGTCACGGTTCTTGACAGGGTATTGGGTAGATCACAGATGTTGCATCAGTAAGAGAACATTAGACTTAGACCAAACACTATTCTAAACTCATCTAAAAAAAAATCTACCCACCAATTGATAAACCAATTAAACCAAGAATCTCTGAAGACAGAAGTTCTGAACAACACTCTCACCCAACTTTATCTGACATTCACAGAATACTGCATCCAACAACTATAGAATACATATTTGAAAAGAATACACAGAATGATATAAAAAGAGCACATGGTACACTCACAAAGATAACTCATACATTGGACCATAAAATAAGGCTTAATAAATTTAAAAGGACTGAAATCATCAGAGTATATATTCTTCTTATACCCCAACAGACTCAAGTTAGAAATCAATAACAAGAAGATATCTAGATAACCTCCAAATATCTGGGAATGGAATAGCACACTTCTAAAGAATTCATACAGGTCAAAATGAAATCACAAGAAAAATTACAAAATATTTGGGAGTGAATCAAAGTGGAAATATAAGATATGTATCAAAATATGTGAAATGCAACTAAAGCAGTGATTCGAGGGAAAACTACAGCTGTAAGTACTTTCATATTAAAAAAGATAAAAATCTAAATTCACCAACCTAAAGTTCCACTTTAAGAAGTTAGGAAAATTTGGGGGTGGCCGGGTGGCCCAGTTGGTTAGAGCGAGAGCTCTGAACAACACGGTTGCCAGATGATTCCCACATGGGCCAGTGAGCTACGCCCTCCACAACTAGAGTGAAGACAAGGAGCTGCTGCTGAGCTGCTGGTGAGACAGCCGGATGGCTCAGTTGGTTAGAGCCAGTTGGTCAGTTGGTTGTCGACTCAATTCCCACATGGGATGGTGGGCTGTGCCACCTGCAACTAAAGATTGAAAACGGCAACTGGACTTGGAGCTTGAGCTGTGCCCTCCACAACTAGATTGAAGGACAACGACTTGGAGCTGATGGGCCCTGGAAAAAAACACTGTTCCCCAATATTCCCAAATAAAATTTATACAAGAAAAAAAAAGTTAGGAAAAGTAGAACAAAGGAAACCAAAAGGAAGAAAATAATGAAGAGCAGACATCAACAAAATAGAAAGCAGATAGACAGTAAAGAAAATTAACTGAGATAAAAGCTGGTTCTTTGAATATACTTGATATCAAATCACATATCTGATAAGAAATTGATATCCAGAATACATTTTTTAAAAAACTAAAACTCAAAAACAAAAAAATAAACCCAATTTAAAAATGAGAAAAAGGACATAAATAGACATTTCTCCAAAGAAGATATACAAACGGCCAAAAGCACATAAAAAGATGCTCAACATCAAAAATCATTAGGGAAATGCACATCAAAACCACAATGAGATACCACTCATACCCATTAGTATGGGTACTTGAAAAACACACACACAAAATAACAAGTGATGAGGATGTGGAGAAATTGGAACCCTTGTGCACTGCTGGTGGGGATGTAAAACAGTGTATGTGAGAGAATAGAAAATAGTATACATGTATTGGTCTCTGTCCTCAGTTCCTGGTACAGAGCTCCTAAAACTCTTTTAAATTCCTAAGTGATAAGAGCATTAGGAGCATCAATTTTGTTCTAATAAGGTGACCCTGGGTGGGCTCCTGGATGGCTCCTGGATGGGTGCTGATTGCCGGAAAGACCAAGCCATGATTTGAAGCTTGGAATTTTCAGCACCCTCCCCACAACTTGTCAAGAGAGAGGAAAGGGTCTGGAAATGGAGTTTATAATTGATCACGCCTACATGAGGAAGTCTCCATAAAATCCCAATAGTACGCGGTTCAGGGAGGCTCCAGGTTGTTGAACATGTCCATACAGGGAGGGTGACACCACAACTCCACAAGATCAGAAGCTCCTGTGCTTGAGACCCTCCCAGACCTTGCCCTACATATCTTTTCATCTGGCTATTCATCTGTATTCTTTAATAACTGGTAAACGTAAGTGTTTCCCTGAGTTCTGTGAGCTGCTCTAGTGAACTAATCGAACCTGAGGAGGGAGTCATGAGAACCTCCAACCTACAGCAGGTTGGTCAGGAGCACAAGTGACAACCTGGGCTTTTGACTGGCATCTGAAAGGGGAGGGACAGTCTTGTGGGACTGAACCCTTAACTTATGGAATCTGATGCTATCTAAGGGTAGATAGTGCCAGCTAGTGTCAAAGAGATTTGCTTGGTATGGGGAAAACCTCCACACATTTGGTGACCAGAAGTGTTAGAAGTGAAGTGTTCCTTGTGAGTAGTAAAGGAAACTCACAGGAAAGAAAAACACAGGAGGGAAGAACTGGGTTTTCCCCTACATAGAAAAGAAAAAGCTGAGCTTTCGTTTTTTCTCTTTACAGTACAACTACCACGGAAGACAAAAGGGCAGTTCCTAAAATAATTAGAAATAGAATTATCACATCATCCAGCAATTCCACTTCTGGGTGTATTCCCAAAATAACTAACAGCAAGGACTGAAACTGGCATTTATATACTCATGTTTATAGCAGCATTATTCACAATAACCAAGAGGTAGAAACAACCCAAATATCCATGAACAAATGAATATGACTAGATTAACAAAATGTGGCCTTTAGAGGGAAGGGGTGGTGGGGTGTTATTGCTGAATGAGTAGAATTTCAGTTTGGAATGAAAAAATAGCTCTGGAAATGAATAACAGTGATGGTTGCATGACAATGTGAATGTACTTAGTGCCAGTGAATTGTACACCTAAAAATGGTTAAAATGGTAAATTTTATGTTATGTATATTTTGCCACAATAAAAAAACTGACCAAAAAAAGAAGCTTGTTCTTTGAAAACAGGTCAACAAAACAACAAGCCCTGAGCTATAAAAAGAAAGAACACAAATCATCAATATCAGGAATGAAAAAGGGTTATCACATATCACCAAAGATCATACAGACATTAAAAGCATAATAAGAGAATACTGTGAATAACTTCATTCCAATAAATCTGACAAGTTGGGTGAAAGGACAAATTTCTTGGAAAATACAACTTGCCAAGATTGACATAAGCAGAAAAAGAAAACTTGAAAATCCCTGTTATCTATTAAAGAACCTAATTTTGTTACTAAAAACCTTCCCCAAAAGGAAACTCCAGGCTTAGATAATTTCACTGGTGAATTACATCAAATATTCAAGGAAGAAAAAAACACCGATTCTATACAAACTTCAACAAAGAATGTATATGGATGTCAAATAGCAAATAAAGATTCTCAACATTATTAGTGACTAGAGAAATGCAAATTAAAACCTCAATAAGATACCACTCACTATACACTTATTCGTATTCCTAAAATCAAAAACCTGATAATATCAATGCTAGAGAGGATATGAAGCAAATGGAACTAACACATTGCTGGTGGGAAATGCAAAACAGTACAGCCACTTTGGAAAGCAATTTGACATTTTTTATATAGTGAGACAAACATTTACCAGCAATACCACCCCAACATGGAAATTTAAAACTCTATTACAAACACACTTAAGCAAATCTCTAGAAAACCATGATATTTCAATGAAATTTCATATGACAATTAAAACACAATGTATCAGAACCTATGAAATGCTGTATTGCCCCGAGAAAAATTAGTAACACTGAATACTTCTATCAATTAAAAAAAGAAAAAGGAAAAGAAATGACTTAAGACAACTCAGAGTCAGAAAAAATAAACTAATATAGATTAAAGCAGAAATAAGTTAGAAAATTTAAAAAGTAAATTAATTTCAAAAACAACTAATAAATTAGGTAAACCATTAACTAATGAAAAGAGAGTAAATATACAAGGTAATGAAGGTAAACTAACCACAGAAACAGACTATGCATAAATAAATTTGAAAATTGGATGAAACAGATATATTCTAAGATGAATTTCCAAAAAGGAAAAAAAAACGTTGTCAAAGGAGTATCCACACAAAAAGCAACACACTGAGATGGTTGCAAAGGGGAACTCTACCAAACTTTTAAAGAACAGATTACTCCAGAGAACTGGGGAGGAAAAAAAAACTTCCAACACTGATATATGTAAATATCGGTATATATAACAAAAAATTAAATATAGCAGACCAAGCTCACTTACAACTGTCCCAAATAAAATATTAGCAAATAAAATCCAGCAGAATATTTGAAAAATAATATGTCGTGGTCATTCAAAATATATACAACAGAAGCAAGAATAGTTACATACAAGAAAAACTCAAAGAAAAATATTAGAGGAGAAAAATCATCTATTCAATCTCCACAGATGCTTAAAAAACATTTGATAAACTTTAATAATCATGTTTGATAATAATACTCAAAAAATAAGAATAGATGAAAACTTCCTTGCTATTTCCAACTCAGCCCAAATCTCAGATTTATGCTTAATGAGGAAATCATCTCCACTAAGCCAGGAACAAGACAGGCTAGATACTCTCACAAGTATTATTTAATATTGTATTGTATTTTCCAGGCTATACAATTAGAAAAGAAAAATAAATTAGAGACATAATAATTGGAAAGGTGTTAGTAAAACTATTACTATTTGCAGGAGTTATAATTATTACTGGAAAATCCAAGAAATTCAATACCAAAAGGAAATTACTGTAACTTAACAAGAAATCTACAAGACCTTTATAAAGAAAATTTTACAGAATAACAACAGAAACCTGAATAAATGTAAAGACATATTCATGTTTTAGGCCAAGATCATCAATATCTTAAAGATGTCAATATTCCCCTAATTCAATTTATAAATTTAATTTGATGCCATAAAAATTCCAATAGGCTTTTTTTTTTTTTTGCTAACCAAAGAATTCAAATTGATCCTAAAATTTATATGGAAAATAAAAACAAGCCATCTTAAAATAAAATTATTGATCTTTCTTGTATATCAGACCCTGGATTTTTTGCATATTTCTGCAGTTTAATCTTCAAAGTAGCATTTCCAGACAATGGGTATATTTTCAAAAGTAACAAAATGCAGTAGAATTTTGGTATTGAAGGATTTAGCATTTGTGTATTCAACTATCTTCAATACATTTAAATCCAACGTATTAATGAAAACCATGATACCATTCCACACCCATTAGTATGGCTATTATAAAAAAAATAGTAATACTGGCAAGGATGTGCATTAATTGGAATCCTTGTGCATTGCTGGTGGCAATGTAAAATGTTACAGCTGTTGTGGAAAACAGTTTGGCAGTTTCTCAAGAAGTTAAACATAAGTTACTATATGATCCAGTAATTACACTTCTGGGTATATACCCAAAAGAATTGAAAGCAGAGACTCAAACACATACTTGTACACCAATATGAGGTGTAATCGAAAAATGTGGTGAATGCTTAAACTTTAAAAAATGTATTACAGTAAAAGACACATTGCCTTTAATCCCCCTCAAAATACTCCCCCTCACTTCAAATACCCTTATTCCATCATTCTTGCCACTTTCTGAAACAGTTCTGGAAGTCCTCTTTCATGAGTATCTTTACTTCATCATCCATCATGACAACACTCTGTGTCACACATGGCTTCTAGAATGGCAATTTCTGTCAAGTAAAAACATTACAGTGTGTCCTTACCCACCTTATTCACCAGATCTGGCACCATGCAACTTCTGGTTCTTCCCCAAAGTCAAAATGATGTGCAGGATATTGAGGCAGCCATAACAAGTGCAACTAAAGACACTCATGAGAAAGGACTTTCAGAACTGCGTCAGAAAATGGCAAAAATCATGGGACGTGTTTGAAGCGAGGGGGAGTCTTTTAAGAGGTATTCATGGCAATGTGTCTTTTACTGTAATAATTTTTTTTTAATTTAAACATTCACCATATTTTTTATCATACCTCATATATACAATAAAATATTACTCAACCTTAAAAAGGAATGAAATTCTGATATGTGCTGCAACATAGATGAAACGCAGACATTATGCTAAGTGCAATAAATTAGATACAAAACGGTAAATATTGTATGGCTCTACTTACATGAAATACCTAGAATAGGCAAATTCATAGAAACAGAAAGTAGAATAGAGGTTACCCAGGGCTAGGGGAAGAGGGGGATGGGGAGCTATTGTTTAAGGAGTACAGAGTCTATTTAGGATGATGAAAAAGTTCTAGAAATGAATAGTGGTGATAATGGCATGACAGTGTGAACGTACTTAATGCCACTGAATTATACACCTAAAAATGGTTAAAATGGTAGATTTTGTTATATATATTTTACCACATATAAAGAGAAAAAAAAGATCTAATGTCCTACCATCATATTAATTCAACATGTCCAAAACTGTTCTCATTACCATCCTACTTAAGCCAAATTCCAACACCAAGTTTCCCATTTCAATCAAAGGTGTTCCTTAGAGTTAATCTTAAAATATTTCTGTACCCTCTCTTTTCTTTCATTTCTTTAACTCCTGGGTCTATTTATCTCTAAATTCTAGAAATATATCCTTCACATTATTCATGCTTCCTTCTGTCACTATCTTAATAAATCATTTTACCTATAGACAACAGGTTTTCAAAACCTATAAAATTTCACTTAAGCAATATAGCATGTTTACTTATGTTCAATACATAAGAGTATACGAAGTTTTAACAAAAACTGGTTTAAACTGTTCATTATTATAAAAGTAACAACAAATTACTCCACAATTAAATTCTAACCTTGTTCAAAATGACTGCTTGGTTTTTAAGAACATCCTTATTTACGTTGCCTATTTATTTATACTATTTCACATTAATCTTACAAAGTGATCAATGAACATTTTACACCTTACCTTTGTATGATATTCCATAGCATCCACTTCACCTTGATTGAAAACAACACATCTTTTACGCTTCTAAAGAGAAAATTACAGAAAATTATGTTATCTTCTATCACAATATTAATATTTGAAATATATTAGTATTTTTTTCTTTTCACATTTTCCATATTGTGTATCTCAGTCTTTAAGAAGTAATGATTGACTATTGAGGTCAAAATCAGCGCAAATGGTATGGACTAAGGAGGTAAGCTTTCCCAGCTAATAATAATAATAATTACCACTACTACTACAGATTTAATGGGTAATAAAAGGTCACTTCACCCTTATCTGCTATTAGTAATAGTACCAAATGATAAAATGTAGCACTGATATCCATGGAACACAAGGAAACTGTGACACTGTATAAACAGTCACCAGTGGCATCTATCAGTAGATATATATAGTATAATTATTCTGAACTTTCTTCATTTCTGAAGAGAGGAACCATCCATGTACTATCATTAAAAAAGGTAGAAACAACCCAAATGAACAATGTACTTTTAATAGCTGTTTATGATTGATCTGAGGGTTAGGTACAAATGAGATATATTAACACTGTTCTATATCTAATAACTCCGTAGCAAAAAACATATAATACAGTGCAATATAGAGCAGGGACATTGTACTTTTATTGCTGACACCTCAGTGCTTACATAGTGGTAAACTCCTAGCAGGAACAATAAATGTTTGTTGGCTGAATAAATAAATGGACTTAAGGTAAAGCTAATTGTAAAATTTGCTTTAGCATATCAAAAATTAGGTAAGTTTTGTTAAAATAACATTCATTAATTATGCTAATTTATGTTTTGCCATATTAAAGTGAGAAATTTACCCAATATAAAAGTTTAAATATTAAAAGATAATGTCCATACTGGTAAACTATAAAGTCCTTCACAACTGCTTGCTATTATTTGTCTGAATTGGTAATAGTAATAATAAGCTACCTATATACTATTTTACTGAAACACTATATATTTTCTTTTCTGTGCCTGATATATAGCAGATGATCAATAAACATTTGTTGAAAGAGAAAAATATATATACGATAAAAAAAAACACAAGAATATTACAATTTCTGTTTCAGGTACCTATAACAATGTAATAATAAATTATCTCTATTGCTTTCCTTACTCTAATTTTCAACGTAATTTTCTAATTTTTCAGAAATTTAATATCTTTCTTCCTCACTCTATTGTAAGATCCATGAGGGCAGGGACTGTATTTACCTTGTTTCATCACTCTACATATAACAGCACATAGAAAGATCTCAAACATTTATTGGGCGAGTAATGAATGTTATTCCTATCACTAACAAAGAAAATGATAATATAATCTACCTGAAACAGACTGTGTGTGATCACAAAGACATAAAAAGTATTAAAGCATTATTTGATCTTATACGGCATTCTCAAAACTTTACTAAAAGATTAAACCAGTGTGTATGCAAATATATAAATTTAAGAGCATATACATTTTCCATTGTAGCTTTCTACTTTTATCACTAGAAACCTTTCAAAAATATCACCCTTCTTTCAAATATTTATTATATAAGTTTATCCCCAAGGGACAGGTCTCTAAAAAATCTCCCCAAATCCATAAACTGCTTCAGAATTTTGCAGAGAAGCATGTTTTTGAGCAAAAACAGGTATAAAAATATAATTAGTATAAATGCCTAAGCAGAAAGGGATTTTTTGTTGTTTAGTGTTTTTCTTTCTTTGGTTGTTTAATTTACAGAGCATTTACTTCTGAACCAATTTTGCTTACTTTTGAAATATGCAAATTTGGTCTCCTAAGAACGGTAGACTGTTAATAAAGAGTTAAAAATTACTCTGGATGTGCTAAAGTCTTCTTATGCTTTATCGATTATTCTTTATACTTAGTAAATCACAAGATATTTGATACTGGAATGATAAATTTCCCCTGTATTTTCTGTAGAAATATAAAAATTTATTAAAACTGTCTACCTTCCCAACAGTAGAAATCGAGATTTCTTTTTTAACACCATTCATTAGATCTTCCTTTTCATTACTTTGTTGGCATGCCTTGTGAACAGCTGAAGTTATATAAGGTATAGTGACATCAAACAGTTCAGATCGAAAAACATATTTTTGAATGAACATTTCACAATTTCCTCCATCATCATTCTCTAGCTTAATGGTAGAGTCAGAAGCAGTAAATGTAGCAGAGGATCCAAAAGAGGACACGGAATCCATTTGAAGAGAATCAAGGTGGACAGAAGAAGTGGGCTCACTTTTACTGCAACAAGGCTCATGATGCTGGTGAACCTGATAGTTTATCTTGTTAATGAAAGAAAGATGATCCAGTAACCATCCTGGTGACAACTGGCACACCACAGACATTCTCTTCCTTTAAAAAAAAAAAATACCCTGGAAATTAGACACTAGAAGTAAAACTCAACTTTCCAGATTAAGTTCTTAAATGTCCTGTATTTCAATAAACATATACTGCATACACAAAGGTAGATTTGATGTGCAAGCATATAAACCTCACATGTACACAGAAGAGAGTTTAACATTCATGACATATAGCAGGTCTAAGAAAAATTATAATGTTTTAATATATAAACTTTTCATTTTAGGGTTAATTCAAAATTTTCAGCCCACTTGGCCAATGAGGAAACCTGATCTTATTTCTGGAATCCCATTTGATCCTCCTATCTTCCTGGACCCCGCTTGTTACTTAGATCTAACCACTAGGTCTATTATCTTCAAAGTCAGGAAGTCACTGGATCCTTAAAAGGTGAAAGTTTTCTGTCAAAGCATAAAATATTGTATTACCTTTGTGAATTCATCCTTTTTAATGAGATAAACCTAGGTAAGATCACAATTTCCAGAGGAGTTGTTAGCATCTCAGCTCTTATTTTTTCAAACTACATTTGTCGTAGAAATCAGCCCATTCTCCAGTATCATTGCCCTAGTTACCCACCGGTACCAATGGAGTGCAAAAAGGATAGAAGCAGAGCAAAATGTAATTTTAACAGCACATCAGAAGCACTTAACCATAGCAAAATTTCAAGGTTACACAATCAAGATCTGTACTGGATCTAAGCAGTCCCCCTTGGGGAAGTAGGTTTTTCAGAACTTCCTAATCTTTTTTCAAAAGATGGTTTTCAGTTCTGGATATTGCTTACCAAATCTAACGTAATGTGGAGAACTTCAGAGGGAGAGCAGAATAAGATTTATGTAAGTAATAGCACATTTAGATGCAAACTTCTACCTCTATGTATTAGTTTCATGACCATGAACAAGTTATTTGATCTCACTGAGCCATAATTTTATCATTTTTATGACATCTCAGAGGGCGGTTTAGAGAATTAAATAAGATAATCGACATGAAGTGCTGTACACAGTGAGTAACACAAAACAACTCCTCAAATAAAGGCTATTGGTGATGGTAATTCCGGTATTGGTCCTGCCTTCAGTCACCACTGTGGTGAGAAGTCCTGTCTGTAATGGCAAGTGAGAGCCAGAAATTTAGATAAGACTGAAACTCGGGAAAAATGACGTGCCCAAAATTGCAACTTTAGAGACACAATTGCTACGAGACCCAGGTATCCAGACTTTGGCTCTTCTCCCCCCCTACCACTCTCTAGGTATTTGGCAGTGAATTCAAATTCAAGAAAGCGGGAATGTCCTATTTTAAGCAGAGTAATCTACTATGCTTAGTGCACCCCTCTCGAACTCTCTTCTATTTCTCTACTTCAACAAACCCCATCCCAATTCACTTGGTTGCCTCCTAGCTTCTCGCAGGCCACCACTAGAGGGCCGTGAAACCAGAGCGAGCAAATTCGGAGCCTAGTGTGATCTCAGGACCAACTGCAGTCACTAGCTCCTCCCTCACCACTTCCGTTGTCAGAAAAGTGCACGCCGCCTTCGCAGATTTGAACTATGAAAACAGCACTCATCTAAATATTGGTGGTGAAAGACCCCCCCTTTCAGCGCAAAGGAAAAAAAAAAAATCTCCTTTTCCAAGAGTCAACGGGAGTGGCCATGTTGCTGTACGGAAAAAGCGTTTCCAGGGCGACTTATAGTGCTGTGCCCACTACTCAGCGACTTAGAGCACTCGGGTCGTCAAAGCTAAATTTAGGGGTCGGGCCAGACTCCGTAGGGGCCGCTTACAGTGTCCAGGAGATGTCAGTATGCCCGGCGAGACGGCGGGGCGCGACAAACGCAGACTTCCGGTGATGAGGAGGTCCGTGTAATAGGTGCGCACGCGCGCGCACTTCGCACGTGATGACGTCATTATCAGCGGAGATTTTAAAATTCTAACGGCGCCGGCGGTTGGACAGAGTTGGTGTTTTGGCGGCTTCTGTCCTGTCCGACAGGTAATTGCACGGTTTACGGAAATTCGGTCTGTGGGTCCTGTCAGGAAACTGCAAGGCAGGTAAGTAATGATTTGGGGTTAATTTTGTTCCGGCAGTACTGGTTTGGAGGGAGGAAGCAATAGAGCCCGCAACTTAGAGACCCTGAGGGACAACGTTTTAGGGTCCGCCGTTGTGAGAAGCCTTCGGGCCCAATCTGCGAGGTGCTAGGTTCCCGGAGTCCGGTAAATTTCTACTGGCAATGATTTCCCAAGGGAGAAGGGGAGGACGTAGATGGACGCTGAGGGAGAAAAGAGAAGCTGGAGACAGGAGAGGAGGAAGAATTGATCAGAGCAGGGAGAGGAACTGTTTGGTGTATTTGAGATACTAGTGTAACATCCTAAGTGGCGTGTACATCTGGAGGAGTACATCTGGAAGTCTTAATCTTAAATTTTAAGAATATTTCAAGTGGAGATTGGGAGTGGACATGGGTGAGAGTGGAAAAATTGATTAGATGCTGAAGCATATATTGAAGGATGAGAACTAGGTGATCAAACCAAGAAGGTGACAGGAAAAAAATTCTGAGATGTTCTAAATTGAGTTACAGCAGCCAGAGACTCAGAGAAAGAGAACAGTTAGCCTGTGAATGGCTGTGGACCAACTAACAAAAGACAGCTCAGATTCATGTGTGTCTGTTGGAATTTCAGATTAACTTCCCCAGGGAAAGATTATCATGAAGAAACAATGAAACTGAGCTGCCTTGCTGTTTGAGGATAAAGATGGTAGTTGGTGCTTAATGTGCTAGTTATGTATGGAAAGATTTTGTAATACTGAATTCATGAATGCAGGTCGTAAGCATGAAGCGCAGTTCAGTTTCTACCGGGGGTGCTGGCCGCCTCTCTATGCAGGATTTAAGATCCCAAGACTTCAATAAACAAGGCCTCTATACCCCTCAAACGTAAGTACGTCGTGCCTTATTGTCTTTGACAAAGAAATCCGTAAAGGTGATTAATACAAAGCTGCAGTGTAAGTGATGTCGTGATGAATCTTTTCTGTTCCCAGGACCAAATTTGGGATCCATGAAGGCCAAAAGTGGGCATATTAGTTAACTGTGTGTTGTGTTTTATCTTACTTGTTCCTTTAGTTCCCAAAGCCATGTCTTTTGCCAAGCAACACCTAAAAGGACACCCCTCAGCGCTCTTTTTCCCTCCTTTATTATAAAGCTGCTTGTTTGAGTAGGCTCTGTGCAATAACTCAATTTACTGAGGTGAATCCAACTAGCAAAAATCTCAATCAAAGGTATTATTTGCTCTGACCATAGCTGCAGTTTAGTAGCAACCTACAAAACACTTCTCCAAGCTGTTTCCTCAAGATTTGCTGGAAAAAGTTGTCCAAAAGAACTTACTACCCTAAACTAGTTTTTCCCCCAAGAATGATTTTCTTCCTGATAATAAAAGGCTATTAGTAAGCCACTGTAGAGCTGTATCAATCCTTCTCCAATACCAAGTGACAAGAAAAAAATTCTGAAATGTTCTAAATTAAAATTACAGCTTACAGCGAGCGGCCTGAGAGTGAGAGGGGACAGAATAAGTAGCCTGTTAATAGCTGTGGGCCAGCTCTGAAAAAAAGATTGCTCACGTTCCTGTATATCTTTTGGAATTTAAGATTAATTTCCAGGCCGCTATTTCTGTGAATATCCAAAAGAAAGAATAGCCTGGTGCCATCAAGCCCCAAGAGCCTCTACTTGCTATTTACACATGAACTTTCCAATCTTCTGCCCACAGCTAATCCACAGCAGTGGACACTTCTTTCTTGCTGAGTCTGGCCCCACTTTAGCTTCTCCCACCCCCTTTGTCTATACCTAATGTAAATTCTTTCAGAACAGCTTACATCTCCCATCTCCCACCCCCGCTACTTGATGTATAAAAATGCTTAACAACTCCAGGAATCAGACACGTTTGTCCTTTCTACATAGCTGTGCTGCTGGTGGTTCAGAATTCATGCCCCAGGATCTAGTCTTTCTTGGTAGCTAATGGCTTTCTTTTAAAAAAGACTTAGTTGTGGAAGTTAAAATTTTTTGTTTAACACAAAGTACAAGTTACTGTTCTTAAATTACTTAGGTTTACATATGTAGTATGAGCCTCTGCTACTTTTAGAAGTTTGAAATACTTACATATTTTTTTCGTCTGAAATCAGTAAAATTTTCGTACTGTTGCACATTACATACACTAAAGGATTGGTCTTGAATTGTATTAGAAGCAAAAGGCTACAATTGTCAATGTTCTTGGTCTGTAATTTAGGTAATATATATTTTTAGGTTTAGCTGTGTTCTGATAAAGAGTAAGCCTTAAGAGAAAAAATTTTAATGTAGCTATTATCCTATGATTGAAATTTTCTATTTTTAAGGTTTTTCTTTTTCTTTAAAGTTGTTATCCATAAATGCCCATATTTTAAGATAATTGAAATTATAATGTAGATATGGGGTTTTTGGCTTTCTTCTTAACATTTTAGCATTATAACTTAATATTATGTTAGCCTATTCTGTTTATAACAATTATGATTGCTGCTAAAAGTTTTCATAATTTTGAATTATTTTATAGGTAATAGGGAAGAGATGGTTCCAACATGTTTCCAAAAGTTTCTTGAACTAATATTTTTTATACTTATTTTGAAGACTTTGTTTTTCTCTTTTTCTTAAAGCAAAGAGAAACCAGCCTTTGGAAAGTTGAATATAAACAAACCCACATCTGAAAGAAAAGTCTCTGTATTTGGTAAAAGGTAATGATCTTTTTTATTAGCTCTAATGAAGGGATTCTTAAAGCCATGCATTGGGCTAAATGCTCTCAGAATACAAAAAATTAAATGGCATGGTCCCTTTCCAGAGAAAGTTATAATCTGGTTTTCTTCTGTTTTAAATGGTTAAAACCGTTATATCTGCCTTAAGTGATGCTAAGAAATATGTCGCACATTTAGACCGCTGTTCATTGTTGCAAGCGAATACTTAATTGAAAATTCTATACCTAACTTTCAGATACTATCCTAGCATTTAAAATTAGGAGAAACCGTCATCTAGTTCATTTTAGTCCCAGACTTTTTTATACACTTCAGTGAATATTAAAGACTCCAGAACTTTTATTTTGTGTGCTGTGTCTATTGATATTAACTATATTATAAATCACCAGAGAAAATTTTTAAATATGTATTAATTCAAATTAAAATAACAATCCATTATATATTAACATAAATAGCATGCTTTTAATTTTAAAAATATTTTTTAAAATAACTTATAGTAGGAGTGTCGTTTTACATTTTTTTAAATCTCATTAATGTCAACTTAGTAGAAGATAGCTAGATTCTCATAATCTACTTCTACATTCAATTTCTTACAGTATCATACATCATATAGCCAGCCTTTGGAAAACTCCATTGTATGGTCATATGAGAATGAAAGGGGCAAATAACATCTTAGTTTTTTATGAAAATAAACTTCTCAGATCTCTTAGATCACACTTTGAGAATCGCTGTCTAGAGAAGATCATTGGTTACCTGAGCTGGAGGTGGGGCAGCATTGCCTGGTAAGGGGTATTAAGACTTTGGGGATGATGGAAATGTTCAATATCTTATTGTGGTAGAGCTTACACAGCTGCATGCATTATAAAAACCTCATCAAACAGTACACTTTATAAACAAGTGCATTTTATTTTAAGCAAATGGCACCTCAGTAAAGTTGATTTTTTAAAGAAATGTTCAACCCCAAAATTGACAAAATAAACTCTTATCTCAGCAAAACAAAATATAACTTTGTTTTAAGACAAATCTATTTGTTCAACTGTTCTGAAAATATGTAGAGATGAAATATTTGTTACCTTATGAAAAGTCTTTTCTATGAAACCAAGTTAAACTGTTTCGGTAGTCATTTCGTTTGATGAAAAATCTTAAGGCATTGTTGTAATGTAACTTTCATCTCAGCTGTTTTTCAGAGATAATGATCATAATAATTATGAAATCTAACATTTGCAGAACATTTTTATAAACCAGACATTGTCTTAAGTATTTTATCTATATTAACTCTTTTAATCAATCCTCAGGACTGCCCTATATAAATAGATACTGTTATTGTCTCCATTTTATAGATAAGGAAATTGAAGCACAGAGAAGTTAAGTAATTTATCCAAAGACGTACAATTAGTAACAGAGACAAAATTTGAAACCATAAGATCTGGTTCGAGATCTATGCTCTTAAACTATAAGTTGAGTGACACAATATTTTGATTGGTTGGGAAATTCTTTTATAATTTAAAAAGACATCTATTAGTATAGTGTTGTGTAGAATAAGAGGTGAGTATTCCTTTCAAGATAAAGAACATACTAAAAGTTAAGCAATAGCAGTATGGAGAAAAGTGGTTCTAAAATTGGCAAATTCTCAAGGAAAAAAATTACCTACTTAATGAAGGCAGTGGAGTTAGGGGGCCCAAGCTAAAAAACTTTTAGAGCGTGGGCAAGAGAGAACTTGAAAACAGCAAGCAAACTTGCAGGGAGAAATACGTTTTGTGAACAGTGTTCAGGTATTATAGCAATGTTTATTGTACAATCATCCCTTGGTATTAGTTCCAAGCCCCCTACAGATACCAAAATCTGAATATACTCCAGTCCCTTATATTAAAATGACATAGTATTTGCATATCACCTATGCACATACTCACATGTACGTTAAATCATCTTTACATTACTTACAATACCTAATACAATGTAAATGCTGGGTAAAAATAGTTATAATGTATGGTTTGGGGAACAGTGACAAGAAAAAAAGGGTACATGTTCAGTACAGACACAACCATTATAGGCCTAACTCCATCATACATGTCAACAACAACATAACTTCTTTTCTTAACATTTTTATCCCCTATTTCTTTAAACCGTGGATGTGGAACCCACATTTATTGAAGGCTGGCTATAACTCCGTTTTTGGCATCTGTCCAATAAGGAAAATTGTTCTGAGGATACATAATTATTTTAATTAATCGGGGTGACAATTGTTAGTAAAATTACATAGATTTCAGGTGTACAATTCTGTATTACATCATCTATAAATCTCATTGTGTGTTCACCACCCAGAGTCAGTTCTCCTTCCATCACCATATATTTGATCCCCCTTACCCTTATCTCCCACCCACCCTTTACTCTCTGGTAACCACTATACTATTGTCTGTGTCTATGAGTTTTTGTTTCTCGTTTGTTAGTCTTGTTCTTTTGTTTTTGGTTTATATACCACATATCAGTGAAATCATATGATCCTCTGCTTTTTCTATCTGACTTACTTCGCTTAGCATCATACTCTCAAGATCCATCCACATTGTCACAAATGTTCCTGTATCATCTTTTCTTACCGCCAAATAGTATTCCATTGTGTATATATACCACAACTTCTTTATCCATTCATCTATCGAAGGACATTTTGGTTGTTTCCATGTCTTGGCCACAAAGCTTGGTAAACAAAGCTGCAATGAACATTGGAGCACATGTGTCTTTATGTATAAATGTTTTCAGATTTTTGGGGTAGATACCCAGGAGAGGGATTGCTGGGTCATATGGTAATTCTATTTGTAATTTTTTGAGGAAGCTCCACACTGCCTTCCATAACGGCTGCACCAGTCTGCATTCCCACCAGCAGTGTATGAGGGTTCCTTTTTCTCCACAGCCTCTCCAACATTTGTTACTATTTGTCTTGTTGATGATAGCCATTCTGACTGGGGTAAGGTGATATCTCATTGTGGATTTTATTTGCATTTCACTGATGATTAGGGATGTTGAGCATTTTTTCATATGTCTACTTGCCATTTTTATGTCCTCTTTGGAGAAATGTCTCTTCGGGTCCTCTGCCCATTTTTCAATTGGGTTGTTTGTTTTTTTGTTGTTGACTTTCATGAGTTTCTTGTATATTTTGCATATTAGCCACTTATGGGAGGCACTGTTTGCAAAAATCGTCTCCATTCAGATAGGTTGCCTCTTTATTTTGTTGATGGTTTCTTTTGCTGTGCAGAAGCTTTTAAGTTTCATATAGTCCCATTCGTTTATTTTAGCTATTACTTCCACTACCTTTGGAGTCAAATTCATAAAATGCTCTTTGAACCCAAGGTCCATAAATTTAGTACCTATGTCTTCTTCTATGCAGTTTATTGTATCATGTCTTATGCTTAAGTCTTTGATCCATTTTGAATTAATTTTGGTACATGGTGACACATAACAGTCCAGTTTCATTCTTTTGCACGTGGCTATCCAGTTCTCGCAGCACCATTTATTGAAGAGGCTGTCTTTCCTCCATTGTATGTTTTTAGCTTCTTTGTCAAAAATTATCTGTCCACATTTATGTGGTTTTATTTCTGGGTTCTAAATTCTATTCCATTGGTCCATGTGTCTCTTTTTCTGCCAAAACCGTGCTGTTTTGGTTATTGTAGCCCTGTAGTACAAGCTAAAGTCAGGTAGTGTGATACCTCCAGTATTTTTCTTTTTTCTTAAGATTGCTTTGGCTATTCGGGGTCTTTTGTGGTTCCAAACAAATCTGATGATTTTTTGTTCTATTTCTTTAAAAAATGCCATTGGGATTTTGGTGGGGATTGCATTAAATCTGTATATTGCTTTGGGTAATATGGCCATTTTAACTATGTTGATTCTTCCAATCCATGCGCACGAATGTCTTTCCATTTATTTGTGTCTTCTTCAATTTCTTTCAAAAATATCTTATAGTTTTCAGCATATAGATCATTCGCATCCTTGGTTAAGTTTATTCCTAGGTATTTTATTCTTTTTGTTGCAATTGCAAAGGGTATTGTTTTTTGTGTTTCTTTTTCTGAGATTTCGTTGTTAGTATATAGGAATGCAATGGACTTTTGTACGTTGATTTTGTAGCCAGGAACTTTACTGTATTCGCTGATTGTTTCTAATAACTTTTTGGTGGACTCTTTAGGGTTTTCTATATATAGCATCATGTCATCTGCAAACAGTGATAATTTAACTTCTTCATTCCCAATTTGGATGCCTTTTATTTCTTTCTCTTCTCTGCTTGCTCAGGCAAGGACTTCCAACACTATGTTGAAACGCACAGGTGATAGGGGACAGCCCTGTCGTGTTCCTGAACATAGAACAAAGGGCTTCAGTTTTTCACCATTAATTATGAGATTAGCTGAGGATTTGTCATATATGGCCTTTATTCTGTTAAGGTATTTTCTTTCTATACCTATTTTATTAAGTGTTTTAATCATAAATGGATGTTGTATCTTGTCAAATGCTTTTTCTGCATCAATTGATATAATCATATGATTTTTGTCCTTTATTTTGTTTATGTGATATATCACATTGATGGATTTGTGGATGTTGAACCATCCTTGCGCCCCGGAAATGAACCCAATTGGTCATGTTGAATAATGTTTTTTATGCATTGTTGTATTCGATTTGCTAGAATTTTGTTTAGGATTTTTGCATCTGTATTGATCAGAGATATTGGTCTGTAGTTTTCTTTTTTTGTGTTGTCCTTACCAGGTTTTTGTATCAGGTTAAAGTTGGCCACATAAAATGAGTTAGGGAGTACTGTCTCTAATTCAATTTTTTGGAGAGTTTGAGCAGGATTGGTATTAGGTTCTCTTTGAAGGTTTGGTAGCATTCTCTAGTGAAACCATCTGGTCCCAGACTTTTGCTTTTGGGAAGGTTTTGGATGACTGATTCAGTTTCGTTACTGGTGATCAGTCCGTTTAGATGTTCCAGTTCTTCATGGTTCAGCCTTGGAAGGCTATGTGTTTCTAAGAACTTGTCCATTTCTTCTAGGTTATTGAATTTGGTGGCATATAGTCCTTCATAGTATTCTTCGATGACCCGTTGTATTTCTGTGGGGTCCAAGATAACTTTCCCTTTTTCATTTCTGACATTTGTTAATTAGCGTCTTCTCTCTTTTTATCTTAGTGAGTCTAGCCAAGGGTTTCTCAATTTTGTTAATCTTTTCAAAGAACCAGCTCTTTGTCACATTACTTTTTTCTATTGTCTTTTTGTTCTCTATTTCATTTAGTTCTGCTCTGATTTTTGTTATTTCCTTTCTTCTGCTGACCTTGGGTTTCGCTTGTTTTTGTTTTTCTACTTCTTTAAGGTGTAACATGAGGTTATTTATTTGGGTTTTTCTTGTATCTTGAGATAGGCCTGTAATGATATAAATTTCCCTCTTAAAACGGCTTTCGCGGCATCCCAAAAATTTTGGTAGGATGTATTTTCATTGTCATTTGTTTCTATGTATCTTTTGAGCTCTCCTCACATTTCTTCTTTGACCCAGTCTTTCTTTAAAAGTATGTTGTTTAATCTCCATGTATTTGTGTTTTTTGCTGCTTTCTTTTTGCAGTTGATATCCAATTTCAAAGCTTTGTGATCAGAGAATATGCTTTGTACGATTTCAATCTTCTTAAATTTGCTGAGGCTGATTTTGTGTCCCAATATATGGTCTATCCGTGAGAATATTCCATGTACACTCGAAAAGAATGTATAGTCTGATGTTCTAGGATGAAGTGCGCTATATATGTCACTTATGTCCATTTCATGTGATATGTCATTTAGGACTGCTATTTCATTATTTATTTTCTGTTTGGATGATCTATCCATAGCTGTCAATGATGTATTTATGTTCCCTAGTATAATTGTGTTTTGGTCAATTTCTCCCTGTAGTTCTGTTAGTAGTTGCTTGGTATATTTCAGTGCTCCCTGATTGTGGGCATAAATATTGATGACTGTTATGTCTTCTTGTTGAATAGTCCCCTTTACCATTATGAAATGTCCATTTTGGTCTCTTGTTATCTTTTTCACCCTGAAGTCTGTTTCATCTGATATCATTATGGCTACACCTGATTTTCTCTGGGTACCATTTGCTTGGAGTGTCAATTTCTACCCTTTCATTTTGACTCTATGCTTGTCCTTTTAACTGAGTTGTGTCTCTTGGAGATAGCATATGGTTGGCTCTAGGTTTTTGATCCAATATGCTGCTCTGTGCCTTTTTATTGGTGAGTTCATTCCATTTACATTTAGGGTGGTTATTGATATGTGAGGATTTCCTGTCAATCTTTAGTTTTCTGGTAAGACTGTGTCTTCCTTGTTTCTTTGCCTTTTTTTTGTTGTCTATTATTTCTGTGTGGTGGTATTTATGATGTTTCCCTCTGTTTCTTCTTTTATTTTAGTATATGTTTCAGTTCTGGATTTTTTTTGATTGGTTACCCTTAAGTTTATGTAAAAGAAAGTTTGATATTTAGAGTATTCCATTTTCTTCAGCACGCTTACTTTCTCCATGCCCATATTCCGGTTCAGGCCTTTACTCTCCCCTTTTTTATGTTTTGGTTGCCACAAATTGTCCCTGTGGATGGTGGTCGAGTAGCCTCCTTTAGTGTTTCTTGTAGTGCAGGTTGTGTATTAGAAAATTCCCTCAGCTTCTGTATGTCTGGAATGGTCTTATTCTTCATTCATATCTAAAGGACATCTATGCTGGATATATTATTCTTGCCTCTTAATTTCTCTCTTTCAATAGTTTGAATGTTTGGTCCACTCCCTCCTGGCTTTTAGAGTTTCTGCTGAAAAATCTGATGATAATCTAATGGGCTTTCCTTTGTACGTTACCGTCTTCTTTTCCCTGGCTGCCATGAGGATTCTTTCTTTGTCGTTGACTTTAGACAGCTTCAATACAATGTGCCTTGGAGAAGACCTGTTGGGATTGAGGTAATTAGGTGTTCTATTTGCTTCTTGGATTCAAGGATTTGTTTCTTTCCACAAATTTGGGAAGTTCTCAACAACAGTTTGTTTGAATGTATTCTCTGTACCCTTCTCTCTTTCTTCTCCTTGTGGTATGCCCATTATTCTTATATTGCTCTTTCTGATTGAGTCAGAAAGTTCTTGTAGAGTTCTTTCATTTCTTTTAAGTCTAAAGTCTGTTTCTTCTTCCCTCTGTGTAATTTCCAGGTTTCTATCTGCGATGTCACTGAATTTTTTCCTCTATCTGGTCAAGTCTACTACCTAAGCTGGTTATTTCTTTCTTAATTTCTTCTATTGAGTTCTTAATTTCCAGAAATTCCATTTGGTTCTTTTCTAAAATTTCAATCTCTTTCGTAAAATGCTCATGTTGTTCTTTGATTGTGTTTCTGAGTTCATTAAACTGCCTTTCTGTGTTTTCTTACATCACGTTGAATTTTTCAGAACTGCAATCTTGAATTCTCTGTCATTTAAGTCACATGTTTTTTATATCTTTGAGTTCCTTTTCTGGAGACTTTTCATTTTGTTTCTGAGCTGTCTTGTTGCCTTGGTTATTCATGGCAATTATTGATTTAATATTTCTCTTCCTAGACATGTACAGGAGTGGCTTCTGCAACAGGTTGATAGGAAGAGGTCTTTCTTTTGTTTTCCAGTAATTGTTGGTAGAATGTTTTATTTTCTCTCTGACTGCAACCTTTCTTTTCTCTCTCACACGGTAGTGCTATGTTTTCTCTGCACTATTCCAGCTTCTCCTACAATGGGGGATTCTCTAGAAGACGGGCTTCTCCTCTGTTAATAGTTCTCCTGGTTCATAGGGCGCAGTATCCGTGTGGGTATGCGGAGAGCTTTTGAAGTTCCCAAGCTCTTTCTCCACCAGATTCAGAGCACGTGTGTTTCAGCAGTTCTGTTTACTCTTGCAGGGATCCGCTCAGATAGGTGGGGCCAGGGGCGGGGTGTGTTGTGAGAGGTGGCCCAGAGCAATGGCAGCGACCACCACCACAGCCAGTCTCCCTTACACAGCTCCCTTCCATTGCTGGAACTAGTTGGGCTGCGAATCTGTGTCTGCGGTCCACAGTTCTCAGATCAGCAAATATTGTGTTCTTTTGATCTGACACTGCTACTGTTCCGCTTCTAGCACAAGGCAGGTCGGGGCAGGGCGAGCTCTGGGAGGGTAGGGAGGGTGCGGCTAGTCTCAGTGCCTAAGGCTTCCATTCTCTGCTCGGCAGTGATTGCTTAAACCACTGTTTTCAGCCTTCTTCCCTCAGTCTTTTCTCCGAGGTCTCTGCCGTGAGCATTGGGTTCACCCGTGTTATATGCTGCCCCCTCAGCCCAGTGGGCCATAAGCGGAGCCCTAGCAGTCCGAGTTCTTCTCTCTCCTGCAGCTGAGGTAGTTCCAGGATGCAGTGAGCGCAGAGCACTGAGCTAGGTCTGGGTCTTTTGCCTGCGTGTCTCCATCTCCTTACTTCTCCCTTCCCTCCTTCCCCGCTCGTGCGATTCTCCCACCTTTAGGTGAATTCAGTAGTGAGACTTTTCGTGTTTCCTGTCTGCTGTGCAGGGAGTCCTTTGTGGAGTTATTGTTGTTCGATTAGTTGTAAATTCCAGGGGAGCTTTACAGAGGGTCATCTCATGCCACCATTTTGATGACGTCCAAGCACTTACTTTTCTGTTGTGAAGATATTTAATAAACTATAATGGTGACCTAAATTGGACCCCATTGGTAGGCAAAAGAAACCACTATAAAGATTTAAACAAATAAGGTTTTGTGTTAGGAGAGAGGCTTAGAATGGAGCATGTATACTATAGCCATTAATGAGTAAAAAATAGCAACATATTTTATGGTAAATTAACAATCAACAATATTGCATGATAAAAATGTTCATGAGAAAAAGCATGCACAACCTATTTAACATCTCTAACACCTCAAGCAGTTTTCCCACAAGAAATAATAGCAAATAAAGGGGTTGGGAGTGAGGGAACAATCATGCAGGGGTAAATAGGATGGTGAAAGGTTAGGTTATCGAATAGACTTGGAGAATGGTTGGTGCAGAAGCTCTAGTGGACTAAGAGTGCATATTCTTAGAAGATGGTGTATCTGTTAGTAGTGCAAAACACCAGAAGTATAGTTTTCTTCCCGCCTCATTTTATACTTTACTCTTCATTATTTGCTTTTTTTCTATCTTTTGAATGAGAGAATTCTATTTAGTTAAATAAAATTAAAGAATTGTTGAACTTTATGTTCAATGCTGATGTTAAAATATAATATTTCCGTGAGATAATTTATACTTGACCACAAAAGGAAAGTTTTGACTGCTTTTTGAAATGTTTCCAGAACTAGTGGACCTGGATCCCGGAACAGCCAATTTGGTATATTTTCCTGTTCTGAAAAAATCAAAGACCCAAGACCGCTTAATGACAAAGCATTCATTCAGCAGTGTATTCGACTACTCTGTGAGGTATTTTATAATTTTAAATAGTCTAAATTGTGAGTATTTTTTTAAATATTTTCCAACAATTTTTCTATTATAAAATGTTTGACATTAGTTTCTTACAGAAAATGGTTATGCGTATAGTGTGTCCATGAAATCTCTACAAGCTCCTTCTGTTAAAGACTTCTTAAAGATCTTCACTTTTCTTTATGGCTTCCTGTGCCCTTCATATGAATTTCCTGACACCAAGTTTGAAGAAGAGGTTCCAAGAATCTTTAAAGGACTTGGGTTTGTATATTATATTTCTTATTAGCCTCGACAGAATGTTGGAACACAGAAGAATCAAGCTCAATAAATATGGGAAGATTTTGAGTCAGAGAAACAATATATTTTAAGATGGTCACTATGGAAGCATGTAGGATAATTTAAAACAACTAGAGGTTATTACCAAACTATAGATGATAGATAATGAGTCCCTCAACTTCTGAAGAAACAAGGAGTAGAAAGAATGGGCTCGATACCACAGATTTTATAGAAGCAAAAAAGACAGGATTGAAGGACTGGTGAAAATGGGGTAAGGTGAAGTCAAAAAGTGCTGTATAGAGTAAACATGGGGAAGAATGGATTTGAGCATGAGGAGTTGCATAAATGTGGTTTGTTTGAGGTACATTTAATTTGAGGAACAAATCTTTAGGACAGGACTAGCATATTGGTTGTAATCAAGTTCTGCAGTTTAGGGGTCATATATACACAGTAATCTGCTGAGAAGAAACCAAAAAATACACAAAATTATTTGGGAGTAAGATGACTAATGACAGAATCTCAACAAATACCTCCTAAACAAGTCAAGACTTGGTATATACGTGGAAGTTTTCTAATATAACTTCTTGCTTAATTTAGACACTGTTTTTACAAAATTAACATTAAGTTAGCTTATTTTTTTCTAATTTTTCATAGGTATCCTTTTGCATTATCCAAAAGCTCCATGTATACAGTGGGGGCCCCTCATACATGGCCTCACATTGTGGCAGCCTTGGTTTGGCTAATAGACTGCATCAAGGTACTTGATTTCTCATTTTAAAATGTATACATAGGAAAGGTGTTTTTTTTTCCTCGAGATATTTCTGTTTCTCTTCTAATCTTGCTATTGCCAGTTATCTCAAATCTGCATCAGTTTTCCTTTATCAAAGTATGTTTGATTTTAAATTCTTCAAACTGTTGATACATGATTCCAGAGGTAAGGGGAAGAAAGTACCACATTAACAAGGAAATTATTTGTTTTCATGAGGTTTTACAGCTCAAAAAAGTTTTAGTATATATGCTGCTGAAGCGAGCACTACAGCTCAAAAAAGTGAATCAGTAGGGAATTATTTCCCCCATAACATTTCATTCTTTCCCTTTTTAAATTAAAATCTGTATTTATTGCAAAAAGTTTGGAAAATACAGAAAAACGTACACAGAAAGTGATGTACCCATATCTCACAACTCAGAAACAATATAAAACATTTCCTTGAGGTAAAATTTTAAAGGTACAGTTTTGCTGTGAAAAATCTTTACCCATCTGGAAGATGAAAGATAACTTGCTTTAAAATATATATAACTAAAGCAAGTATGTTTTTATATGGTTTGTCTTTTGACTTCTTTGTGCATACGTTTTTGGCTCATTTTATATTTCATTATTTGCTTCTGCTATTTGAACCTTTATATATCGAATTCTGTATATGTTAATTAAGCTTATTGATGTTTTAATAATTGACATGACAAGTAAAACATAATACATAACTTTTTCATATTTCTATTTTTTTGTTTTTAACCTCATTTTTCACATTGATTATTAACTGCTTATTCATGTCTTTTGACTTTTTTTCCTTATTGATTTGTGAGAATACCATTTTGTACAGCAAAAAAATAGTCAAATTGGAGAAATTAGCTCTTATGTATGTGGTGCAAATATTTTTTTCCCTCTTTTTCTTTTTGACTTATGTGTTGTATTTTGACTGTTAAGAAGAGTAAATTTTTATCTAGTCTAATATAGTCTCGTCCTTTCATATTCTGAGTTTCCTGCCCTATTTATTGTTGAAATCCTTAAAACTGATATTGTTCCCCCGACATTCTCTTGGCCATTAACTAGCCCTTAACTGAATGTACGAGATGGGGACTTTTGACCCAGATGGATTTTTGACCCAGGAGACACCTGGTACATTGAACACCACCAATTGTTAAGATAAGAGTAGAAATCCAATACCATAGTCCATGAATACAACTGGAGTTTTATTGAAATTTAAATATAGCATTTATATATTCAATTTGCTCTCCTCAGTGATACCCATGGACGTTGTGTAACCACCTCTCTGTTCCCACCACCAAATGCCCCTGTTCTCACTAAGACACTTTACCCTTATTTGCCAAAGCAGCTAATGTCATTGTTATGTGGTTGGGAGGTAGCATTTCCACAGTGATACAGGAGCTCCTGTTGTAGCTTCTGTCGGCAAGGGAGCTCTAGAGATGCCACCAAATCCATTATATAAGTTGAAATCCCCTTTTTTATTTTGGTTTGCTTGAAGTGGTGGAACTGAACACTATAGCAATTTAGGAATCAATGAGAAAGTCCCAACTCAAGAATCCTATATATGGGCCCTGGGATAAGAAAATTGAATGAAATATTTTCAGTAGAAGCCACATTCTTCTTATACATGCCCAGTGCGTAGTCCTTTTGTTAGAAGTTTAATGTTTATTATACTAGATATATATTTATATTTTATAGCAATTTCATTTAAATTTTCTATTTTTTCTTTTTTAAAGGATATGTTTTTAAAACAATTTATAAAACCGGTATTCCAAAATGAAATTTCTATGCCTTGAAAACCTTTAGCCATTTTTCTTTTAGCTTGTAAATTATAAACATCTGAATATTTTGCTATAATTATCTGTAATCACTTTCAAACTTAAACAGTTGTATTTCTGAAGATTTTATGCTGTAAAATTCAATCTAAATTTCATATTTATACATACTAAAGGAGTCAGTTGATAACATTTGAGCAGCAAAACTGAGTTCATATAGAAGAGAAATAATTATCACTGGTGCACCTTCTACATGGGAATTCTTTTTAGATTCTCAGAGTTGCATTAAAATGTGTATATATTCTCTCAAGGGATTAATAGTGTAAAGATTGGCATATTTTTCTCTATAGAATAGAACTAAATATGGAACCCATCCTTTTTCAATCCTAACGGATTTAGTTACTAAAATATCAAGAGGGGAATATATTTTAAAGCTCAATAGAATAGCCTCTGAAGAGATTTTCAGTCATGAAGTAATGTAAATGCTTCTAAAAATGACATTAAAAACAATTGACAAAACATGAAAGCTATGTGTTTTTCTCAAACTAATATGTTACTTGTGTGCTAATTAGTTACATACTGCCATGAAAGAAAGCTCACCTTTATTTGATGATGGACAACCATGGGGAGAAGAAACTGAAGACGGAATTATGTATAATAAGGTACCTTACATTACCATAAACATTAGCATTATCTTGATATTAACTAAATGTGTCACTATCAAAATTAATATACTTGTATTTTTTAGAGCTTGTGTTTTTGCTTTCTGAAAATTTCTAAAATTGATTTCTTAAAATGTTAGTCAATAGACTTACTCTTGGAGTCACATTGTAATTTCCTGAAATTAAGTAGGCATGAAAATTTGAAAATGTTAACTAAGTAGAAAATACAAGGCAATTGGAATTAAGTCATGACATGTTATTGTTAATGTATAAGGTGTGATCAAAATGTACGATAAATGTTTAAATAAAAAAATTTATTACAGTAAAAGACACATTGCCTTTAATACCTCTCAGAATACTCCCCCTTGCTTCAAACACCTTCATCCCATCATTCTTGCCACTTTCTGAAACAGTTCTGGAAGTCCTCTTTTGTGAGTGTCTTTACTTCATCTTTAATCATGACAATGCTCCATGTCGCACATCGCTCCTGGTACTGTGATTTCTGTCAAATAAAAACATTATGATGTGTCCTCAGCCACCTTATTCACTATATCTGGCACTGTGAAACTTCTGGCTCTTCCCCAAAGTCAAAATGATCATAAAAGGAAAACATTTTAAATGGATTCAGGACATCGAGGCAGCCATGACAGTGCAACTAAAGACACTCACAAAAGAGGACCTCCAGAACTGCATCAGAAAGTGGCAAGAACGATGGGAGAAGTGTGTTGTAAGCTAGGGGGAGTATTTTGAGGGGGGTTAATGGCAATGTGTCTTTTACTGTAATAATTTTTTTTAATTGGGGAATATTGGGGAACAGTGTGTTTTTCCAGGATGTCAAGTCGTTTTTTGGGGTTTTTTTTCAATCTAGTTGTGGGGGGCACAGCTCAGCTCCGAGTCAAATCATTGCTTTCAATCTAGTTGTGGAGGGTGCAGCTCATTGGCCCATGTGGGATTCCAACCGGTGACTTGGGTGTTTAATGAGCACCGCGCTGTAACCACTAAACCAACTGGTTGCCCACCGGCGGCTCAGCTCCAAGTTCAAGCTGTTGTTTTCAATCAAGTTGTGCACGGTGCAGTTTACTGTTCCATGTGGGAATCGAACCGGCAACTTTGTTGTTAAGAGCTCGCACTCTAACCAACTGAGCCATCCAGCCAACCCATTTTTTAAATTTAAACATTAATTGTATTTTTTGATCACATCTCATATGCACATTGAATATTTCTTTTCCTCTACTGTCTTTTTAGAATGAAGATATCAATACAGAGCAGCTAAATTATTTTAATGTAATTCTTTGTCTATATAAATGCATAATAGTTTGCATCTTAAAATACTGCATGTGGGTTTTGTTTGGTCTGTTTTGGCCTTTTTGGTTAGGCATATTGCCACTTAGATCAGACTTACCACTTCCAAAAGTAGACAGTCTAAATTGGTTCCCAAGCCACACTTTCTTCAAGCCCAAACTATGTAACTTAACCTCACCATATTTCCTAAAATACATAAATTTATCCAAATGGAGCAAACACCAACTCCAAGGAATAAATTTATAATGTTGAGATTAAACATTAATATACCCTAGCACATGTTAAAGACCTGTTACCATGCAGGTCCCTAAGAAGAAAAACTATTATCTGCTCTAATTCTAATCTTCAGTCTTTGGAGCATTTTTCATAAAAAGAAAGTGAAAATAACTTTAGCTTGTAAATTATAAACATCACTTTTAAGCTTAAACAGCTGTATCATCTTTCATTCTTATCTTTTATTACTACCTAGGAAATAGTTCAAAGATATAGTCACTGACTAACATGATATCATGGCTTTTTTTTCTTGCCTCTTTATTGCTTCAGCTATGACTCCTGCTAGAGCCACAACTAGAAAGAAAATTTTCCTCTCATGTTGCAATATGTGTACTGGTCTAGATTTATTTGTACTTCCATTTTCATCCAAATATAATTACAACACCTATTAAATATTAAGTTTTTTGACATTATTTTTGAAGGTTAAAGTAGTAAAAGTTATTCTTGCTATTTTAGCTATTTCAGATGACAAAATATAGAGAAGCACTTTGGTAACTATAAAGTGCTATTTTTAATTAAAGAGAGTTATCAAAGTATCCAACTTTACCAGATTCTTAGCTTCAACTTTGTGGGTCCAGAAACTCATTTTTTTTCCTTGTAATCTGCAAAATCAAAATTGACCAAGCTTAAGAAACTGATTCACTGTTATCAGATTAACAAGAGACTAATCTGAAGTAGAATGAAAATGTATGTATTTACTGTCAGTCGTATGTATACCTTTCCAGCTACAGGAATATACATTCTGCCTCTTCAGAATACCCCTTCCGTATCAACCAAGTAATAAGGTTGTTTAGTACAGAGAGAATCAGTGCAAAGGGAATTGATTTGTCTTAAGGGACTTTTACTTTATCTAGACTATGGAAAATTGTGATCAGCCACCCTTGCTGCCTAACAAAATATGCATCCTGAGTAACCTATGACTGCACAATATATATATGTTACTTTCTCCTGGATAAATATTAAGAATGATAGTCTTCTATTTAGATCTCTACTAATCATGCCATTTTTTAGCCTGAAATTATATAATTATGTAACTATAGACTTTATTGATTATGTTCTCATTTTCACTAGATAGTGTCAGTTTAGTTTAACTTATATGATCAATGATTCATTCAAATTTTTTCATACATAGATTATCTCTAACGATAATTAAGTTTGTGTATTTTATGTTGAATTTATTTAATAAGCTTCTTTGTTTGGCCGTCTCAAAATTCTGAAGGTATGGTTTCTTTACTGTTTACTAAATATCACCTTTATCTGAATTTAAGTTTTTTTCATCAGTATTCACATTAGAAGTAGCAGACTGAATAAGTCTGTGCAGCATAATTAATGATATACCCTAGGTTTTTGTCTTATTTATAGGAGTTTACATAGCTTCTTAGTATTCCTGACTTTATGTTTTTTAATTCAAATTTAAATTTCCACATAGAAAAGTGAAACAAAGTAGAGAATCATGGCTTTGTTTTTAAATCTGCTTAACTCAATCAGTTGTTTTTGGACTACACCATAAAATGCTATGAGAGCTTCATGTCTGGTGCCGACAGCTTTGAGGAGATGAATGCAGAGTTGCAGTCAAAGCTGAGTAAGTGTTCTCATTCCTAGTGTGCTTGCTTTTGGTCATATATTTAACTCTACCAATGGAGTTGTAGCTTAGCCTACTATACCTATTGTTTATATGAGCTATTCACTTTAAATTCATGTGGTTGCCTACTGATTTTTATCTTCTTTGTTTCCTTAGTAAAGAGAACTAATAGTTAAGCATAAAGAATACTGGTATTGGAGTCAGACCTGAGACATTACCACTTACTGGCTATGTGACCTTAACAAACTACTTGTTGACAAAGTTTTGCAAGATTAGATGGCCATGTATGTCAAAAACACTACCAGGAGCACAGAAGATAATCAGCAAACGTTATTCTTGTGCTATCCTTGCTTTACCATTTGAGAAATTAAAGCACCAATTAGTCAAAAAACCTAAGGTCTCTTTCAAAATTTGTGATGGAAGGTTAATGGGCCATTGTACTTCCAAAGAATGAAAGTCTTTACTTTTCCACTCAGCTATAATCTAGTGACATTCAATATTAACCGGCTAACTCTAAAATGTTCTGCGGGTGTTATTTTACATCTTTGTTCCTTTTATTGAAATAATCTTATATATAAAATGCCAATGTAGTAAGTAAAATAGATAAATTTAAGATGTGCAGAGATATTCTTCCAAAGATAATAAAATCAATCAAAACAAGAACATCTCCTTGCCATTATTAGCACAATAGGTAAAAGCAATACCTTATGTTCCCATGGGCTCTATCTTCCCAAAGAGTAATCAGGATAATTTCAGCTTCTCCACATGAGAAAGGGAACAAGGTAAACAATATTTGTTTTAAAAGAGGAAAATTCGTAGCGATCTAATACAGAAAGAATTTGTTGAATTCTTTGATATTTCTCTGTATAATTTATTAATTTATTAATCATAAAAGTATATTCATTTATTATATTATTATATTATATTATATATATCTATTATATTTATTGTGTGCCAGCCACCAAGGATACTGTCATGAATAAGAGATAAAAATCCCTGCTCTTAATGAGCTTGCATTCTTAGAGACAGTAATCAATGAACAACTATAAGTCAAGCAGTGTTAAGTTCTACAGAGAAAAATAAAGCAGGGTAAGGAGGTATAGAGTGTAGTGGAGAAAAGGGAATGGTTTGCTGTTTTACAAAGGATAGGATGTCCTTCACTGAGAGTATTTTGCCAGAGACCAGAAGGAAATGAGGAAGAAAGCAATGGTGAAAGCCTAGGGAAAGAATGTTCCAGGAAGATTTGAGATCTGATGAAGTTTTTGGGTTTTGTCTCCAGAGGATTTATTTAATGTAGATGGTTTCAAGCTGGAATCATTAGCAGCAAAAAACAAAGCACTGAATGAAAAGATTGCAAGATTGGAACAAGAAAGAGAAAAAGAACCGGTTAGTAAACATGTTTATCTTTAATAGGCTTATACACTTACTTAGCTCTTTTGTACTCTCCTCAAATACCAGTTATTTCTTTATCAAAATTAAAAACAGAAATAGATTAACAAAATGAAATTCTTAAAGGTTAGAATTTTTTTACATAGGGCCGAACTCCCAACAAAAACATGTTTGGCATCTCTGGAGTTTTGTTTCCCCTTGTGATCTATCAGTCTTGGACTAATGATGTTTAGAATATGATGAAAGAGTCTTACCAATTTACATAAGACCAAAAAGATACTTTAAACCAAGTCCCCATGTCCTACACCTCTAGAGAGCACTATTTATAAGAGGCCCTGAGTTTTTTAGTTAGTGGTAAGGGAATGGTAATAAATGGGTTTGTATAATATATTGTATCCTAAGGACTTTGTAATACCCAGATATCTAGTTTTAATTTGTGTATAATGTTACTGAAGCACCTAGACTATTCTATGCAATATCAGATTCTAAATGTTTGTGCTTTTTCATTCTGGCCCTTGACTTTTTCTATCCTAAACTGACTTTTTGAAAAGTACTTTTTCTTTATTAGGTAATAACAGTAAAGTCCACTTTTAGTTCTTTCACTCCTTCTAAAAAAATAAAAATAAAAAAAAAACTCTACCTTCCTCTAACATGGATTTAAAAAATATCACTTTGCTTTCAAATAAAGTATGGAATGATTATTGATGAGAATAACTAATTTAATGTTCTTTTTTTTTAAAGAATCGTCTAGAGTCATTGAGAAAACTGAAAGCTTCCTTACAAGCAGACGTTCAGAAATATCAGGCATACATGAGCAATTTGGAGTCTCATGCAGCCATTCTTGACCAGAAGTTGAATGGTCTTGATGAAGACATTTCAAGAATCGGTAAGCACAACTAATGCTAAAAAAAGGTCACTTAGTCTGGGATGAGGACCTATGTGGAAATTTATCACATATAGAGAAGCTTTGTCATCCATCTTTTTTCCTTTAATGGTGAATGGCTATTGTAGGCTACCAAGTTTTCTGTACCTTCTGTATTAGTTTTCTGAGCCTGCTGTAACAAATTACTGCAAACTTGGTAGCTTAAAACAACAGAAATTGTTTCACTCACAATTCTAAAGGCTAGAAGTTCAAAATCCAGCAGGGCCAACTTGTACCAAGGACTATGGCAGGGCGGAATCCATTCTTTGCCGCCATTCCCACATTGCCTTCTCTGTGTGTCTTCTCTCCTCTTCTGTCTGTTAATTTCTCTGCCTCTATCTTTTAAGGACCTTTATGATGGTGTTTAGGGCCCACCTAGATAATCTAGGGTAATCTCTCCTCTTGTCAAAATACTAAATCACATCTGCAAATTCTCTTTTCCAAATAATGTTTACAAAATCCAGGAATTAGGACTTCATATTTTTTGGTAGCCATTATTCAACCTGTTACACCTTCTAACATATTTTCAGGCACCTGGTTTTTTGAAGCCAAGAGGTACCAAACCTAAGAACATATGCTGTCTGTATAAAAACATATATTCTATTCCATCTTGTAATTAATAAGCCAGGTTCTTAAATCATTGCTGGCCTCAATCTGCTATAATTAATTATCCTCCATCACTATCTCCTAAACTACTCAGCTTAAGCTGACTAGAAATATGATGAAAGATACAGGTACTACAATTCCTATGAAGCAAAAAGCCAACTAAAGAAAGTTTGGTTATAGCCTGTGTGTTCCTAATCTTGTTTTCATAATCACGTAGATCTTAATCATAAAACTCTGGAAATACTGTTGTACAGGAATTGATCGATACTTCTCTGGAGCCAGGAGATCAAAGGAAGTTATCTACAAATTGCAGGGCCATTGGACAGCAGTTACAAAATAAATAATTATATGGACCTTCTATACTATTTTCCCAGATCTTTGCCTGCTTTGATTTTATTATTTTTGGATTTTACAGGCTGTGTCTGAACCACATGGGAGTTTTGTAGATTGTCCTTAGGATATTTGAAACTCTTAGTGGAATATTGATCAGCTGTCAAGAATAATAATTATCTGGGGTATTGACTGGATAGGTTATTTTTTTCCAAATAACTAATTTATGTATATATTTAATTTGCTCTAAACAAACTCTTTGAATAGTTTACACTTGGCCCCTAATGTTTGTTTGCCATAATGACAAGGAATCATAGACTAATTTCTTTTTTTTTTTTTTTTTTTCATAAATTTATTTATTTATTAGTTTCAGGTGTACAAAACAAGGTAATACTTAGACGTTCATCATCCATATCCCTCACACTGTGAACCCCCCTCCCCCCATCCACCATCCCTCCGACCCCACACCGAACCATCACATTATATATATAAAATTATAGTTGGCATTCATTAATGTCCAGCCTCTGGTGTCCAATGCCATGATCAGGTATCCACAGCATCCCTGAGGTGGTCTCCCAAACAGGACGCATGCCCATCGGATACCCAACAAAATCTCCACAACATTATAGAATACCTTCCCCAAATTAATTTTCAAAAAGAAAAAAAAAAAAAAAAAAAAAACCGAGGCCATCTTGTGGTCACCAGCTGCCTCCAAATCCCTTCACCTTTCCCCTTATCCCCAACCCCCTCCCACACACCCATCTAACCACTCTCGGTTTTTTCTCTGCGTCCCCAAAACTGTCTCTGATTAGTTCATTCACATAGTCTTTTCTTTAGATTCCATATATAAGTGAGATCATATGGTACTTGTCTTTCTCTTTCTGACTTATTTCACTTAACATAATGTTCTCTAGATCCATCCATGTTGCTGCAAATGATAAGATTTCTTTCTTCTTTATGGCTGCGTAATACTCCATTGTATAAATGTACCACAGCTTCTTAATCCAGTCATCTACCGATGGGCATTTCGGTTGTTTCCATATCTTGGCTATTGTGTAAAGTGCTGCAATAAACATAGGAGTGCATACAGATTTTTGAATTGGAGTTTTGGATTTCTCCGGGTAGATGCCTAGGAGTGGAATTACTGGATCATAGGGTAGTTCCATTTTCAGATTCCTGAGATACCTCCATACTGTTTTCCATAGTGGCTGCACTAATCTGCAGTCCCACCAACAGTGCACTAGCGTTCCCTTTTCTCCACATCCGCGCCAGCATTTGTTGTTTGTTGATTTATTGATAATAGCCATTTTGACTGGAGTGAGGTGGTATCTCATTGTGGTTTTTATTTGCATTTCTCTGATGGTTAGTGAGGTTGAGCATTTCTTCATATGTCTTCTTGCCTTCTGTATGTCCTTTTTAGAGAAATGTCTCCCCAAGTCCTCTGCCCATTTTTTAATTGGGTTGTTTGTTTTTTTGGAGTTGAGTTGAGTAAGTTTTTTATAGATTTGTGATATTAATCCCTTATCAGATATATCATTGGCAAATATCTTTTCCCATACAGTAGGATCCCTTTTTGTTTTATTGATGGTTTCCTTTGCTGTGAAGAAACTTTTTAGTTTGATGTAATCCCACATGTTTATTTTTTCTCTTACTTCGCTCGCGCGAGGGGATATATCATAGACTAATTTCTTATAGCAATGTTTGTAATGCAATTAAATCAGTATTTTATAATTACACTGGTATTTAATCAAGAGAATTTTCATACTCCCCACTTTTTTTGTGAGAATTTTTTTCCATCGATTGCAAACTGAGTGAGAGAGAAGTACTTCAGCATTTATTTGCCATTCCAGAGTGGTTTCATTAGAGACAAAAAATTGACAACTGTTAATCTAAGATATTTTTATTCTGAGTATTTTAACTTTATTGATTATTTAAAGCCATTCATGGCCAAGGTGAATGAGACATCTTTAAACCCCACAGATACTGTACATAGCACATTTTTTGTGTAGATTCCTGTATAAAGTTCTACTTCAATTATTAATTTAGTTAGAGCTTTCCAACAACAGTGCTACAAAGGGGTTATAACAAAGTTAAGATCTCGACCCTCAGCTCTCAGGATGATTTCTCTTGGCCCTTTTGGTCGTGAGCATCCTCATCCATTTAGCCCAGCCTGCTTAAAAATGCTGTCATATTCTTTATGAGCTATGAGTTACAGAGGTTAGAAAACACTATTCTATATAACCCCAAATATGTAAAATTTGACAACTTCTCTTCCCCTTTGCATTGACCATTTGTCATGTGTAGGTCCCACATTCTCTTGGTACCATATAGTCATTCTTGGTTACACATTTTGGTAAATAGACAAAGTAAGAGCCATAGCACTACAGTTACTAAATATCTGATGAAACCACTGTAATGTCAATGAAATGAGAATAAACTGATGTATTTTAATATAAATTTATGGGTTTTCTGGCTTATTGAAGAGAATCATGTAGGAGTATGAAAAGCATTTGAACTGAACATCAACAGACTATTCCTCTTAAGTGTAGCAATTCTTAATTTTAATCATTATATATGAGGTCATATTTTTTTTTCATGTAGCACTTTCTGAACATGGTAGCATGACAGGAAAAATAAGTTTCACATAAAACTTTAATTGTATCATCTTTCAAGAATGTTATTAACCACGTGGGATCAAACAGAATTATTCAAAAGAAGAGAAATGCAACAACATGGATGTACCTAGAGGGTATTATGCTAAGTGAAATAAGTCTGACTGAGAAAGACAAATACCATTTGATTTCACTTATATGTGGAATCTAAAGAACAAAATAAGCAAACAAACAAAACAGAAACAGACTCATAGATACAGAGAACAAACTGATGGTTGCCAGAGGGGAGGGGGCATGGGAAGCTGGGTAAAAAAAGTAGTGAATGAATTAAGAAATACAAATTGGTAGTTACAAAATAGTCATGGGGGTATAAAGTACAGCACAGAGAATACAGTCAATAATGTTGCAATAACTATATATAGTGCCAGGTTAGCACTAGACTAATCAGGGGGATCGCTGCATAAATTATATGAATATCTAATCACTATACTGTACACCTGAAACTAATATAAAAAAATATTGAATGTAAACTATAACTGAAAAAAAGTAAATAATGTTTTTAAAAAAGGAGAAAAATAAACATGTACATTATTTGAAAATTTAGACACTTTTAACAACTCTATTAAATAATAGCATAATTTCTTTGTAGGAATTGAAAAAACTTAACAAAATTGATTTTTTTTAATGCAGAACTAGAATGTGAAACAATGAAACAAGAGAATTCTCGACTACAAAATATTGTTGATAACCAGAAGTACTCAGTTGCAGATATTGAGAGAATAAATCATGAAAGAAATGAATTGCAGCAGACCATTAATAAATTAACGAAGGACCTGGAGGATGAACAACAGCAGTTATGGAATGAGGAGCTAAAATATGCCAGAGGCAAAGAGGCGGTATGTCTTACCATTTCAAGAGTAGCTGTTTACCAGAGCTGATTTTTGTAAAGGTCTATCCCAATTAAGAACTGAGTGTGTAGAATAATTTGGCTAAAGAGGTACAAATTTTTAAGCATTGACATTTTATTAAAACATATTCATCCCTTTATGTCAATTCAGTAACTACCGAGTTTCTCAGTCAAATTTAATGTAGTGTTTATTTTCAACAGTGAACCAAGAAATAAGCAAAAAAGTCTCTCAGAAAATGAAAATAATTTTCATAAATTCCATGCCTTTCGTTCTAGAAGAGGATATGGGTTACCTCTTCATTTGCTTATTCACTACTCAGTTACTTAACATCTGCCTTGTATCACTTACCAGCCTGAGCATAGAGGAAATGAAGATAAAAAAACATATATTGTTCCTTCAAAAAACTTTCAATCTAGTTGATATTTTTCTACCATGAGATTAGACCTCTAATAGGTATTTGCATGGGGTACTGAGGAAGCAAGTAGTGTACCTAACCCAGATTTAGTGTACATGGTGTGGAGAGATGGGTAAGGTGGTTTTTAGAAAGGATTCCTTGAAGAGATAACATGTGAACTGAATTGAGAAGTGTAAAGAAGAGTTAGCATGGCAAGGGTAGGGGAGTCAGCAAACAAAGGAGCAGGAGTATATGGGAATGCTCAGAGAGAAAATAGCATGATGCACTCCTGTATCCTAAGTGTTTCATATGGTTGGTGCTTAATAGCAAAGCATAGGGGCACAAAAATAAAAAGATGGCAGCACATAGCAACAGATGAGACTCAAGAGATGAGCATAGACCAGTGAAGATCCGTTCCATATTTAGAAGTTTGGATTTTTGTACACCTGAAGCAAATATTTAAAAAAAAAAAAAGTTAATAGCCTGAAATTAGAATCCTAGATGATCTCAACATAGATGACGGTGAAGAGACAAGACAGAAATAAATCCTGCTACAGTTAAAAAAAAAAGTTTGGACTTTATCCTAAAAAGTCTAAAGCCCTTAAAATTTTTAAACAGAAAGATCACAGTTTTGGTAATGTGAAAAATGGTTTGGGAAGGAAGCAAAACACTCATAAGGATCTGTGGCAGTAATATGGTGAGAAATTACAAGCTGAATTTGGATAATGCTAGTGGAGATTCAAAGCAGTGGATGTATTCTGACTACTTAGCAGGTAGGATGAAAAAGACCTGATGTGCGTAGCCCTGGTATCTGGCTTGGGTGATTGGACATGCAGTAGTACCTTTTGGGAATAAAAGAAGGAGAAGTTGCCAGTCTGGAATGGGGCTGATCTTCTGGACCTGTTGTGTCCATTGGGCATCCAGGTGTAAATATCTAATCAGCTATTGTTACATAGGTTGATCCTCAGCATAAAATATCTGGCTTTGCAATGTAGATTTGGTAAAAATCAGTGTACAGTATACTGTGGTTGAAGCCACAAGGGTAAATGAATTCACTAAGGAAGAATACATAGAAAGAACTCTGGGAGTAGATAAAGGTCCTTTAAGACAGGCCTAAAAGGAAACTAAGGACTGGCCAGAGAGGTCAAGAGAATAGAAGCTGAGAGAGGAAAGGTTCAGGAAGGAATTAACATTGTCCAATGCAATAAAAGGTTTCAAAAGTTTCTGTCAGATTCAGTAAAAGATCCCCATTAAAACCAAGTTATTTGACTTCATTTTAATTTTATAGGTAGTACATTATCACTTCATCCAATATTGTTGAGAAAGTGGGCTTAGAGACTATATGAATTTCTAGGTAAAATCTGTCCTTATTATTGTTGGCAATCTTTTGTAAATGTTCTATACTTCTGCCTTACTTAGCTATATGCACTACTCTTAAATGTAGCTTTCAGTATACATGGACGTTTTCATAATGATTCAACATAATCATGGACATCATACCAATGTATTCTAAAACAATATAAGTTAACAGGTTGTCTAGGGACTAGACAACCTATCAGTTCTATAGCAATCTATACACTATTTGCATTCCTAAGAAAAGTTATGTTAAGACTTTTTTTTAAGAAAAGGAAAAGAAAGCATGTCTTTTAAAAAGGCCTTTTTAAATAGAGAAAAACAGACTAGAGTTTCAGACTTAAGTTTTCTTTTGAAGTTTTTGCACAGTATTTTCAGTTATAATGTGTTTTTGGGTTTTTTTTTTCTTTTTTTTTTTTGGTGTAATTCTAAAATTTAAACATCACTGAGAAAAATTTAGTCTCTATCTTTTGGTCTAAAATTAATGTGTGTTTTTTTAATCCTATTGCTTCCAGCATTTTCCTTAGTGCAGTATTTCTTATATTTATCACCATTGTTAAAATGAAAAAGTAGCTCAAACAAAGCAGCTGTGTTTGTCTAAGGGGGCAATAGTGCTTTTTCATCCTGGTCACCTTATAAAGTACATTATAGGGGTCGTGCAAATAGTTTCTTAATCAGTCAGATTTTAACTTTTGCATTATTAAAAATCCTTATTTTACACACTTACATATGTAATTCTTAATATGGAATAGAGTTCAGTATGAGAAATAAGCATTACCTCCTATTTCACTATACCTTTGCTTTTTTTTAATCATCTATACTTCCTCATCCTCCTGACCCTCTAGGTAATCTCTATCCTTGCGTATTAAAAAGAAAATATATAAAATAAAAAAAAAGAAAAGAAAAAATGAAAATATATAAGAAATAACCTGTAGTGGTGCTCCCTAAAGTTTTTTTGAACCTACCGTGTTTCCCCAAAAATAAGACCGGGCCTTATATTAATTTTTGCTCCAAAAGACGCATTAGGGCGTATTTTCAGGAGATGTCTTATTTTTTCATGTACAACAATGTACATTTATTCATATACAGTCATGTCATCTTTTGGAACATCGTCATAACATACTGAATGCGTCCGTCTGGCTGACCATCTTAACTGGAGCTTATGTTCGGGGAAACACAATAGAACTTGGTAAACCGGTGTTTTAGCCCTGGATTTGCCACCACATGCCTGTGCTAGCTCGGTGTGTCATCTAACCTCATAGTCTCAGTTTTCTTATTTATAAAGTGAAGTGTGGTTAGACTAGATTGGTGAATCAGAAATGAGTTATTTCAACAGTTATTAAGAGTATATTTTACCTCTTAAGCACTGTCGGGAAGGAGAAGTTAGGAATCTCTGTACTGGCTAAACTCAGAGTTTTGCTAGCTAAAACTAGCTATACTAAAAAAGAATGCTATTTTTCATTTGGAGGACCAGGCTGAAAGAAGAAAATGATCTGGGAAGTAGGTAAGCAGAGGCCTAACGAGCCAGAGTAGGGCCATGGACAGTGAGAAGTAAGTGCTTCCTTGGATAAGAAATATATTAAAGAATGGTGGCAGAATGCAGAAGTTCAACATAAACGAATTTCATCCATCATCTTTTTTTCTTGACCAATTTTTATTCCACATGCCACCTCTGACTAATAGTAGCCTTCTGGAGCTCCATGTTGAGATAGACATTGAGGATGCATCTAGGTTCATCAAGAAAGAGTGTAATATGTTTTGGTTGTGGGAAGGAGAAAGTAGAGATACATGTGCCACATATTTGCTCTTCCTGCAGTTAGGCATGATAAAGTACATGGACTTGTGAAAACTGTTTTCATTAGATAAATAAAATGTGAGTAAAGAACAGAGAAAACTACGCCTAGTACCATTTAGCATTAGACCACCATACTTTTGTAGTCTCTAGGAAGCTACTATATAACCAATTACAGTAGTTGAAATGATTTCCTGATTCATTAATAAGAAATCTTAAGTTTAATAAATAAGCACAATATTTTGGGGAACTGATAAATTTTTGGAAAGGGTAAATTATTTAAACAAGTTCTAATGGGTACTTTTGCCATTATAGTTTTTCACTCAAAGTATTCATTTTTATGGATGGATAACAGCAATGAGAACCTATGTATGTATTAAATGGAGGAGGCAGTATGAAAATAAATTGCCTAGACTCTGCAAGTTCATTTCTTTAATCAAGTATTAAGTATCTACTATATGCCAAGAACTATTCTAGGTACTGGGGATACAACTGCTTTCATGGAGCTTTCATTTAAGTAGTGGTGATGAATAAATAAATAATACATGTCACAAATGAAAATCCTTAACAAAATATTGGCAAGGTATTATCTTCAGTTTTCAGTCATTTGACTGTGATGTACGTCGGTTTGGTTTGCTTCATATTTTTTCTTGATGCTTGCTGCACTTCTTGATTCTATAAGTTATTTTTTAAAAGGGGAGGAGGTGAATTTTCATTAATACCTAAATGTAGACTCCAAACTGTCAGATAATTGGAAGAATAGTAATATATTGCTTATTAATTAATTATAGTCTTACAATTATCCTACAAATTTCATGTGAATAAACTCATTCTTTTTATTTTAATTTTTGTGCAAAATTGCAGAAATGATGATAGAAAACCATTTGGAATGGGGCAGTTTAATTTTTGTTTTTAACATTTCTTTTTGTGTTATCTTATAGATTGAAACACAATTAGCAGAGTACCACAAATTGGCTAGAAAATTAAAACTTATTCCTAAGGGTGCTGAGAATTCCAAAGGTTATGACTTTGAAATTAAGTTTAATCCTGAAGCTGGTGCCAACTGCCTTGTCAAATACAGAGCTCAAGTTTATGTAAGTTTAATCATGAATACTTCAAAAGGTTTTTAAATAATATGATTGATGTCTGATTCATATGTTTATAAGTAAAAGCTTAACTTTAGCATCTCTATAACTCAGGACTAAACATAGAGATAAAACATTGAAACTTTTTATCTTCTTGGTAGAAATCTCTGTGTTGTACCTTACTCTTGGAGTTATAATGCCTTTTCTTCCTCTCTACCTAGTTTATCTATTCAGGTATCCAGTAAAAAAAAATTTGTTTACAAATAAAATAGATGCCAGGATTATAAAGACAAAAATGATCTGACCCCGGCTCTCAAGTTGCTACTAGTCCCCTCACGGGAGAAAGACATAAATAAATATTCATGCTTTGTTAGAAATCTTTACAAAGTATGATAACAAGATCAGTTCTTCCCAGAATTGAGAGGAAAGTCTCCATAGAGATGGTGAACCTGGAACAAAATATTGAAAGATTTATGGGGATGGTCTGTTCAGGCACAAGGATACACATGAAGACATGAAATATAATAGAACATTAAGTGATCTGGCAATGAATGGTGAAAAATCTGCACCTAATTTTTGAATATATCCAAGGATGTGATTTGGGGAAAAAGATTTTTACATTGCAACTTCTCAATTATTCATTTTAGTACCCCCAAAAATGTCCATTTTCAAAATATTTAATATTTGAATATAAAAAATGTTTTAAATTCTAAAACTATGCATATTTTCCCTTTTATTCCTTTAACAAATTATTTAGTACATAATATGTTTCCTGGCAGGTAGGTGCTGGAAGTAAAATATCCAGAAAGATACACTCCCTACTTTCACAGAGATTACAGTTTATTGGTAGGTAGACTTTGATTAAAAAGGTAGACTCATTTTCAATAGAAAAAATAGCATCCAGTGTGTCTCTTTTACTGAATTGTTTCTCAAGCAGTAGCTAGGTAGCTAGACAGACAGGCAGGCAGACAGGTATTTACTCACCACTGTTTTGAGTAGTTTGACATGACTGGTGCAAGAAAATAATTACCTGAATCAAATAACTGTAGAAAATATTACCCATTGCAAAAGGAATATGTATGCTTAGAAAAGAAGGAAAAAATTTTCATTGATCTCTAGCTCTAGAAATAGTTTCACATAATAATAGAACAATAAAAATAGAAAAAGCATCAAGAAAGTGCCACCCCAACTCTTACAAGTAGTATTTGGTGAAAAATTCTTAAAGAGATTAAAGAGGCCACTGCATCTTTCAAAATAGAGCAGCCACAGTTAAAACTCACCAATAACTTCAAAAGACCTACTGAAAACATAGTAACGTACAGGGTTTTCTTTTGGAGTAATGAAAATGTCTTGGAATTAGAGGTGATGATTATACATTTGAACTACTAAATGCCACTGGATTGTACACTTTAAAAGGTAATTTTATGTTAAATTTATTTTAACTTATTTCAGTTTAAACGTTTCAATGTGAGTTTCCCCTCAATGAAAAACTAATAATAATGGGAGGCAATGAAGTACTATGTTGAAATAAAATCAGTAGAATAGAAAATAAACATGAGAAATACAAGCAAGTAAAAGCTTCTGTATTGGTGAACATGTGGACATGCAAGGAAATGAGCAAAACCCAGAGCATGAAAGCTCTGTTCCCCTTCCCAAATACCTTGCCCTGTATACTTCTTCCATATGGCTGTTCCTGAGTTACACCTTATTTAATTTAAATAAACTGCTAAATATTTGCCTATTCTGGACAACCACCTTGCTTTATTCACAAAACAACCCATCCCAATGATCTCTCCATACTGGTATGGTGAGATATTCCTCATTTCTTTTGCAGCCTCAGAGTCCTCTGTTGTGTGGCTTATTAAACCAGTCCCTGCTAATGGACATCTGCCCTGTTTCAAGTCTTCTGCTATTACAGTAGAGTTACAGTGAATAGTAAAAAGGAAAAAAAGAAATATAAGTAGATAATTATAAGACTAAACAGTAGAAAAAGATTAAGAGAAAATGATGCATCTGGAAGATATAGCATAAAAATACAACGTACATATAAATTGTTTCCAAGGCTGCATTAAACTAAGTGTACTTATAAAATGTTTAAATAATAACAGTGAATTTCTAGAATAGTTAAGCAAATCTAGAATTTTGCATGTATTCAAAACCAAAAGAAGTTACATTCTATAGTTAAAGAAATGACATTAAAAATTAGTTTTATATTTTTAGTGATGGTGTGTTTATTTAGATTAAAAATATCATGGCTTCACTTTTTTTCTCCAAAAGTGGTTCCTCCTATCACAATGTGTAGATGACTCGTGAGAAATTTTGTAATTACATATATCATGTGTAACCCACATTTCTATATATTTTATAGGTACCACTCAAGGAACTCTTGAACCAAACCGAAGAAGAAAGTAATAAAGCTCTAAATAAAAAAATGGGGTTAGATGATACTTTAGAACAAGTAAGTAGCAAAGCATAGTCATTAAAAGCAAAAATAAGATTTTTTTAAAACTTTAAATGTGATTTGTGGTTTCTGATTGCTAAGGAATGAATTTTTAATAAAATACGAAAAACGAAAGTTGGATATACCCTTGAATTAGAAACATTTGAAGTAATTTTTTTTTTAACAAATTTTGTTGGGGAATATTGGGGGACAGTGTGTATCTCCAAGAACCATCAGCTCCAAGTCATTGTCCTTCAATCTAGTTCTGGAGGGCACAGCTCAGCTCTAAGTCCAGTTGCCATTTTCAGTCTTTAGTTGTAGGGGGCGGGATCGCAGCCCACCATCCCATGTGAGAATTGAACTGGCAACCTTGTTGTTGAGAGCTCGCACTCTAACCAACTGAGCCAAACAGCCGCCCCTCTTGAAGCTCAGCGGCAGCTCGTTTTCTTCAATCTAGTTGTGGAGGGCGCAGCTCACTGGCCCATATGGAAATCCATCTGGCAACCCTGTTGTTCAGAGCTCACGCTCTAACCACCTCAGCCATCTGGCTGCCCTGAAGAAATTTTTTAAACAACGTAAACATCCTAGACTTCACATATCATTGATAATGAAGGATATGTAAATGAGTAAATTTCACTTGCTTTAGTGAAGAATTGTCTCCTTTAACATGAGATAATTTAATAATATCTCTTTTTATATTAAAAGGGATTTGAAATAGCTACCTTAAAATTAAGTATGTATCATTTGGAGTTAGAGTCTAATGAGCTATTATAGGTTAAGAAATTTATTTTTACCCAATTTTTCATTGTGAACCGTGGAATTCGAGGGAATTCAAAGTCTATTTCCAAAAGTGGTTTTCAGAAAGTTCCTGCTTCTCATATACTTGAAACATAATATTACAAATATCTCTGAAAGAGAGCACTATTATTGTATTTAATAACTTTTAGAGTAAACATATTTATAGTTGATTAAGAAAAGTTGAGAAGCTACTCAAATACAAATAAAAGGTATTATTGGTATAACTAAATAATTAAAGGAAACCCCTAGCTAATTCAACTCTTCAAGAACTATTGTGTTCTAGCTAACAGATTTCAAGATAGAGTTTCCCCTCACCTTACCAACAGTTTTGTTCTCTATAGTTTTAGTTACCCATCAACCGTAGTCCAAAAATATTAAATGGAAAATTCCAGAAATAAACAATTTATAAGTTTCAAATTGTATGCTGTTCTGAGTAGCATGTTGAAATCTGGAGACAGCCCAGAATATGAATCATCCCTTTTGTCCAACCCATCCACATTGTATATACTACTGACCTGTTAGTCATGAAGTCTTCCTTTACCTTGCTTCAATTTGGTTTCTCTCTTTTGTTGGAATGGGCACCAAACACAGACACTCGGAAAGGTGTGAATTTTAAGAAAGGTGTGACTGAAACATCTTTCAAGCTGGCAGTGAAACTTTTCAAAGGCTATAGGCAGGAAAACTTGGGGGTGGGGTGATTATAAGATGCCCACTATAGGCTAGGCTCCATGTTAATATTCCAAAGACAAATGTAACTGAAGTTTATGTGAAATATAAACTACCATTTGGATAAAAACTGACGTGCAGTTGTGCTAATCAGATTTGTATTTTTGCAAAACCATTTTGAGCATAGAAAAATGTGTAGAGGGGAACCAACTGAAATTGTTAAGAGGTTAAACCAACGAATTATAGTAGAAATAAAAGGAAGGGAACAGGTTTAGGAAATGTTAAGGAGGTAGAACCCATGCATTTCATGGCTGAATGTAAAACCTAGGAAAGAAAGAAATATCAAGAGTGACTTCTATTTTTCTGGTGTAGGAAACCTAGAGGAAGAAAAATGAGTGCAGAGGTGGCCAGGGATTGAAGCAATAGATTCAGAACACAGAAGAGAGATTGGGTCTGAAAATACAGATTTCAGGGTCTTTGGCATATACGTGATAGTTAAAGCCATGGATGTGAGTGATATTTCTTAAGAAAACTGTGTAGAGGAAAGTGGCAGAGGATTGAATCTTGAGAAAGAAAAACACTTAAGAGATTGGAAAAGGAAGGAGATTCTAGGAAAAATACATAGAAGTGTATTGACAAAATAGTTGGAGAACAATTAGAATTAAAGAATATGCTATAAAAGCCAAAGTTGGGAAACTTTTCAAGAACGAGTGATCCTAACTAAACTTACTGTGCTAATCATTTTCATATATACTCATATATATCAAATAAATGTTTTGTACATCCTAAACCTGTACAATGTTTTATGTTAAATATATCTCAATGAAACTAGAGAAAAAGGAGTGATATGCTTCAGAAACTAAAGACTGAAACTATTTTTTCAATTTGACAGTGTTTAACCAAGTTAAAATGGCATAAGGTAAAATAGCAATTTGAAATAGTAAACTTTAAACAGAAACTAATAAATTAGAAAAGCAAAATTAATCAATCTGAAAAATTCTTTAAAATAATTGCAAAAACCATTCAAGAAACTATAAATGAGAAATGGATATACTATAAGATGGAGGGAATTTATTTGAATTATGAATAATTTCTATTTAATGATAGAAATAAGTCTATCTTTAAAATTTTTATTTTTAAGGCTAGTGTAACCCTCATACCACAACCTGATAAAGACATCACAAAAGAAAATTAAATCAATCACACTTATGAATATAAATATAAAATTTAAATATTAACAACTGAAATTTATTTAGCAGATAATTTTCTGAGAGCCTGCTCTGTGTCTGGTATTGTTGTAATAGATGCTGGTGATATGGTATCTGCTTTTGTGAACTCTATTTTGACTGGGAAGGAGGGCGTGAAAATAATTACTTTCATCTTATTAACACTTGTAGTGTGAATACAACATACTTTGGATTTCATAATACACCTAAGATAAGCACAAGTTTCTTTCTGAAGGAAGTGGTAGCTGAGCTAGTTGTGAATAACAAGTAGGAGTTGGCCGGTAGATTACACAGAAGGATACACACCACACACACACACACACACACACTCACTCACACTCACACTCACACTCCACTGAAGGCCCAGAAACCAAAGAGCATAGCATGTTAATGAATTACCATGAGTATAAGTAGGATAGAGGAGAAGCTTGGAGTAACAACAAGAACCTAATTATGAAGGGGCTTATTATTCTTGTTTACTAGTTGACTTTTTATTCTATAGGCAGTGGAGATTTTTAAGTTAGGGAACAACACCTGTGTGTTTTAGTAGGCTCACAGTGTTGCTATTTTGAACACAAGAGACCTAACAGTAACCTGAGGGATAAATGGTAAGGACTCTAAGGCTATTGTAGTGAGGATGGAGAAGAGAGATTTAAAGATCCAGTGGTCGATTTGGATGTAAAGTTTAAAAGAGAAATTAAGAATGTTCAGGTGTCCAGCTTTATGGTGTATGTGATTGGGGTTAAAAATTATGATTTGTTAAAGATGGTATGGCCGACTTTATTCAAGGGGGCGCTATTACAATGGGGTCTTGCAGTATATGACAGATTGAACTTAACTCCAAATACCACAAAGAAACGTGGGAATTAATAGCCAAGTGGATGGGGTTCAGTGGATAGAAAAATTACTGAGAGGAAACACCAGGGTTAAGGGGATATTCTGGCTAAACTAACCTATTGGAGTAGTTCTTACTGAAGGCAAGAACATCACCTGGGGGTAGAGGGTGGGGTGGAGGATGAATAACCTGATCAGATATTGTGGATGGGGAATTATGGTTAAAATGACTGAGCAGGACTCTTGCTAAAATTGGACAATACAGAGATAGACATTAAGCCCAACAGTCAGCCTGGGGGTAGAGGGTGGGGTGGAGGATGAATAACCTGATCAGATATTGAGGATGGGGAATTCTGGTTAAAATGACTGAGCAGGACTCTTGCTAAAATTGGACAATACAGAGATAGACATTAAGCCCAACAGTCAGCCTACTTGAGAAAAGAGTTCAGAAGAGCATGAATAGTTTGGTCAAGGAGAGAATCTTTGTCAATGGTGATGTTCTAGAACATTAATGAAGAATAGCAGAGAAGGAGCTAGAAGAGAGAATTTCAGGCTGAATATCAGGTTTCTGGGACACCAAAGTGGAGAAAGTGCAGTAGGCAGTTGGAGTTTGGAGATACTGTTTGTGTACATAAGTAGATGTTTCTTAGTATGCAGGTAATTAAAGCCAGGAGATCTCCCAGGTGTGAGAATGAGAGAGAGCTCTTCTAAATGAGCAAATCAGAATACAGCTAAGATCAGAATCCTTGGAGAACATCCAAAGTACACACAGAAAGAGAAACACGGAAGGATTAGAAGGACCTCCCAGAACTTAAAGAGGAAATCAGGAGTTTCCATGGTTTTAAACACCAAGGAAAGGGATTTCATAAGGGAGTGATCAGCAACTACAAATGTTACTCAGATGTGAAATAAAATTAAGTCTGAAAGTTGTTCAATGGCTTTAGCAATTAAGACATTTAATGGTGATATTTGCAAAAGCAACTTCATGAAGCAGAGGAGCCAGAAAGCATATTACTGTGGATTGAAGTTTAAGTGGTATAAGAGGAAAGACACTGTAGATAGTATGAATAGGTACTCTTCGTGGACACTACAAATTATTAGACTGTTACAAATGTTTGAGTCTAAGGATGTAGCAGTCGTTAGAAAGTGGTGTATGGAAAAGCTTTCTGTTTTTCATGGTTTTATTTTGGGGGTTTTTTTATGGAGGAGGGAATTGTTTGGTTTTAAAAATAAGAGGGAGTTCAAGGGAAAGAGGTACAGTTAGGAAAAAATTAAGAGCAAAAGGGATTGATGGATGTGAATGTGGTCCATGAAGACATATGAAGGAAGGAATGGGATCCAAAAAAAGAGCTGGAAGAGTTACTTTTCTTCATGAGGAAAATGGGTGCCCTGTATCATGAAATTGGAAGGAAGAAGAAAAGTTCTCATAAAAATACTTGGTTGGTTGGAGGCAAGAAGTGACGGAATTCTAGTCCTGTGTTCTGTCTTGTCAATAGAAGAAAAAAAATCATATAATTAAAGTAATTAATAATGTCTTTGCGTCTTTGCTTATAAGCAACGTCAGAGAGAGAAAAACTGACTAGAGAAGGTAATTTTTCCCCTATTTACCACAATGGAAATGTGTATTTTGTAATCAAGGGGAGGAAATGTTTAACTAATTGATGAAACTTAAATAAACCAGACATGGAACATAGAAGATAAGTAAACATGATTTTGACCAACCATGAGGGCCTAGTGGAAGTTCTGGTTATTTGGGTGTCCGTTGGTCTTGTTGCCGGTGAAGTTAATGAAACAACTTTTTTAACTTAGTAATTATCTCAGAAGCAAAATATCTTTAGACTGGAAGCAAAGTTTATAGCTTCAGTACCACTAGTCTTTAAAATGGGAAAGGCAGACAGTATAGAAAAAGTCATTGGAGTTAGAACATCTAGTTTTGAGTTCTGGGCATATGCTAGTTACATGATCCTGAGTAAATAATATTCTTTCTAGTCTACTCATCTACTCATCTTGTAAAATAGGAAAGTAATGTCCCTCACAAAGGACTTTTGATAATTGAATGAGAAGCATATACAAGTTTCTTTAATAACTGTAATCATTTTAACATCCTTTCTTTTGCCAAATAACAATAGCATTACTACATTTTTCCCAAACACACACACACACACACACACACACACACACACACACACATATACACACAGAGGGTGCCAAAAACATGTATACACATTTTAGGAAAGGAAAAAAATTATTAAAGTTACGCTGATGTTAACCACTTTGAGCACCTCTTGTAATTGCAGAAGTCAAACATGACTTGTATTTGTCTTTTGTTATCATTATACATTGAGTATTACAATTTTAATACAATTTTTTCCTTTCTTAAAATGTGTATACATTTTTTTGGTACCCTCTGTATATATATGTAACTTTTTAATTTCATGTATGTATAGAATCGTTCTTTTAAAGAAAGATGTCAGCTTATTTATACGTTTGACTGTTTTCTGTTTCCTATGGGAAATATTTTCCTCTTGGTCTAGCTGGAAAACATTCTGTATTAATTACCAACATCAACTGGTATCAGCACTTGTCAACAGGAAATGAGCTTTCAAAACACTTTCTTGGGGTTTTGGTTTCAACAGATCTTAAAGCTTTACCAAGATTAAGTTTGGTTACTTTATTACTCTTTGCAAGAATGAATTGACTGTAACCAATTAGCAAATGATATCCAGTAAAATCTATATGAATAGTTCTCTTTAATATCCCAGAAAGTGAACACAAAAATGAAAAGCTAGATAAATTAAGTCTAAAGAACACTGGAGAGCATAATTTGTATTTATTAATAAATTAATATAAAAACATTAACAGTATGTATAATATTTATGTAATATGCATGAAAGCTTAAAAAGCATTCCTACAGCTAATAGTGGAAAAACTGGTGGTGGTGCCCTTATTTTATTGAGAATTAAGCCACACTTTTTATTCCTAATGCCTTACTATACCACTCTTCATTTATACATTCGTTAAACATTATACATTACAAAACAAGTTTCCTTGAAATTGACTCTTCTTTGGGAAATAATAAATTTTTAGGACAAATGAAAGGTGAGTGTCCAAAAGGACTAGAAGAAATAACATGGTTCAGTTAGTTCATTGTTAATATAAAAATTCTATGACTTACTGAAAATTTTTTTTAATTAAAGTTTATTGGGGTGACAATTGTTAGTAAAGTTACATAGATTTCAGATGTTCAATTCTGTAATACATCATCTGTATATCACATTGTGTGGTCACCACCCAGAGTCAGTGTCAGTTCTCCTTCCATCACCATATATTTGATCCCTTTTACCCTCATCTACCTATCCTACACCCCCCACACTAAATTTTTTGATGTATAGTTATGATTTCTCACCCAAAGTTTTATTCCTTAAGTTAAATACAATGATAACAGAAAGCAGAAGAAGTGTAAGGACTCTGAAAGAAGAAATTCAAAAGCTGGATGATCTTTACCAACAAAAAGTCAAGGTAAGAACTTCGCTACAGTTTGTATAGGTTAGCTAAAGCTATGTCCTGATTGATTGACTAGGCACCTGTTCTAACATCAAATTGAAATCGTTAAGCTTGTGTTTTATAACTTGTGTTTGTTTCGCCTTCTCTTACAAAATTTATTGTAAGGAGTTATTTGTTCTTTTAAATGACTTTTTCTGGACTTGAGCTATTTCACCATAAAACATGTTTACTGTTCATCAATACTTTATACTTGCATATGTGATTCAGTATCCTTATAAGACCAAAGCATGTTTTAAGCATAATCTCGTCTACCTTTTTAAGGATATTTAGTGTTAAGTACTCCTAAATCTTAAACCCGAAGAAGGCCTTTTGAATATTTGATTGCCTATAAAGAGTAATTGCAAATTGACTATCCAAGCCAAATTACACAGACCATTTACATGAAATCTAGAATGTGATAAAATAATAAGGTTTATTCCCCACCACCTCTAACCCACCTTCTGGCCAGCACTTTACTTACAGAAGTACTCAGGTGACTCTCTTCATTACCACTTATACAATTCACGGGAAAATTTTAACCACACCAATTTTTTTACTTAGTAACACCAACAAAGTATTAGGAATTGAAAACTTTCCTCTTGACCTGTATTATATTTAGGGTTTATACGTATTTTAAGCAGTGTGAAATTTTTATAAAATACACTACAATAATATGATCTACATGTGAAATTGAGACATTTGATAATCATTTTTGTTTTTTCATATATCCTCTATGACAGTACTTGAGTTTTTTTCTTTAAAGCTCTTAAGTGAAAGACTTTCTCATGTTTCATCTTGAGAAACCTAAGAATTGATTAATTTAATTTGGTCTGTTTTGCCTGTACATAATTAATACATATGTGAAATAATGGTAGTACAAAAGTTAATCAAATTTTGACATATTAATATAAAAGGCCTCTTTGATGCTCATGGAAAAAAATTAAATCAGGGTATCATAAAATTTCCTCTATTACAGACTTGAAAATGCTGCTGAATGAATTTTATATAGGCTTGTTGAAAAGGTCACATTTATGATTACACTATAAGATTTCCAAAGGAGCTTTTTAATATTTCTTACATGTAGAGCACTAAGCATCCTGAAAATACAAATGATGATGCAACCTGATTTTTAAAAATGCTTTATATAAAGTTTTTCTTTTAAGTCAAGTTTATTAGATTGATAATTATTAGTAAAGTTACATAGATTTCAGGTGTACAATTCTGTATTACATCATCTATCTATCACATAGATGACTCTGTTCACCACCCAGAGTCAGTTCTCCTTCCATCACCATATATTTGATCCCCTTTACCCTCATCTACCAACTCCCTGCCCCCTTACCCTCTGGTAACCACTAAACTACTGTCTGTATCTGAGTTTTTGATTCTTCATTTGTTTGTCTTGTTTTTTGTTGTTTTCAGTTTTATATACCACATGTAAGTGAAATCATATGGTTTTCAACTTTTTCTGTCTGACTTATTTCACTCAGCATAATAACCTCAGGATCCACCCATGTTGTCGCAAACGGTACTATTTCATCTTTTTTATGGCGGAATAGTATTCCATTGTGTATATATATATACCACAACTTCTTTATATAATCATCTATTGAAGGACACTTTGGTTGTTTCCATGTCTTGGCCACCATAAATAAAGCTGCGATGAACATTAGAGCACTTATATCTTACGGATAAATGATTTTAGATTTTTGGGGTAGATCCCAGGGGAGGGATTGCTGGGTCATATGGTAATTCTATTCTTAATTTTTTGAGGAACCTCCACACTGCCTTCCATAGCGGCTACACCAGTCTGCATTCCCACCAGCAGTCTATGAGTGTTCCTTTTTCTCCACAGCCTCTCCAACACTTGTTACTATTTGTCTTGTTGATGATAGCCATTCTGACTGGGGTGAGGTGATATCTCATTGTGATTTTTATTTGCGTTTCTCTGATATTAGTGATGTAGAACATGTTTTCATATGTCTATTGGCCAATTGTATGTCTTTTTTGGAGAAATGTCTATCCAGATCCCCTGCCCATTTTTTAATTGGATTGTTTGTTTTTTTGTTGTTGAATTGTATGAGTCCTTGTATATTTTGGATATTAGCCTCTTAGTTGAGGTGCTGTTTGCAAAAATCTTCTCCCATTCAGTTGGTTGCCTCTTTATTTTGTCGATGGTTTCTTTTGCTGTGCAGAAGCTTTTTAGTTTAATATAGTCCCATTCATTTATTTTAGCTTTTACTTTCCTTGCCTTTGGAGTCAAATTCATAAAATGCTCTTTCAACCCAAGGTTTGTAAGTTTAGTACCTATGTTTTCTTCTATGCAGTTTATTGTATCAGGTCTCATGCTTAAGTCTTTGATCCATTTTGAATTAATTTTGGTACATGGTGACAGGTAGCAGTCTAGTTTCATTCTTTTCCACATGGCTTTCCAATTTTCCCTACACCATTTATTGAAGAGGCTGTCCTTTCTCCATTGTATGTTTTTTGCTTCTTTGTCGAAAATTACCTTTCCATATTTATGTGGTTTTATTCCTGGGTTCTCAACTCTATTCCGTTGGTCTGATAATTTTTTTTAAATCTGCCTGGAGTATATGGAATGTGAATATCAAAAAACTATAGCTATGACTTTATCCTGATAGGAAGCTGAGGAAGAGGACAAAAAATGTGCCAATGAGCTGGAATCCTTGGAGAAACACAAGCACATGCTGGAGAGTGCTGTTAAGGAGGGCCTCAGTGAAGCTATGAATGAATTAGATTCTATTCAGCGGGAGTAAGTTCATCTCTCTAAGATTTATAATGTTTATTTTCAGTTTAATTATTTAACATTTCTATAAAACTAGGTCTGCTTATTTGCTTTAATCTATATTATAGCGCTGTTTGGGGGATGAGGGAGTGGTGAATAGAACTTACACAGAACAGATTATAACTTGAAGATACATTCCCTACATGAACACATTTGCTACTATTATAGCTTAGACCTGCCCCCTTCATTTTTAGATTTAATTACTCAATGGCTTTTAATCCCTGAAAACAACATAAAATTTTTAATCAATTCAAATTAACTTTGGCTCTTTGTTAGAAAATTTTAGTAAAATTCCAGTAAGCTTTAATAAACTCCACTAAGCTCACAGTTTTAAGATGTATTTCCTAGAAATGAGGTATAACATATAGTAAACATAATTATGTAATTACTATAAATTATCCAGCCAATTTACTGTAACTCAACATGAGCCTTGGTAGTAATCACTACACTATGCAAAATCTGGAATAAAGAAATCAAGGACTTACAGAGAAATTGTGATTGGTGCACAACACTCAAAAACTCAGTCAATGACGCATAAACAAAAAATGGGAACCTAATGGGAATGTTAAAACATTGGTAAACACATTAAATGTTTAAGAAATACATAAATGCTACAGTAAATAATGATGCTTTACCTTAAAAAGACCTTCTGTGTAGAAAAATGGGCACTCAAAGGTTTGCAGCTTGTGAATTATTGCAAAAAGGTAGAAGGAGGGTTATCTGAAATCAGATGGAAAGTTGTAACAGCTTTCATTGAAGGTTTTTAGGCTCAGTTTTTGTTTTGAATTTGAATTTGAATGCCTTAACAGATATGGATGCATGTGGCTCCTCAGATATGTTATGAACTGAAGGAGCTGGTGCCCATTTGAGGTGTGTGCATGAGGCTCAAATTGCTACCTAATATATCAGTCCAGATGAAACAAATGCATGCTTTCAAACAAGCATTATAGGAGAACTGACTGTATACTGTGTTACACTTCTTAGAAGTTCTTCATTGTCAAATTATACATTGTCAAGTTTTCCCTGTTGGTTTTCTTATAATTTTAAAACTTACATAGGAAAAATTTTAGACGTAATATATAATAACTAGAACTAAAATTAGTGACATTTCTTCCTTATAGAATATTCTGCCTTTGTGTATACAATTCTCTCGTGCAACCTGTATAAAATCAATATATTGAATAGTTAATCCATAGGTTCTATGATCATTTATATTAAAAGACTTTTTTAAGTCTTAAGTGGCCTTCAAATAACTAAAAAGAAAAAAACTGATTGGAAATACAACCTTAAGAAAGAAAATCACAGTTCTTTCCTTGTTTGTAGCCTAGGGATAGAAAACTCAGTTGAAGTTTTTTCCGGTTCACAGTTTTTGTTTTGAATTTGAATTTGAATGCCTTAAAGGAAGACTCCTAATCTCCCATTCAAGTGTATTTAATGTTTTGCCCCTGAAAACAGTTGTAGAGGTTATTTTTACTGTAAATACGATCATACACGCTAGTCATAGGAAAATATTAGATCAAGAATCAAGTTTACAATCCTTTTGGAGACTCTGGTAAGACCACTTGCTCCCAGGCTTTGTATGTTAAAGCATGAGGTTTTTGTTGCTGTTTTGTTTTCTGTTGCTTGCAAAAGATCTTTGAAAAATGTATTTGTTTTTGTTTTAATGATTGAGAACTGGACCTGAATTATACATAGAACAAGCAGCTTAAATACCAATCACAGCCTGGTTTTATTGAATATGAATAGAAGTGAACTAACTACAACTGATATATTAGGTATTTTCCCTAAACAACTTAAACAAGAGTTTTTATTTTACAGATACCAACTAGTTGTACAGACCACAACTGAAGAAAGACGAAAAGTGGGAAATAACTTGCAGTGTGTTTTAGAGATGGTTGCGACACATGTAGGGTCTGTGGAGGTAAGTATGTGAAGGTCTTTCCTACATTCTAGGAAAGCTTTTTAAAGCTTTGATATATTTTTGTTTTGTGTCTATAGAAATTAAGTGATAGATTTTATTTCTTTGGAAAATATGATCTAGTATAAACTTTATCAGAAGAACCCTGCCTAGCAGTGTGGTAAGGAGACACTTTTGTATGTCTTATAAAGGAATGTGTTTTGTTCACATAAACGACGATATTTATTATATCAACAGTGTATAATGTGGTTCCAGACCATGTTCTACATACTGAAAACATTTTAGTACATTTAAGATTTAATTAAGATTAAGATGAAAGAGTATGTGTTATGACAAATATTTTTTCCTTTTAATTTCATGTAAACACAGAATAAAGTGTTTCTGAAACATGAAATTTACCTTAATCCTCACCTTTCACATAGATTGAAAGTTCAGCAATAAAACTATTCCTCCAACCTGCTATACAAAATCCAAGAGCGAAGATAAATTGATAAACTCCACAATTCCTAGGTAAATTTGTTAGGTTTAAAAGGTTAAAAATCATTGCAAAAACCACAATTACTTTTGCACCAACCTAATATTAGGTGATAATATATTTCCAGTTGTGAATGGTTAAGGAAAAAAAACTCATCATATCACATTAGTAGGCTTCGTAGGCTTCCATGTATTGAAAGCGAGTATATGACGTTCTACTTCCCCTCATCACTGCTGAAAGTCATTGAACTGCTTTCTTGCTTGCCAGTGCTCTTCACTGCTTACTGGTAAAAACCAAAGAAAGCATCCTGGATACTGCATTAGAAACCCTGGGTTCTACCCGCTTCTCCATATTCAGCCACTTAGTGGCTCTATAACCTTCCCTGAATCCTTTTTCCACCACAGACCAGAAAATTATCTGAGTGATTACTTTCTCATTTTCCCAAGATTGGTGTATAATAGTTCTGTTCTAGGTTCATAAGAGAAATAATCATTTATAACATACTACTGTTGGCTTAGATTGAGCAAGTCTGCTTGTGTGTTATCAATTTACTTCTTTGGGTCATTACTTTCTTCATCTATAAAATGAGAGGGCTCTACTAAATAATTATGCTTTGTACCTCTATTATAGATAACTATTAGTCTGACCTTAGTGTTAGTCCAGTTGTGATTTGTCACTAGGGATTTATGTGAAAGGTAACCACAACTATTAAAGTTTTAATCAGTTAATATAAAATTAGATTTGAAGCTAATGATAAATTACTATTATTTTTTTATCACTTTCTGTATAGTCCAATGTTCAAGATCAGACCAACTTCAGTAAACATTTACTGAGCACCTATTTTGCACTATGTGAAATTCACAGTTAGCCAATCAAGTGTAGAAGGAAAATAGAAATTCAACCAATAATCTTTAAAACCTAATGTGGGAAAATTTTATGAGTGATGAAATTATAACAAAGAAAATATGAATTTAGATCTAATGGTGTCTTCACATGGTATATTTTCCCATAGGACAGTTTCTTTGAGCAGTTTCGGGGGAGCCCTGTATAGGTCCTATTTGTGACTTGATGTTCTAGACCAGGGGACAGCAAACTACAGCCTGCCGGCCAAATTGTGCTCATGGCCTGTCTTTGTGAATAAAGTTTTATTGGAACACAGCCATTTCATGCACTTTAGATAGCCATACTATCTATAGCTGCTTTCCCACTACAACAGCAGGGTTCAGCAGGTGCAGCAAAATTTTATTACTTGCCCCTTTAACAAAAAAAAGGTTGCTGACTCCTTCCTATTCTAGACTCCTACCCCCATGAGGAGCACAGAAACTTTTTTCTTTGTTTAGATATTCCAAACATTATTATAAAGATATAATAACCAATACATTGTAGTATTGATGCATACAAACCAATCTCTGATTAAGAGTTCAGAAATAGGTGCATGAACATAGATAGGAAACTAATATATAAGAGGTATTATTGCAGAATAGTAGGGGGAAATGAATTGTTCAAGTAATGGAGTTGAATTGCTGCCTTAAACACTAGACAGATGGTTTAGGAAAATAATGTGAGGCTCAATTTTATCTTTTAGAAGAATTACAAGATTATTTTTACTCTTCAGGAATTATCAATAGAGTTCTTAAATTAGACACAAAAAGTACAAACCGCAGAAGAAATTATTTATAAATCAGCTTTGTTATAATTGAGGTCTCTACATCAAAGGACATAGAGAGTAGAAAGACAAGCCATCAATGGTAAAAGATTTTTTTAAATAATTGGTAAGGGGTTAAAATCCAGATACATATGACCTCTAAAAAATAAATATGGAAAGTGGGCAAAAGACTTGAATGGGAATTTCGCAAAGACCTAATGTGGCCAAAAAACATATGAAAAGATACACCAATTACACCCCTCAAGAAATTGGCAAAAAATTAAAGTTTGTAATACTAAATGCTAGCAAGGATATGGAGAAGTGGGAGTTCTCATTTATATTGCTGGGGTTGTAAATTGAAGTAACAATTTTAGAAAACAATTTGGCAATTCCTAATAAAACTGCAGTTCCACTCTAGGTATTTAAATTTTTACACTGTCAAAGTACTGTTCTTGACTAAATATCGCCCCAAAATACATGTGTATCTGAAATCTCATAATGTGACATTATTTGGGAATAGGTCTTTGGAATGGGATTAGTTAAGATGAGTTCATACTAGATTAGGGTAGACCCTAAATCCTTATAAAAAGGCCATGTGAAGATGCAGACAGAAATACAATGACACAGCTACAAACTAAGTAGTGCCCCTTGACAGGGAACTGGTAGAAGCTGGGAAGAAGCCAAAGAAAGATTCTTCCTAGAGCCTTCAGAGAGCACAGCCCTGCCAATATCTTGATTCAGACTTCTAGCCTCCAGAACTCTGAGAGAATAAATTTATTTTTTGTTGTTTTAAGCCACGTGGTTTGTTATAATTTGTTATGGTACAGTATCTGAAATAGTAAAAAACAAATAACCTCGTGTGTTAGTTTCCTATTGGTGCCATAACAAATTATCACCAATTTAATGGCTTAAAGCAACACAAATATATTCTCTTGCATTTCTTGTAAAATAAGGCCTCCAGGCTGCAATCCTTCTAGAGGCCACCTAGAGTCCTTGGCTTGTGGCCTCTTCCTCTATCTTCAAAGCCAATAGCACAACATCTTCTATCCTCTCTGATCTCTCTTCTATCCTTAGGTCTTCTGTCACACTGCTCATTTCCTTCATACAAGAACCCTTGTGGTTATGTTGGACCTTCCTAGGATAATGCAAAATAATCTTTTCTCGAGATTCTTAACTCAACCACACCTGCACAGTTTCTTTTGCCATGTAAGATAACATATTAACAGGTTCTGGGAATTAGGACATGGACATCTTTGGAGAGGCTGCTATTCAGCCTACCATGCCTGGGAACAAACAAAAATTACATTAATAGTAAAATGGATAAGTAGATGATATATTCATTCAATAGAATATAGATAGCAGTACATGAATAAATTGTAGCTTTATGCATTAACATTAATGAATCTTAAGATACTAGGTGAAAAAAAATAACTCATAGAACATTACTTTCAATATCATTCAATAAATATAAAGGTGGAAACCAGGTATCACTAAACTGTGTTGTTTAAAGATACATTTGTGTGTGTGTGTTTTTGTGTGTGTGTGTGTGTGTGTGTGTGTGTGTGTGTGAAAAGTATTAAGAAAAGTGCCATTCAGGAGAGTGGTTGTCTCTGGAAATATAAAGGGATATAATTAGCAAAAGGCACAAAAGGGACCTACACAGTGGATACAAGAGTATTCCTTTCATTCCTTTTCTTATAAATGGTATATTCTTATCTATAAATTTCACAATTAAATATTTTAAAAGAAATTAATGTTTTTACATTAACAATTGCTAATTGTTTCCACCAGAAACATCTTGAGGAGCAGATTGCTAAAGTTGATAGAGAGTATGAAGAATACATGTCTGAAGATCTCCTGGGAAATATTAGAGAGATTGGAGACAAGTATAAGAAGAAAGCTGCTTTAATTAAGTCTTCTGATAAATGAACATAAAATGCTGATTATCTAAGCAAGAACTTTATTAACAGTGTAAATTTTGAAATGTCCTTTGTAGGTTTGAAAAATCTTTAACATACCCTATATCCCTTCTTACAATGAAGTCTCATGACCACATCTTCCCATGCCTGTTTAATATTTTTGTAGCTTTTATAAACCTGGTTCGTTACCTTAAATTATGCACAGCCTAAAATTATGATACTTTGTTGGTTGGTTATCTTTAGATGTGAAGGACCACTTATGTACCCAGAGTTAATAAAATGTTGTCAGTAAAGTATGTTTGTTCCCTGATTTCTCAGCCTAACTTCAGGTGCTTAGAAAGGGATTTTGATCTAAACCAAGAGTCAGCAAACTAACTGTGGGCCAAATCCAGTTACACGTATTCATTGACATAGTGTCTGTAACTGTCTTCACACTACAATGGCAGAGTTAAGTATATGTGACAGAGACCGTACAGTCCGCAAGGTCAAACGTGTATACCTTCTGGTCCTGTACAGAAAATGTTTGCCATTCCTCAGTATGGACTATACAAAGGTTGGTACAGTTCAAGTAAAGACTTTTTTAATAATTCTGGACATGTAATCCAACCCACTCCTTATTCAGAGCCAAGAAGCTAAAGTTCTTTCTGGCTTCTTGCCATCTGTACTCTATGAAATAAGCAGAAAAATAGAATGTGAGAATCATAAGAAATAATAAAATAACCTAGTTCAACCCCTCGTTTTAGAGATGAGATTTCATTCCTAGAGAAGTTCTGATTTACCTCAGGTCACATCTCTTAGTGGTAGAAGCCACAGTGGGGCTTACTGGAACTGGTAAACAATCCTGTACAGCATAAGAACCATGAAATATGAATGTGCTGGATGGTGAGGAAATTGTGTTATGATATGAGATTTTTAGACAGGTCTAAATTGTTAGGAAGCTTCTTAAATTGAACTACCATCTGCCTTCAGTTGAACTTTCCATTCTTTAAATTTTATTCTAACCCTTGTCTAATACTTTCAATAATAGAACTGCTTCCAAATTGTCATTACTTCAAAGCATTTGGTGGTTAAACAACCCTGCTTGCCAGAGGTTTTTATCATATTGGGCTAAAACCTGCCTCTTTTGTAACTTCTAAAATCTGTCACTTCAAGTTCCATTTTTGTCATAGAATAGTTGGGTTATCATAGTTGGCAGTTCTATTTAGGATTATCAATTGTCTATGTGTTGTTTATCTTATGTTTGATCCTAGGTTTGATTAGGTCAATTTTCCCCAATTGTTTTAATCTCTTTGTTATTCTACCTTGCTTTCAATGTTACTGTTTTAAGCCTTTCCTCTATAGAAGTATTTTTTTTAATTTTTAATTTTGAAATAATTTGACTTAAAAGTTAAGACTAATACAAATAATCCCTTCACACAAATTCCCTAGCTAGTATTTTACTAAATTTATTTATCATTCTCTCCCGTGCCATATGTTTTGTTTGTTTATATTGACTCACTTGTGAGTAAATTGCAGACATGATAACCCTTTACCTCTAAATATTTCAGTATATGTTTCCTAAAAACAGTGACAATCTTATGTAACTATAAGATAGTTATCAAAATCAGGAAATTAATACTGGTACATTAGTATCTAATCTACAGAATTTACTCAGATTTTGGTAATTGTCCCAATGATATCCGTTATTAGGATTTTTTTTCCTGCTCCAGGATCCAATCCAATATCACACATTACATTTAGTTGTCAAATCTTTTTAATTTCCTTTATGCCAGAAGAGTTCCCCATTCTGTCTTTAACTTTCATGACCTTGGCATTTTTAAAGACTTCAGTAATTTTTAGACTGTCCCTCAATTTTGGCTTAATGTATTTTGATTAGAATAGGGTATGTATTCCTTGCAGGACACCACATAAGTGCTGTTACATTTTTTAAGCACATCACATCAAAAAGTACATGATATTTATTGGCCCCATTAGTGTTATTTTAATTACTTAGTTTTGGTTTGTATCTGCAAAGTTACTATTTTTCCCTTTGTAATTAAGTACGAAGGATACTTTGAGACTATGTAAACATAATATTTATCATCAAGTTTTCTCATTTTAACATCTATATCTCATAAATTACTACTATGATGGTTGCCAAAAAGTGATATTTTTATTGAGCTATAATTGACATATACCATTATATCAGTATTTGTACGAGGCACATGTATATTAAAAAATGAATCACAGACACAAAAAACCGAGAGTTGTTAGATGGGCGGGGGGGAGGGGGTTGGGAATGGGGGGAAGGGTGAAGGGATTGGGGGGCGGCTGGTGACCACAGGATGGCCTCAGGGTTTTTTGAGAATTACTTTGGGGAACTTATTCAATAGTGTTTGGGGATTTTGTTGGGTGTCTGATGGACATGTGTCCTGTTTGGGAGACCACCTCAGGGATGCTGTGGATGCCTGGTCATGGCATTGTACACCAGAGACTGGACATTAATGAATGCCAACTATAATTTTATGTGTATAATGTGATGGCTCGGTGTGAGGTCGGGGTGGTGGTGGATGGGGGGAGGGGGATTCACGGTGTGAGGGATGTAAAAAGAAAAGAAAAGAAAAGAAAACAGAAAGAAGAGAGAACTAAAGAGGAAAAAAAAAACTTAAATTGTAAAAAATGAATCACAATAAGTCTAATTAAAATCCATCAACACACAGTTACAAGTTTATTTTCTTGTGATGAGAACTTTTAAAATCACTCTCTTAGCAACTTTCAAATATACAACACAGTATTATTAAGTATAACCACTATGCTATACATTAAGTGATATTTTAAATTTATAATTCTGGAATTTTTAAGTGCCAAAGAGCAATTTTAAAATTTATAATTCTATTCATTTCTTCTACATTAATCAGTTGACATTCTACTATAAGGAAGAATTTTATCTTCTCCACCATTTGTTTATATCGGTATGAACCCATGGGTTCTTTTTAATCAATGGGTTCTAATCTATAACTATCATTATTTGATGTTTTTTAATTGTTGCAGATTTAACCAGTAGGAGCCCCTTCAGGCTGGCTCCTGTGTCTTTTTTTGACATCTATCTATCATTGTTTGAGCATTTTCTTGCTTTCTGATAGAATGAGATGTTCCAGACCAATTCTGTACTTTCCCCACCCCGTCCCTGGAATTGAATTCTCCATGATGCCTGGTCCCTTTCAGTGGACAATAATATTTGGAAACCAAAATCTGAATACTATGTGGGTTCATTGCTCCTAAAGTGCCAGTGCTTCCATGTCCTCTCCAAGAACAGAGCTAGGAAACATAAGTATTCACATACATACACACATCTATATATCAGTATGAATATATTAAAAACCATGAGTTAATATAAATAATTCCAGTTCTAATCCAACACCACACAGGTGCTTAATCATGGGAACCAGAACATAGGCTCAGTAAGCATGAAGTCATTGGCTTAGAGACATATTTTTAGAATAAGGGATTTAACACCTTGGAAAAGACCCCAGGGGATGGGACAAACTCACTTCTGAGGTGGCCCTTAGGTGGCTGGATAAGATGGTGGCTAGTCTCAGTGAAGTGGAAGTGCCTGAGTTACCCCGTCAGAGTGAGAGGAAGGAATAGAAAGGCAGAGGGAAGTGAATACATAATGTAAAGCCAGAAGAGCCCCCAGTGTTCCACAGGAGGACCCTGAGGACACCGCATCCATTGAGGCCATCAGGACTGCCCTGAGAGGACAGCAGTTATCACTAGGAAGTTCAGTGGTAGCTCCTCTGTAGGCTGAGATGACAGTGATTAGAGGCAGGCACAGAGCTAAGATGAACATCCATGGGGAAGATGGAGCTCTGAAGTAACAAAGGCCAGAAGGCTGCCCACAATGTTGGGCAAGTTCAGAAGAGTAGTCAAGGGGAAAAGCTGGAGGAGCAATAATTATATCTGAAAAACTAGACTTTAAAATGAAGAATATATTAAAAGACAAAGATGGGCACCACATAATAATAAAGGGATTGATCCAACTAGACGACATAACCCTAGTAAACATCTATGCACCCAACATAGGAGCACCTAAATATATAAAACATATTGACTGACATAAAGACAGAGATCAACAGTAACACTATCATAGTAGGGGACTTCAACACACCACTGACAAGGGACAGGTCCTCCAGATAGAAAATCAATATGGAAACAGTGGCCTTAAATGACACATTGGACCAGTTGAATTTATTCAGTATTTTTAGAGCATTTCACCCCAAAGCTGCAGACTATGCATTCCTCTTGAGCACACATGGAACATTGTCCAAGAGAGACCACAAAACAAGTCTCAATAAATTGAAAATTGAAATCATAGCAAGTGTCTTCTCTGACCACAGTGCTATGAAATTAGAAATGAGCTACAGGAAAAAGAAACTGGAAGACACACAAATACCTGGAGATTGAAAAACATGTTACTAAATAATGAATGGGTCAACAATAAGATCAAGGAAGAAATCAAAAGATACCTTGAGAAAAATGAAAACACAACAAACCAAAATCTATGGGATGCAGGAAAGCAGTCCTAAGAGGGAAATTCATAGCAATGTAGGCCTACCTAAAGAAGCAAGAAAAATCTCAAGTCAACAGTTTATCCTTACACTTAAGGGATCTGGAAAAAGAATAGCAAAATAAGCCCAAAGGGAGTACAAAGAGAGAAATAATAAAGATCAGAGTGGAAATAAGTGAAATAGAGACTAAAAAAAAAAAAAAAAAAAAAAAAGGTCAATGAGGGGCTGGCCCGGTGGCTCAGGCGGTTAGAGCTCCATGCTCCTAACTCCGAAGGCTGCCGGTTCCATTCCCACATGGGCCAGTGGGCTCTCAACCACAAGGTTACCAGTTCAATTCCTTGAGTCCTGCAAGGGATGGTGGGCTCCGCCCCCTGCAACTAAGATTGAACACAGCACCTTGAGCTGAGCTGCCTCCCGGATGGCTCAGTGGGTTGGAGCACGGGCTCTCAACCACAAGGTTGCCAGTTCAATTCCTCGAGTCCCGCAAGGGTCTCAACCACAAGGTTGCCGGTTCGACTCCCGCAAGGGATGGTGGGCTGTGCCCCTTGCAACTAGAAAACAGAAACTGGACCTGAACTGAGCTGCGCCCTCCACAACTAAGACTGAAAGGACAAGTTGAAGCTGAACAGCACCCTCCACAACTAACATTGAAAGGACAACAACTTGACTTGGAAAAAAGGCCTGGAAGTACACGTTGTTCCCCAATAAAGTCCTGTTCCCCTTCCCCAATAAAATCTTAAAAAAAAAAAATCAATGAAACCAGGAACTAGTTTTTTAAGAAGATAAACAAAATCGATAAACCTTTAGCCAGACTCATTTTAAAAAATGAGAGAGAGGTCCCAAATTAATAAAATCAGAAATGAAAGAGAAGTGACAACAGACACCACAGAAATAAAAAAAAAAAAAAAAAATTAAGAAATTACTATGAGCAACTATATGCCAGCAAATTAGACAATCTGGAACAAATGGGTAATTTTCTAGAAGAATACAACCTTCCAAGGCTAACTCAAGAAGAAACGTAAAATCTTAATAGATTACTACCAGGGAAATTGAATCAGTAATAAACAAGCTCCCAACAAACAAAAGCCCTGAATCAGATGGCTTTACAGGTGAATTTTACCCAGCATTCAAAAAAGAATTATCACCTATTCTCCTCAAACTATTCCAAAAAATCCAGAAGGAAGGAAGTCTCCCCAACTCTTTTTACAAGGCCACTATCACTCTGATCCCAAAATCAGACAAAGAAATTACAAAAAAAGAAAACTACAGGCCGATATCCCTAATGAGCATAGATGCAAAAATTCTCAGCAAAATATTAGCAAACAAAAATTCAGTAATACATTAAAAAGGTCATGCAATACGATCAAGTGGGATTGATTCCTGGTATGCAAGGTTGGTTCAATATCTGCAAATCAATTAATGTGATACACCACATTAACAAAATGAAAAATAAAAATCATTTGATCACATCAATAGATGCAGAAAAAGCATTTGACAAAATCCAGCAGGCATTTATGATAAAAACTCTTATGAAAGAAGGAATAGAGGGATCATATCTCAACACAATAAAGGCTATATATGATAAACCCACAGCGAACATTCTCAATGGGGAAAAGTTAAAACCATTCCCCTTAAGATCAGAAACAAGGCAAGGTTGCCCACTTCTTCCATTTTTATTCAACATAGTTCTGGAAGTTCTGGCCACAGCAATCAGACAAGAGAAAATAAATAAAAGTCATTCAAATTGGTAAGGAAGAAGTAAAATTGTCATTACATGCAGATGACATTATATTACATACAGAGAAGACTCCACCAAAGACTCCACCAAAAAATTATTAGAACTGATAAATAAATTTAGTAAAGTAGCAGGATACAAAATTAATATTCAAAATCAGTTGCATTTGTATACACCAATAATAAACTACCAGAAGGAGGAATTAAGAAAACAGTCCTATTTACAATTGCTTCAAAAACTATAAAATACTTAGGAATAAATTTAACCAAAGAAGTAAAAGACCTGTACTCAGAAAATTATAAGATACTTAATAGAGAAATTAAAGAAGATACAAATAGATGGGAACACATACCATGCTCATGGATAGGAAGAATTAATAAAGTTAAAATGTCCATACTGCCTAAGGCAATACACAGATTCAACGGAATTCCTATCAAACTACCAAGGACATTTTTCACAGAAATAGAACATATAATCCTAAAATTTATATTGAACCATAAAAGACCCCGGATAGCCATGGCAATCTTGAGAAATAAGAACAAAGTGGGAGGTATCACAATACCTGAGATCAAATTACAGGGCTATAGTAATCAAAACAGCATGATACTGGCATAAAAACAGAAACATAGATCAATGGAACAGAACAGAGAGCCCAGAAATAAATCCATGCCTATATGGTCATTTAATCTATGACAATGGAAACAAAAATGTACATTGAAGTAAAGACAGTCTACTCAATAATCGGTGCTGGGAACCTGGACAGACATGCAAAAAAATAAAGCTGGACCACCTTCTTACACCTTATACAAGAATAAATTCAAAATGGATTAAAGACTTAAATGTGAGACCTGAAACCATAAAACTCCTAGAGGAAAATATAGGAAGAAAGTTTGCCAACATTACCCTTAGTAATATTTTTACTGATATGTCCCCTCAGACAAGGGAAGTAAGAGAAAAAAAATAAACATATGGGATTATGTCAAACTAAAATTCTTTTCAAAGCAAAGGGAACCATCAATAAAACAAAAGCATCCTACTGAATGGGAGAAAATATTTGTCAATGATATGTCTGATAAGGGATTAATATCCAAAATTTATATTTTAAAAAACTATTCAACTCAACACACACACACAAGAAAACAACCGAAACAAAAAATGGGCAGAGGACATGAAGAGACACTTTTCTAAAGAGGACATACAGATGGCAAACAGACATATGAAAAAATGCTCAACCTCACTAATCATTAGAGAAATGCAAATAAAACCTACAATGAGATACCACCTCACCTCAGTCAAAATGGCTATAAATCAACAAACAACAAATGCTGGAATGGATGCCGAGAAAAGGAATCCCTCTTGCACTGCTGGCGGGATTGCAGATTGGTGCAGCCACTATGAAAATCAGTATGGAAGTATCTTAAAAAACTGGAAATGGAACTACCTTATGACCCAGCAATTCCATTCCTAAGTATCCATCCAGAGACATCCAAAACACTAACTTGAAAAAATTTACGTACCCCTGTTTATTGCAGTACTATTCACAATAGCCAAGACATGGAAACATCAAGATGCCCATTGGTAGAAGACTGGATTAAGAAACTGTGGTACATTTATACAATGGATTATTACTCGGCCATACAAAAGAATGAAATCTTACCATTTGCAACAATATGGGTGGACCTAGAGACATTATGCTAAGTGAAATTAGTCAGATGGAGAAAGACAAAAACCATATGATCTCTTATATGTGGAATCCAAAGAATAGAATAAAAGAAGAAACTAATCAGAAACAGTCTCAGAGATATAGAGGAAAAACTGATGGTTGCTAGATGGGAGGGAGCTGGGGATGAGGGAGAAGGTGAGGGGATTAGAAAGCACAATCGGTAACCACAACTTTGCTACAGGGATACAAAAGACAGTTTGGGGAATACAATCAATAATGTTGCAAAGATTTTGTAGGGTATCCGATGGACACTTGTGTTATTAGGGAGACCACTTCATGAACAGTAGAGGTGCTTGACCACTGCAGTGTACACCTGAAGCTGAATAATAATGAATGTCAACTATAATTTAATATATATATATACATATACATATGTATTTAATATATATATATATACATATGTATTAAACATATATTCACAGGATGTGGAGTACAGCATAAGGAATAGAGTCAGTGGAAATGCAACAGCTGTATACGATGTCAGAGGGGTAGAAGATTGGGGGAGAGGGGTTATCACTTTGTGAGGGGTAGAAAGGTCTAACTCTTACATTGTTTTGTACATCTGAAACTAATAATTAAAAAAAAAAGATTACTCAAAGGAGCTTAATCTGAAGAAGTCATGGGCATGGTTAAGAGATGATGTCCTTAGAGACAAAAAAGAATTACAGAACTATTTTAACTCTCCTACCCTCTGTCATAGTATAGTATAGTCCAAAGAAATATGGACTGCCGTGACATTACACTCATCCAACAAGGGGGGTAGGTAATCGTTTTTTTATTATTAATAGACTATTTTTAGAGAAGTTTTAAGTTAACAGAGAAATTGAACAAGGATGCTTTTAACTCTATAATCAACAAAAAGCAAGAATGTTTGATCAGGGGCCTAAAGTTTGTTTCCCCTATAAAACCCCTTGCTCAGTTCCCAGATCTGGGCCATTTTCAGATCTGAAACCCATTGACTGACAAGGTAGCTGAGTCTCTAGAAGAGAGGACCTAGCAACACTTTGGTCAGTGTACACGGTGATGATTTTCCCAGTTCTTCCCGCAAAATACCTGCAACTGCATACGTGAGTGATTGTACACTGTGAGAAGGGGACTAATTGGGCAATTTTAGGACTATTTAACACAGGGTCTGAGTTGACATTGACCAAAAGCACCACTACAACCCCTTTATTTAAGTGGGGTCTATGAGGAATAAGTAACTGATGAAATCCTGGCTAAGATCTGGTTCGTAGCATACTCATTGGGTCTGCGGTCAATGAGTAAGATCATTTCCTCAATCCCCAAGTATGTGGTTGAATTGTTATACTCCACATTGGGTCTCTGGTATGTAGAATAAGAGCTATGATAGTGAAGAAAGCCATATGAAAACTGCTGAAACTGCCTGCCTGGCCAAGATAGTAAACGAAAAATAACTTACCAGGGAGGATGGCAGAGATTACTGCCACCATTAAAGACCCTAAAGGATTCAGAGGTGGTGAGCCTTATCTTATCTTCATTTAATTCATCAGTCTGCCAATTTGTACTTCTTAATCCCTTCATCTTTATCACCCTGATCCCCGAACCTCTTCCATCTATCATCCCAACAAATCTAGTACCCATCTGACACCATACATACTTATTACAATGTTATTGACTATATTCCTTATGCTACACCCTACATACCCACCTTGTAACAACCAATTTTTTATTTCTTAATCCCTTCCCCTTTTTCACCCACATCCCCAACCACCTCACATCTGGTAACCACCAAAATGTTCTCTGTATCTATGAGTTTGTTTCTGTTCTGTTTGTTTGGTAATTTTGTTCTTTGAATTAGACATATAAGCAAATCACATTGCATCTGTGTTTCTCTGTCTGACATATGC